>NW_020954600.1:3053990-3055185 GCF_900497805.2 Vombatus ursinus
CACACACACACACACACACACACACACACACACACACACACACACACCATTCCTGGAGCACCTTCACTTGTCCTCTTCGTATTTCAGAATCCTTCTCTTTCTTCAAACCCTAGCTCCTTTTCTGTGAAGGTTTCCTTAAACTCCACCATCAGAGTACTTGCTCTGTCCTCACATGCTAGAGCACGTTGTCAGGATCTCTCTTATGCCCCTATCACACCCTCTACCCTGGAGGTTACTGATCTGAGTGCCCATTGTATTCATTTCAGAGCTATGCCATAATCCTAGCTGACAGTATTGTCACATTTTTAAAGTGTACAGAGGTATTATATAAGATGCTGGGTCTAGAGTTGGAGGTGACCTCAGAGGTCATCTGGTCCATCCCTCCCCCCTCAATTTAAAGGTGAGGAAGCTGAGGCCCAGGAAGTTTAAGTGACTTGTTCCAAGTCACCCAAGTACCAAGCACCAAAGGTGGCATTTGAATGCATGACTTAAACTCTAGATCCAGTATTCTATTTGGTTGTCTCAAACTGCCCATCTTTAAGCAGAGATTTTTAGAGCTGGGGGAGGGGGGAAGGCCTTAAAACACTCAATATTGTTGCTAACACTCAAAGGCGCCTTTGAGTATAAAATGTTAACGGTAGAACACATATGTGTCTGGAAGGGACCTTAGAATGGAGATCAGGGGGATTCAATGACAGCAGAGCAGGCTTTGAACCCGGGCAGCCAGTGTTCTTTCTACTGAACCACATACATAACCCCATTTGAGTTTTACAATAACCCCGTGATGGAGGTGCTTGAGGTATAATTATGCCCATTTTACACAGGAGAAAGCTGAGACTCAGAGAGCTTAAGTGGCTTGGGTCACAAAACCGGTAAATCATAGGATCATAGGTTTAGGGCTGGAAGAGATCTTTGAGGTTATCAAATCCAATGCTCATTTCTACAAAGGAGAAAACAGGCCAAGAGAGTTAAAGTGCATTGCTTAGGGCCGTTCCGTTAGCATTTGAGGTAGTATCCTCTTCATCAGTTACATGATAGTATTGGACTAGGAGGCTCCTAAGGTCCTTTCCAGCTGTAAATATATGAACGTCTAATCCTAAACAGACGACTCCTCCTTGTCCTTATTCCCTGGGTCCTTGCTACTGTCCTCTCCTCTCTACTCTCCTCATCCATACTCCTGATCTGTTGCTCTGGG
>NW_020954600.1:3055195-3085613 GCF_900497805.2 Vombatus ursinus
TCTCCTCTCTACTCTCCTCATCCATACTCCTGATCTGTTGCTCTGGGGAGGAAGGGTACAGTGATCAATCATCATAATTAATACAATAAAACGGTAATTTGTGGCTTACCAAGAGCTTTCTGCACAATTCTGTGTATGACCACCAGATGGCAGAGTAGGGTCAGGTCTGGGCTTGTTAATTCTATGAGAGATTTCCCCAGGACCAGGTCCTCAAGTGACTTCTCCTGTTCCTTCACAAGAAGACTACATGGGACGGTAGTTGTTTAATGGGAGATTTAACAATGTGAAATAATGGGAAAGAGCACAGGGTTTGGATTCACAGGATATGGGTTCAAATCCCACCTTTGATGCTTATTAGCTGTCACTTATGACTTAACTCCCCCCCCCACCCCAGTTTCCTCAAATGCAAAATGAAGAAGCTGGATTACCTGGCCTCTGAAATCCTTTCAGCTCCTCATCTAAGCTCCTGCAGTCTCTCTTTTGACCATTAGGAGATGGACAGGACTGGGAAGATATGAGTTCTAGCCATTGATTTGGCTGTTTGGTCTTAGGCAAACTATTTCCTATAATCCTTTTGAGTTTATAATTCTCTACCATTAATAAAGATAAGTGCTGCCCATTCCTTCTATACTGAGCATGATATATAAGCACAACCAGGATGGAGCTAGGAACTTTTTGGAGAAAAAAGATCTAGGAAACTTAGGTCTGGCCATTATTATGGATCATTTTGGAAAACAAGGAGAGTCTTTCTGAGGTGTCTGATCTGGATAGACCTCAATTAAGAGAAGAGTGGAGAAATGGACCATATGTGCTAGTGGAAAGTATTTGATGTACTGACTCCTCCATTTCCTCTTCAGTAACCTTGGGCAAGTCACTGAAGCTCTTTGGGTCTCAATTTCCTTATCTGTCCAATGGAGAGAATAACACTACATCACGCAGGGATAAGATGAGATAAGACATGTGAAAGTGCTTTGGGAAAAATTCCATTTCACAATGAGTCTAAGCAAGCTATCCTCTCTAGATCCTGACTTTACTGTCCTAGATGGGCCTTGGGCAGCTTTGGATCAGGATCTGTATGAATTCCTCTGAGCAGCTTTTCCTCCAGCTGTTTGCCACTCTTCCTTCTCACCCCTTTCTGGCAAGGATGACCCTTCTTGATCTTCCAAGAAGAATTTGACTTGATGTGCAATAGAGTCTGGTTGGGGAATAGGATAGGAGGATCCATATGGACCAGGGGGATGTGACACCAGAGACTTATACAGTTATAGACTCCCTGAATGTCAGAGCTGGAGAGGACCTAAGAACATAGAAAAGAAAGTGGCAAATGATCCTAGAACATCTAATAGCACAGCTTAAAGATGATCTTTCCTGTTCAAGTAACTGGATAGAATGAAATCTCCATGAGATCAGGGACTGTTCTGTTTTTGTCTTTGTACCCCCAGCACTGAATACGGTGTCTGGCACATAGTGTTGTGGTTGTTCAGTCATGTCCAACACTTTGTGATTCTGAAGACCACACTCTCCATGGGGTTTTCTTGACAAAGATACTGGAGTGGTTTGCCATTTCCTTCTCCAGAGGATTAAGACAAACAGAGGTTAAGTGACTTGCCCAAAGTCACATAGCTAATAAGTATCTGAGGCCAGATTTGAACTCAAATCTTCCTGATTCCAAACATAGCTCTCTATCCACAGAGATACCTAGCTGCCCAAGCATACAGTAGGTGCTTAACAAATATACTCATGGATTGGTTTCTGTCTATGTCACATCCTTCTGTCTCATTATAAATTCCATCCTGCCTCTGATATCAGTATTCAATCTTTATCCTCCAGTCCCTCAACAAGTATTTATTAAGCATCTCCTTATATGATCTTGGAGGCAGATGAATAGTTCAGTAGATAAAATGCTGGGTCTGGATTCAGGAAGACCTGAGTTCAAATCTGGCCTAAGACACTTACTATCTGTGTGACCCTGGGCAAACCTCTGTGTGCCTTAATCCACTAGAGAAGAAAATGTCAAAACACTCGGATATCTTTGCCAAGTAAACCCGTGGACAATATTGGTGTGATATGGTCCATGAGGTCACCAAGAGTTGGATAGGAGTGAACAATTGAACAACAGATATGATCCGAGGCAATAATCTACTTTTTTTTATTGGACCTGAAATTTCATTGGCTTATGGAACTCCAAGTGAGGAACTTCCTCTCCCAATGCATTTAAGCAACTGTTCTGCAAATTACAGTCTTAGAGTGTTAGTAGGGAACACTGCAAGTTTGAGTTACTTGCTCATAGTAACACAGCCAACTTGCCCAGATTCACATAATCTACTAATACTCATGCTAATGTTATATTAATGCTTATGTTAATACTCTTGAGTATCACAACCTCACTCCCATTTAAGCTTATTATAATTATCTTGAGGAATAGGGTCTAAGATAGCCTAAAGAGAGCTGAGAGGTGACTCTCCCTGGTGAGATGTTTCTCTCTCCTTGATTATCTCATCTCACTACCAAATAGCTCATTTACTCATGTATATTCATTTGGCTATTCTAATCTGTGTAGCTTTTCTACTTTCTCTTTACTGCTTGCTTTGATAAAGATATTTACTGTCTATTCATGATTGTCTTGTGTGCCAAGTGTTTGATGTGGGAGGGGGCTATGATGGTGACAGTAAAACTATGTTGGCCCCCCTCCCCCCTTCAGAGAGCCAAGAGAAAGCAGATTGTCCTCTGAATCCCTAAGCAGAGAGCATTTTACCCCTAGACCACAAATGTCTGAGGTGGAGTAGATAGATTCTAGTCCAATATTCTTCTTGGACTTAGGAGAGGGGAGAGGTGATCTCCAGCTTCAGTTGAGACAGATCTTGCCCTAATGTTCTACTTGCTACTGGCTGTGCAGCTACCTCTCTCAGTGCTACTCTCCACTAACATAGAAATCTCATTCTTCCTTTGGGTATACGGAATGGGATTTTCAGATTCTAGTTTATGTATCTGTCCATACCACACATGGGCTGGTTATTTTGTGCTAGGAGCATTTACATGTATATGTGTATACACACGTCAGCAATCTAACAAACACTTATGGCCTGGCCTATGCGCCAGGCACTTACTAAGTGCTGGGGATACAAATGCATGCAAAAAGAAAGATAGTCCCTGCCCTCAAGGAGCTTATATTCTAATGGGGCAATTCCAAAGAGTTGGAATACTTGATGGTTGGCTTGGGCTCTTCCCCAAGGAAGTTCCCAGAGGAACTCACTAATGGAGCCAATGGGGGCAAAGGTGAGAAATCATCAGGGACAGGGGGATCCAGGGAGGAGGTTGAAGGTGCTGAGGAAACTTCTGGGGTGAGAAAATTAGCTGAGACATGGTGGCAAAGTCCTTTGTGCCAGAAACAGTTCATGTGAATAGAGAGAGTAAGTCCAAAGCCTAATTTGTCATTGTTCATTCTTCGTTTTCAAGGAAAACCAATGAATGCTGTTTTGACTTGGACTTGAATTGGATTTAAGTGAGGCAGAGGTTGGGATAATGACACTTGCTACCTAAGTCGTAGGGTTGTTGTGAGGATAGTGCTTTGTCAAACTTAACATACTCTAGAAATGGGCATTGTGGTGGTGATGGCAGAGATGGCAAGCACAATGTCTTCTTATCTGAGCAACCATCCGCTAGTACAGCATATAGTATAAGTAGGAATTCATTGTTTGATGAATTGAATTGAACTTTCCCCAACCCCATTATTTTACAGGTGAAGAAACTGAGTGGCACAGAAGCAAAATGGCTGGTCAGATATCACTTGTTGAGTTAGTTAGGTCCAGGCCCTGGGTCCCAGGCTTCAAACTCTTGGTGCAAGGCTTTCTCCGGGTGCTCTTGGTTTCAGCCCTGTGAAGGAGTTACTCAGAGGCAGGAGTGAATTAGCACTTGTCTCACTTACTTGATTTTCTTTTCCATCCCTTGCCTATCATCTCACCACAAGAGTTTCTGTCTCTGTGTCTGGCAGATTAGGAAGTCCTTGTTCCAGGAAGAGTGCTCAGCTCATCAGCTCAAGACCACAGAGAGCATCCTGATGAGGCCAAAGCCTTTCTTTCTGAGTCAAGAGGGAGGTTGCCATTGGAGACCTTCTCCACCAGGTGGCACCAGAGGACTCCATGCAAAGAACCGACCTTCCCTGCTGCCCTGGGTTGCCCCACAGGAGACAATGATTTATATCACTGGGTTTATAGGACATCAAATCCTGGCATGTTGGATGATTCCTGAGATCCTTTCCAGCCCGAACTCCCTCACTAGATGTTCTAAGTCCTCCAGGTGCCCAGAGATATGCTATTGAGAAGTTTCATGTAAGGAGGTAGCATTTGATCCAAGAAGTATGAGTAAAATTTTAAAAGGTGGCAATGGGGAGAGAAGATGCCCAAGGGGAGGGGCCCAGGACAAACAGAGGTCCTTTGGTGGCAGAGGTCAAAGTGTATTTGGAGCATAGAGTGCCATTGAGCTGAGGGAGTAGCACAGAGGCTAGGGCAGCATCAGTGAGATCAGGTTGTAGAGAGACTTGAGCACTGAGCTAAGGAGCTCTGGTATTGAAGGGTTTTGAGCAGAGGAGTGTCAGCATCAGAACAGGGCAGTATAGAGATTTCTCAAGTGGTGTATGAAAGATGGCTTGAACACATGTAAGACTGGGCAGAGAGACCAGTTAGGATGCTTTTGTAAAGATAGCCCTGAGATTGAGAGTGTGTAATGGAAAGAGTGTTATCCCTTGAATCATCAGAGACCTGACTTTTGAACCAGATTTTACCACTTACTAGTAGTGTGAACTGGGGAATCCACTTCGTTTCCCTGCCCCTAGGTTTCTTCATCTGTAAAATGGAGATAATAGTAATATTTGTCTCACGGCATTGTGAGCCTGGATCTAGCTTTGGTCTTGTCTTAGGTACTTTCCTAGGAACTGGGGGTGCTCTTTGCCCCTCTTCATTCTGCCCTATTGGTAGCAGGCACACATATATGTCTATACATATATGTGCATATGTGTCTATACATATGTGCATATATGTATCCAATGCAAACCTTAATGAGCTATCACTATGGTCCAATCAAAAGAACTCAGTGTCTTAGTGCTTAGCACCATGCCTGGCACATAGGAGGCACTTAGTAAATGTTTATTGGATTGGATTGAAAAGGTAGCAAGAGATCATAGATCTAGAGTAAAAGGGGATTTTGGAGGTCATCTAGTTTAACCCCTTCATGTTACAGGCAAAGAAACTGAAACCCAGAGAGAAGTAACTTGTCCAAGGTCACCTAGGTAGCATCAAGATTTGAACCCATCCAGGTCTTATGACTCTAGAGTCAGTGTCCTTTCCACTACACTACATTGCCTTAGCTTGAAGTAGAGTCATGGTGTAAGGCATAGAGAAGAGTGGACACATGTGAGAGATTCCAGAGCCACGAAATAGGCTTGGGTTCAAGCTTCAGATCTGCGACTTCATATTTATGTGATTTGGGAGACTTGGGTTTTCTCTCTTTCCTTATCTATAAAATGAGAGGGTTGAACTACACAATCTCTAGGGTCCCTTCCAGCTCCAACTCGATTATCTAATGATCCTGTAGACATGATTTGGTCACTGATTTTAAGAATGGGAGGGACGTGGGAAGGAGAGGGAATGGAGAGGAAGGAATGGGAAGAAAGCCGAGCTAGAGAATAATGGATGGAATCTTGAGATTATATAAATGGGATGGGGGAATGGTTGAGGGAAAAGTGGAGAAGGAAGGAAAGAGATCATGCTACTAGGTTTCAAACTTGGGGGTTTGGAAGGATGGTTGTTTGTTGGCAAACAGGAAAGCTGGCAGGAGGGGCAGAGTGAGGGAAGAAGATGAGAGGGACATTCTGAATTATTGAGGTTTTAGGGAGACATCCAGGCTGAGATTTCCAGAAAGGAGTTGAAGATGCTAGGCTCAAATCTGGGAGAAGTTAATGCGAGTTCTGTAGATGGGGAGAAGATAATTGAAGTTTTGAGAGCTGGTGAGATGACCAAGGTGGAGAATATGGAGAGAGAAGAGAGCTGGTCCCAGGGCAAAGCCTCATAGGGCAACCAAGCTTTGAGGGTGGGAGAAGAAGGATGAATCAGTGAAAGAGACAGAGAAAGGGCAGCTGGAGAGAAAGGAGAAGAATCAAGAAAATGTTATTCTGGAAGTTTTCAATGGGGAGTTGGAAACATGGGGCTGGAGCTCAGCAGAGAGGTCAAGGGTGAAGATATGAGAGGTCATAGGTGAAAACATGCTTCCGAGAGTCATGTCTCACATCTTCCTAGCTAGTATCTGGGACTTTAAGCTTTGTTTTGGCTCTAATAAATGTTTATTGAATTGAATTAATATGGATTTTCCATATTATGGATTTTTCCATAAATAGGGAAGTTGAGCTTGGATTTAGCTTTGGTCTTGGCTCAGATACTTTCCCAGGAACTGGGAGTGCCCCCTGCCCTCCTTCATTCTGCCCCAACAATTCCTCCTCATCCCTCCAGACTCAGCTGTGAGTACCCCACCAGTAAGTAACCTTCCTTGAACCCTTCAGGCTTAGTGATCTCTTTCCTTCCTCCTCCTCCAACTTCCCAACACCAAACTCCTTTATACACAGACCTATATACAAAGGCAGCTAGGTGTCCGGGGTGCTGGTCCTGGAGTCAGGAAGACCTGAGTTCAAATCTGGCCTCAAGCTATGTGACACTTGGCAAATCACTTGATCTGCCTTCCTCAGTTTTTTCAACTATAAAATGTAGGTAATAATGGCTCCTACCTCACAGGGATGCTATGAGAACAAATGCAATAATATTTATCAAGCATTTAGCCCAATGCCTGGCACATAGCAAGTGACTGATGAATGCTTCCTTCACTTTCCTTCCTTTCTCACCTTCTTTCCCTCCTTCTCTCTATCCTTTTTTCTTTTCCTCCCTCCTTCTTTCTTCCTTCCCTCTTTTTTCTTCCCTTTTCCCTCCTTCCTTCCTTCTTTATACCTTTCCTATTGTTTCAGCCTGTGAGTCTTGTGAACCCCTCCCACTCTCACCCCAGGTAGAGCATGATCTTCCCAAGGGCAGATTTCTGCCTGCCAGCAGGTTTTGACCCATAGTGAGCTCTGGATACACACTTGTTGAATGTAAACAAGTGGAAGGGCTGAGGCAGAGGCAGAGGCAGTAGTTGAGTGTTAGCAAATAGCTCAGGCTGTGCATGGTTATCTCAGCAGGGGAGCTGTATGGTGGCTGGTCAGCAACTCCATTTCCAGTATGAGGGCAAATGAACTGGAGCAGCAATTATGTGTCTCCCTGGCAAGGGCCTAGAGGCCTGAGAGCT
Organism: Vombatus ursinus; assembly: GCF_900497805.2. NCBI lineage: Eukaryota > Metazoa > Chordata > Mammalia > Diprotodontia > Vombatidae > Vombatus > Vombatus ursinus. The sequence goes on from NW_020954600.1 coordinate 3,062,519, forward strand.
CTGCTTTCCCTCTCTGGAGGTGGGCTGGAAAAGAAGATTGGGGAAGGGGAATAGGAAAGGGAAGAAGAAAGAAGAGGGGGGCAAGCAAGAAGGGGATAGGAGAGAAGAGGGGAAAAAGGAAGGGGGGGAAAGGAAAGAATGGAAAAGAAGGAGGGATAGAGGAAAGGGGGAGGAGAGGAGGGAAGAAGGAAGGAAAAGGGAAAAGGAGATAGGGAAGAAGGAAAGGAGGGAGAGGAGAGACAGCAAGAAGGAAGACGAGAGAGAAGAAGGAAAAGAGGAAAGATCAAGAAAAAGAAAAGCCCAGTAAGCATCAGGGCAGACCAGGCAGGGGGGACTTGCTGCCTTTGAAATTGATCAAATATACTTGCCTCCTCCTTCATGAGCCCATTGAGGAGCATCTCTGTTCTGCCATAGCAGCTAATCTGGGGCTTTCCTGACCATCCTCTAGGGAATCTGCTTCAGGCTCTTCCCTCACCCTGCTGCTACTGCTGCTGGCAGCTTCCATGTAGCCACAGACAGGCAGCCTCTTTCTAGCTGTTCTTCCCCAGGGACCCAGCTCCGAGGCAGCTCACAGTCTCCCAGCTGGGCATTGGTAGCAGGCACACACATGTGTATACACATAGATATATGTATGTAAATACATATGTGCATATACATATATGCATGCACATATAATATATATGTATAATATGTATATTTGTATGTACATGTTATGTCCCCTGCAGAAGTTCTTGATTGTAGAGGGAATGACAACCTTGTAGACACTCCCACCATAGTGTACCATGCTCCCCTCCCCCCAGGCTTTAGTTGATAGACATCATGAGTTACTGTGGTTAAAAAAGTCATAATCTATTGACCAAACACTCTATACTTGCTGTGGGCCACAGAGTAACAAAACTCTGTACAGAAGAGACAACATCCTCCTTCCTCCCTCCTTTGAACCTTAGGGTTTCTTGTCTTATAGTGCAAGGGCTGCTTGGGCAAGAGTCATTCCTCTGTGGACACAACACATGCAAATGAGTGCTGGCTATATTCCATGTGAATCAGTGGTTTCAGCATCTTGGTGAGGGGATAGCCTCACCGTAAAACACTGACTGTCTTACTCTAACACTCTTTGTTCTATGTTTTAGCGTCTCCCTTCACTCTAACATTCTATATTCTAAGAAGTCTTCTAACTTGGTTCTAAGATGTTCTAAGATTCTTTTCATCTGTGACATTCTATTGTCTGAGTTCAAATCCTGCCTCAGACACTTGCCAGCTACACTGGGCAAGCCATTTAACCCTCAGTATCCTCATCTGTAAAATAGGGATAATAATAGCACTCACATCCCAGGTCTGTTCTGAAGATAAAGATAATATCTGTAAGATATTAATTAATTATTATATATAATAATGTAACAGAAGGAATATAATATAATATGATAATAGCTAAGATAATATCTGTAAAGTGCTTTGTAAATATTAAAGAACTATGTAAATGCTAGCTATTTATTATTGTTGTTGTTATTGTTATTATTATTATTGTTATATTCTCAGAGCTCTTTGTTTCTGATGTTCTATGTCCCAAGGTCCCCTTTAGCTCTGACATTCTATGTTTTAGCTTCTGAACATCCTCCGGTTTTGAGGTCCTGTATTCTAAAGTCCCTTCCACTTCTGATGTTCTATGTTCTAAGACCTCTTACGCTTTTGACAATCTGTGTTCTAAGACCCACCCCAGCTCTAATATTCTATGTTCTAAGATTCTTTTTAGCTCTAAAATGAATACATTCCAGGGTCCTTTCCAGCTCTGACATTCTCTGTTCAGAGTCCCATGATCCATTTCAATTCTAGCATACTATAGTTCTATGAGTCTATGAAAAAAAATTTGCCCTTCAAAAGTATCAGAGCATAAATGCCTGTGGTACATTTTCAGACATCAATCACTGAGCAGGGGAGGACTGGGGGGCTTGTGAAACTTCCCAAACCTCCAGAATCACATCAATAGATGAGATCACCTGGACCTAAAGTCACACCATCAAGAGAGAGTTAAGGATGATGGTGAACCAGTTTGTACCTGGAAAGATCCAGGTATGTCCCATATAGTCTAGCCCTGTCTAGCCTTTTAAGCCTGCTTCCTTAACCCGAGTCCTCAGCTATGATCTTTTCCATATTCTCTAATGGTTCCACATCAGTAAGGCCAAGAGTAAGAGCTGGACAGCAGGGATGGGTTGACCTGAGAAAGCCATCTATACATTCTTATCAGTTCATCCTTATGCCTGGTATCACAATCTGGCTAGTGCCCCCCCAATAAATGCTTGTTGATTGGGGTTAGTTTGATGCTTTTTAATAACACTGTCCTGCACTGAGCTCCAGGTAGAGCCATGATTCGCTACACTCCACCATTTGAACCTAGCATGACCAAAGGAATTGCAGTGAATTGCCCCTCAACCAGGACAGGTCACTCGGTCTTTCTTGGCCTCAGTTTTCTCATCTGTAGGTTGGACTAGATGACTTCTAAGGTCTTTTCCAAGTCTTAATTTATATTCTGTGATCTATGTCAGTACACACAAGTCTGTACCTATGTAGTATATATATATATATATATATATATATATATATACACACGTACACACATGCACATACACACATAATTACTATATATATATATATATATATATAGTAATATATAGTCAGATGTTGGCCAAGGTCTGGTTTCCTTAGTATGTTACCAGGTGACCAGTACTCAGATTGGCATCTAGACCCTTTCTGGTCTGGACCTATCAATTGGTTCCTATCCCAAAATGTGCCTAGGCAGTGGTTGACACACACCAACTCTTAGAACTGAGGAAATTATTCCTCTTCCTACAATTCCTTGGTTTGGTAACCATGACAGACTGGGATCCCAGACTGATCTTTCTACTTCTATTCAACACAAACTCACAAAATCACTAAATCTCAGAGTTGGCAGGGAACTCAAATGCCATCTCACGCCACTCATACCCAAAGAAGAATTTTCTCTACATTGTGCCTCTTAAATGGCCTCTATGAGGGCCTATCCACTGCATCCAGAAACAGGCCATGCCACTCTGGGGCAGCTGTAATTGTTAGGAAATCTTTCTTTACGTTAAGCCCAAATTGGTGTCTTTGCAGCTTCATAGGATCATAGATCTGGACCCAGAGGAAATCCCAAAGGCCAGCAAGTCCCAGCCCCTCATTTGACAGATGAGGAATTGGAGGGCTCATGAGGAGCAGTCACTTGCCCAAGATCACACAGATCCTCTGACTCCAGAGGCAGATTTCCATCATACTGTCTCCCACCCATTGCTATCCCTCTTCTATGAGACAGAACAACTTGAAAACAGCCATCTTGTCCTTACTGCTTTAGTGACATCAGTCTTCCCCCCAATTTCTTGCTTATTCCTGTCTCCATGATTTTTCTCATACCCTTTCTTACTGTCTGAATGCCCTCCCTCCTCTCTTGCTGTGTATCTAGCCTTCAGGAAGACAAGCTCAAGCCCCAGCTCCTTCCATGAATCTTTCCCAGACTTGTATGGAAAACTAAGTGATACAGTGGATAGATTGCCAGACATGGAGCCAGGAAGACATGAGTTCCAATCCTGCATTTGACACTTACTATCTTTGTTGACCTTGGGTAAGTCACCTGACCTTTCTTAGCCTTAGTTTCCTCATTTGTAAAATGCAGTTAAAAACAATACCTACTGTGTTTGTTTTGGCAGCACATATACTAAAATTGGAATGATACAGAGAAGATTAGTCTAGCCTCTGTGCAAGGATGATGCACAAATTTGTGAAGCATTCTGTATTTTTAATCAGTCATTATTTTGGAAAAAAATAATACCTACCCTCCCCACCCTGGTTGTTGTGAGGATTAAATAAGTTAACATATGTGAAGTGCTTCACAAACCTTAAAATGCCTTACACATTCTAGTTATCATCATCATCATCATCATCATCATCAAGCCAGACTCCAGTGATACCTTGCTCCTCATAGATACCATAGGTACCACTACATATTATTGGTATTACTATATTTTCATGTGGGTGATACAATTCCTTTAGAGATATCCTTGTCTTATATCTTGTGACCATGTAAAGGTGACCCTGGGTCCTTGAAGGTAATGCAATGGAGCACAATCTCTGGACGTTCCTATCAAGCCAGAAAGGTCTCAGTTGAGGGTCTAGTTATGAGCTATGTGCCTGCTGACCAAGACCTACATGAGGAAAAAAGGTCCTTGTAGTGATGTGAGACCTAGAAACTTAGAGAAATTCCAGTCCAACCATTCATTTGACAAATGAATTAACCAAGGCCTAGAGATATGAAAAGATTGGCCATACTTTTTCTTTCCTTTTGGATTCACAACAGTTTGTAGAATAATAGTTGTAGGGCTTGCAAGGACCATCTAATTTCTAGTCCAGCCTCCTCATTTTACAGGTGAAGAAACTGAAGCCCAAGAAAATAAAATGGCTTGTCCAAAGTTCCATAGGTGGTAAGATTCAGAGGTGGGATTTGAAATCAGGCTCTCTGACTTCTAGGCCTTCATGCTTTCCACTGTATTATACTGCCTCCTATGAACAAGAAACCTGATTAAGACCATCATCTACTGAGGCATGGAGGCAATGCAACCTGCTTTGGTGGAATACCAACCCTAATGAAATCATGGATTTGAAGTATTGGAGGGGTGATCCAACTAGACATAAGATCCACGAGGTCAAGGACCATATTATACCCTTCCTTATGTCTCCCCAAAGCATAGTCTGGCATAAAACTGAGCAGGCAATAGGTGCTTCATACATCTTTGATGGCAACAATAGGTTTGTGCCCTGTCCAAGGTTCTGAAAGGTATGAGGCCTCTTGGAAATAGTGGGGACAATGCCGAGGACGGGGATGAGAGATGGTCACTTTAGGGTAGATGGGCGTTGGTGATTCACTTTAGATCCTTATGCAGCATACGGTGTCCTGGCCTTTTCGGGATGCTTTGTCAATTCTGAAAATTTACTGTCTCTTTTCCAATCCCCCAAACTCTGAGCAAAGTTGGCTTTCTTCTCCTATTCCTTCTCCTCTCCTTCCTTCTTTTTTCTTTTCTTTCTTCTTCTTCTATTACTTTTCTTCCTCTCCCTCTCATTTTTCCTTTCCTCTTTTCTTCACCTTCTTCCTTATCTCTGACTGTCTATATCTATTTGTTTGTGTCTCTATGCTTGTCTTGTGATGGACTCTCTCAATTACACAGAAACACATAATCTCTCTCTCTCTGTCTCTCTCTCTGACACACACACACACACATCCAGGCTCTGGAATTATTTAGAGAGTTGTTCTGAAATGCCATTAGTGCTGTAGAATGGGACAAGAAGACAATTTGTCATGTTCTGACTCTCTGGACAATATGACCTGCTCTCCTACTGCTCTTCGTGATCTGGCCTGAATCAAATGATCCAAGAACATTTACCATTTGTCTTATCTCCATGTGGCACTGAGCCAAGAGCAGTGCCCAGACAGTCTCTTCTCCCAAGAAATCTATAATCTGAAGGGACAATGTCACAGACAAACACAGGGGAGAAAGCTCCATTAAGGAATGAGCAAAGGACGGGTAGGGATCATGAAGAAGCAGTTAATATGTTCATATTTCATCCAGGTGTTCATAAAGAGGTTGGGAGTGTATCAGGGAGTGCCATGGTTAGTTGGAATGAGAGTCAGGATAGAGTAGGAAGGGATGCATGTGTCCTAGATGCCCTGGGAAGATTAGTGGATTTGGAACCAGAAAACTGAGATTCAATTCTTGGCTTTAGTCCTTACTCTCTAACCTATGACAAAGTACATCGTATCTCCAGGCCTCAGTTTTCTCATCTATACATTAGACAAGAGGATTTTAAGGCACCTTCCAGCTCTAAATCCTATGCTCCTATAATTTTGGCAGCATGAGCTTAATGTCTAGGGCATACTTTAGGTTGCTCAATCAAGGAACTATGGAAAATAAGGGAAGAAATGACTCTAAATATCCTTCAGACTGAGACCCCATCAGCAATGTGCCCAAGGCAGAGGGGAGGCTGCTCTTAACTACATGGTTTAGTGGAACTATGGAGTGCAAGGGTGTCCACTCGAAATGAACAACCTGAATTTGTTCCTTGTAGAAATGGGGAACTGTGAGTGGATAATGGTGCATACACAACTACTTCTGTGGATACAGCATTGACTGATTTGCCTTTAGCTATTTTTCTTTGTTAAAGGGGATGACTCACTGGGTGAGTAGGATAGAGAATCTGGAAGTAATTGTGATGTAAAAACAGAAAGCATTAATAAACTTAAAAAAATTAATGTGGAGACAAATAGCCTTGCAATACATAGGGTAATAAGTAATTTTTAAAAATTTTATTTTTATTTTCGGTTTCAAATTCTCTCTCTCCCTCCAGCCATCCCCCACTATTGAGGAAGCAGTAAATATGATATCAATTATGCATATGAAGTCATGCAAAATATAATTCCACATTAGCTATGTTTTGGAAGAAAAGCAAGAAAAATAAAGAAAGGGAAGAATATGCTTCAATCTCTGCTTTGAGTTTATCAGTTCTCCACGAGGAAGTGGACAGTGTTTTACAACTTGAGTCCTTTGGAGCTGTAATGGATCATTGCATTCATCAGTTACTAAGTCTTTATTGTATAGATTGTGCTCCAATTCTGCTCACTTCACTTTGCATCAATTCATATAAGTCTTCCCAGGTTTTTCTTCATCATTTCTTATAGCATGATAGTATTCCATCATATTCATATACCATAACTTCTTCAGTCATTCCTCAATTGATGAGCATTCTCTCACTTTTCTATTTTTTGGTATTACAAAGAGAGCCGCTATAAATATTTTTTGTATGTACGTGGCCTTTTCCTTTTTCTTTGTTCTCCTTGGGGTATAGAACTTGTCATGGTATCTCTGGATCAAAGGATATGCAATTTTAAAGACCCTTGGAGTAGTTCCAAACTCTTTTCCAGAATGATTAGACTACTTCATAGCTAATGTTTAATTATCAAAGGTTGACATACTATCTTCTCTTCAGTAAGATTTCAAACTCTAAGATCTGGTCCTTGCCAGGGATATTAGATGGTCCCTAAAGATCATCAACTCTTAAGAGTTTCAAGAAGCATCTAGTCCAACTGCTACATAAACTAGAGATTCCCCTCTATGACATGCCCACTGGGTGTTCATCATTCAAGGTCTGCTAGAATAACTCTTGTGTTGGGGAATGCACTGCCTCACAAGGCAACACATGCCTCTTTTAAACAGCACTAATTTTTGCAAAGTTCATTTTAATACTGAGTCCACGCCTTCCTCCCACTAATTTCTGTCCTTCTTGGTCCTCAATGAACATTTTGTTAATGCCCATTTTTACGTCACAGCCATTGCTGCGCTCTGGAGACCATATGGAACATTTCTCTCTTCCCCATCACAGTCCTTTACGTGGATGACTACGTCCCCACTGCTATAAACACCCTTGCACAAATAGGTCCTCCCCCACTCCACCCCCTTTTTTTGATCAATGGAGAGTATTCTTGCTCAGGTGTGAGTTGGATCAGGCAGCTTCTGAGGCCCCTTTCAGCTCTGAGATTCCTTGGCAAGATGTGATACTTGCCTATGAAGAACTTTGGAGTTTGATAACAGAAATGTGAGCAGTTAGGAAGCTTCTCTGCCATGTGAAGCAGGACTGTGGATCATTGGTGCTCAATTCCTCTCACTTCAGCTTCAAGAGGGACCCCCCTGATACCTCATTGCAGCACTCCAGGCTTTGATGAACAAGTATGTACTTATCTCGTCCATGGAGCTCATGATTTTACAGATACTGAGCACAGTTTCCTAGGAAGAATAATAAGAAGAGAAAGACTCGGAGAAATTAAATGGGTCCATTTGGCCCCCTGCTCAAAGAGCTCCTTGGGTGACCTGAGTGAGATTATCATCTAAAAGAAAGGTTTGGAACTACGCTGGGGATCTGTGATTCCTCCTGCCCAGCAGCAGAACATGACCCATATGTAACCAAGGGTCCTAGGGAATTTCCCTGAGGCTCAGTAAAGTGAGGTGATTTACCTAGGATCAATCAATTAATCAATCAACTAGCATTTGTTAAGTGCTTACCATGTACACACTGTCCTATGTACTAGATCATAATAATAATTACAATAATAAGGGCTCCTCTCTTCTCCTCCCCTCCCCTCTCCTCTCCCCTCTCCTCTCCTCCCCTCCCCTCATCCCTCCTCTCCCATCTCTTCTCCTCTCCTCTCTTCTCACTTCTCTCCTCCTCTTCTCTCACCTCTCCCCTCATCTCTCTTCTCCTCTCCTCCCCTTTCCTCTCCTCTCCCCTCCCCTCCCCTCTCCTCTCCCCTTTCCTTTCCTTTCCTTTCCTTTCCTCTCCCCTCTACTCTCCCCTGTCCTCTCCTGTCCTTTTCTCTCCCTCTTTGAGGACCTTGCTCTCAGCTGGCTACCAGCCAAGTGCTGTGCAGGGATTAGATCATGGAATTAGATCTTCTTGGTTCAAATCTCAGGTCTGCCTTGGGAAGTTCACCCCCGTGCCCTTTGAATAGAAGAAACAACCACTGATAGAGAAGAGAGGAAGAACTGAGGACAAACTTCTCTGACTTTGCAGCTTTGAGAAGGGCATCTTTTTAGAGGAGTGGGGGGATCACCCCTGTCAGCATCTGTTCTACAGCTTAGAACCTTTGAGGTCTCTGGGCCACTGAAAATTTAAATGAATTTCATAGGGCCAAGCAACCAGTAGCAGAGGTAGCATTTGATCATGATTTTTTTTTTTAATTCAAAGGCCCTCTCTTTATCCACCATACCAAGGCTGCCTGAGGCTGTCACAGTGTAAAGAGAGTTGGACTGGGAGTTATGGCACCTGGCTTCCAGCCTCTTTCTGCTGCTAAATCACTTTAAGATCTTGAGCACCTTTTCACCTCTTTTGGGACTCAGTTTCCTTATCTGCTAAGCAGCAATAGGGCTGCTTCCATCCTGTCCAGGCCAAGGAAGCAGGTGGAGGCTGGCCACAGTGGTCCAGCTGCTCCGCCATCTCTTGGCTATCCTTCTCCTCAGGGAGGGTTAATGGCCCTGCCCCAGAGGGGGCTGTCCCAATGACAGATAGTATCTGGGGGCTGACAGCTGGGAGGGAGGAATCACAGTTTCTCTCACTTCCCTTTGTCAGGGGAGGCAGCTGGTGACACATCTTCCTGACAGCTCCTGCATTGTTTCCAACACAGAATGTCAGGTCTGAAGACCTGGATCCTGTTGAAATGGAAATGAAGCCAGCTGGCAGTGCCCGGTGCCTGGACCCTTCCTCTCCCACCCCCCTCTCCATTCATGACTAGGCACAAGTCATCAGCTGCTTCCTGGACCTCTTCCCTCTGCGTTCTTTGGGCCTCATGTCTACACTTTTTCCTAAAAACTCCTGCCTCAAGAGTCCTCAAGTTCCTTCCCTCCCTCCGACCCTCCGTCCCTCCCTCCCTCCCTCCCTTCCTTCCTTCCTTCCTTCCTTCCTTCCTTCCTTCCTTCCTTCCTTCCTTCCTTCCTCCCTTCTTTCCTCCCTCCTTCCCTTCCTCCCTCCCTTCCTTCTTTCCCTTCTTCCTTTCAATTTGTTTTCCCTCTGTCCTTCCCCACTTCTTTCTTTCTTTTTTTCCCCTTTCCTTATTTCCCTGCTCTCTCCCTCTCCTCCTCCAGTCTCATCCGTGAGTCTGTGTTTGCCTGCATCATTATCAGTCTCTTTCCCTATGCAGCTGTGGGGTGTTGTTTGAAGACTGGATAATTAACAGAAGAAATGAATGAGGCAGCTCTGCAGAAGCCCACACCCACCCTCCTCTGGGAGTTCAGGAACTTCCCTTCCCCCAAAGCCTTTTGTCCCTGGGGTCGCTGTCTGGGGGTGGGGGTGAGGCATGGATCCTGACCTATTGTTAGGGGGCTAGAGGGAGAATTTCTTCCTCCTAACCCTTTCCTCATTAAGATACTCCGTAGGTCAAGGGTCATTTCCCTTCCCTTTCCACAGATGGACTGACAATGGGAGGGGGGTGTGGCACAATCAAACAAATCCTGGATTGGGGGTTGGGAGCTCTGGTTAATAGTCTGAGCTCTATGATCAGGTTCAGTGCAAAGCACGTTCTAGTCTGTTCTGTTTTTGTCCTAGTGCATCTTTTGCCTAACACTGTGCCATGAATAGAGTAGGTACTTAATGAATGTTTGATCAGCTTACGTTGGGTAGGAGTCAGAAGACCTGGATTTAAGTCTTGACTCTCATACTTACTATCTGTGTGACCTTAGTCAAGTCACTTAACTTCTCTGAGATTCAATTTCCTCTTCTGTAAATTGAGGGCATGGGACTAGATGATCTCTAAAGGTCCTTCTGGCATTAGGCCCTAGGAATTCTGAAGTATGAGTGACTTGCAGCGTGATGTTGGACAAATCGCTCTACCTCTCTCTGTTTATAATTTGTGTTGAGGTACAGGGCAAGGATAAGCAGACTTCTTTTTCTGAGAGAGAGAGAGAGAGAGAGAAAGGAGTTAGGGAGGGGGATGGTGAATAGGATGGAAGGAAGGGAGACTTTGGGAATTTGGGAGTGAGGACACTATGGAGGTTGAGGGTTGAGAAGTAAGAAGTGATGTCAGCTACGGCTGTAGGGGAGGGATGGGGAGGTAGTGGAAAAGGACCTGAATGCCAAGGAGCTGTAGGCCTGGGTTTTGACAAGCCCATGGCAGTGTCTTCTGAGAAACTTTTGCTCCAGATGCCCCAGAGTAGTCAGGTCAGCCTTGGCAGAGGCACTGCTAAAGCTGGCGACAAAAGATTGAAACAAGGGTCAAACTCATTTCCCACTTGGGGCTTTCAGAGGAGCAAGTGAAGGAGATGTATTAGTGCCTGAAGCCAGGATCTCAACCACTTCACTCTCCCAAGAAGAAAGCAACAGTATTTGAGCTGGATGGATGATAGACCTGGAAAAGACCTTCAAACAATGGTAATAATAATAATAATAATAATAACAATATTTACATAGCACTTCTAAGGTTTACAATACGCTTTATAAATATCTCATTTGATACAACAGCCTTGGGAGGAAGGATGGCATTATTATCCTTATTTTACAGATGCGGAAACCAAGGCTCAGGTAAGGTGAATTTTATAGGGTGATACGTGATATTTTCAGCAAAAGAAGTCATCTTGTAGAGGCCAATTTTTCTGATGTCCTTTGACATCAAGGAGTTGATAATTGTTCTCTGAGAGATAGCATGGCAAACAGGTGAGAGCTGACTTGGAGTCTGGAAGTCCGGGTTCACATCCCCACCTCTCACACTAACTGTGTGACCTTAGGCAAATCCTTGGCACTCTTCAAGCCTCAGCATCCTGGTCTGTAATGGTAATTAATAATACCTGGAGGGCTTCTCCCACTCTTTCCAGAAAAACCCTTTATCTTGTGCATTTGACCTTCACAACAACCACTATGGTAGATGTTATAGGTATTAGTAATCCTATTTTGAGCATTTAGGTGGTACAGTGGATAGAGTGCTGGTCATGGAATCAAGAAGACCTGAGTTCAAATCCAGCCTCATACATGTACTTGCTGTGTGACCCTGGGCAAGTCAGTTACCCCTGTTTGCCTCAGTTTCCTCATCTGTAAAATAAGCTGGAGAAGGAAATGGAAAACCACTCCAGTATCTTTGCCAAGAAAACCCCAAATGGGGTCACAAAGAGTTGAACATGACTGAAGTGGCCGAATAACAAAAAGTCCCATTTTACAGATGATAAAACTGAGATTCAGGGAGGTCTAGTGACTTGCTCATATCAAGTGCTTTGCCAACTTTGAAGTGCTGGATTAAGTGTTACATATTATCATGTTCTCTTTCTTAGGGAGACCCTGAATTTGTCTTTCAGCTTCAGGAATAGCTCTCCCTATTCATTCCATATGTGTGTGTATGTATAGGTGCGTGCATATAATATATATGTACATATAATATATATATATATACACACATGATATATAATAATTATATATATATATATATATTTATATGTATAGCCCTAGTGTCTTGCTACTAGATTCTGATGATTGTGGAGGAAAGAGGTGAGGCTGATGATGGCACAGCCCTGCCTCACTTAAATCTAATTCACTTGCAAGTTAAGACCTCACCCTACTGTTGTCACTGGTCCTCTTCCAGAGAGAAGGATGAACAATAACAACATAGAGCCCCATAACAAGCCCTCCGAGGTCCATTTGGACAGGTATTATTGACCCCTTTTGCAGACGAGGACACTGAGTCTCAGACATGGGACGCAACTTTTCCAAAGTGACACACCCCAGTGGCAGAATCAGGTCTAACAGCCAGGTCATTCCTGACTCCCAGGCCGGGGCTCTTTCCAGAATCCTGCTCTGCCTGCTGCCTGGTTCCCTCTCTGTGTAGGGCAGGAATAAGAGTGATTGACAGATGACCCCATGAATTATGAGCCTCCCAGCCCAGTCAGAGAAGTTAAGTGACTTGACCAAGGTCACACAGGTAGTAAGTATGTGAGTTGAGTTAAATCCGGGTCTTCTGACTCCTACCCAAAGTAAGTTAATCAAACAAACATTTATTAAGCACCTACTCTCTACGTGGCACAGTGTTAGGCAATAGGTGCTCTAAAACAAGCCTGTGTTGTCTTTTTCTCCCCCTCCTTCGGAGGAGCTGCTGATTAGGTATTTCAGCTGGAAGTGAAGAGAGAAATTACCTGGAATCAATTCCAATCAAGGCACGCTGGGCTTCTCAGAGAGGCTCATTAGCCACTTCTTCTCTTCATCCCATCGCCAGCCCTGGTAGAAGCAGCTCCTGCAGTCATAACAATAAGAACAGACATTTATAGAAAGCTTGTAAGGTTTGCAAAATGCTTCACATACATGATATCATTTGGGCCTTACCACAAGCCTATCAGGAAGGTTCTACAAGGGATTGTTTGTCCCCATTTCCTAGATGAGGAAACTGAGGCTCCAGTAAATGTTTGAGGCAGGATTTGAACCCAAGTCTAAGTCCAGTGCTCTATCTACCATATCAGTCTGTGAAATCTTAGAAGAAAAAAAGAGTGTGCTGGAGATCAGTGGACAGAGTCGGCTAGGTCAAGCCCCTCTTTTTGACAACCAGGTAAGGTAGGGATAGGGAAACACCAGCCTTCGGTAGAATGGAAGCTCCTTGAGGGCAGGGTCTGTTTCACTCTTGTCTTTATGTCTGCAGCATCTAGACTAGTGCCTGGTACACAGGGAACCCTTAATAAATGCTTGTTACAGAGTGCTGAATTGAATTGAATTAAACAACCCTGATTTGAGCTGTGAAATTCTGGGGGATCTCCAGTCCAGGCTTCATCTTGCTTAATTAATTCATAAGGGTTATCAAGAGGATTTTATGAGACAAGAAGTACTTGGGCAGCTAGGTTGCTAAGTGGTTAGAGTACTGGGCCTGGAGTCTGGAAGACCTGAGTTGAAATCTGGCCTCAAACACTTACTCTCTGTGTGACCCTGGGCAAGTGACTTAACCTCCTCTGTCAAATGAACTGGAGAAGGAAATGGCAAACCACTCCAGTATCTTTCCAAGAAAACTCCAAGCAGGGTCATGAAGAATCAGATATGACTGAAACAACTGAACAGTATGTAAAGTACTTGAAAAATGGTGAATCTTTATAAAAATCCCAAATCTGGTTACTGCATTATTTCCCCCAGTGGTGTCTATTTCCAAACAGAATCATAGGGCAAGGGTAGGGGTTAGCCCAAAGAAATGAATCATTAATGGTAGCATTTCAAGCACAGTGACATCAGGTGGGGAAAGGGCTGAGAGGTGGACCTAGGAAGGAGGCATATATAAGCAGCCTTTAAATGATACCAAATAGGCAAGCATTAGCACTGCTTCTAAGACACGAGGAAGACGGAGGCCAAAACAAATAGGCCAGATGATGGCCTCTTCAATCTGTTGGCCCCTCAGGAGCAGAGCTGTAGCTAGGGTGAGGCAAACAGACCAGGTGTGTGAGACACACATACACACACAAACACACACACACACACACACACACACACACACACACACACGGCAGGGGGCATATTTCTATATTTCTTCCCCAGGGGATCTGGCTTTACCTTGATCTCTACTTCTAGCCTTCTATCTGCCCATGTACTAATTGTTCCTCCTCAGTTAGACCACTAACTCCACAAGTAAAGTAATTCTAGTTGTTAATCTTTATATGCCCATCTCTGAGCTGAAGGTCTGGCACACAGTAGGCATTTAATAAATGTTTGTTGGCTGAATCAAGAGGCCAGAGGTGGCTGATAAGTCAGGCTTCTGGGAGCACAAAGACAATGGTTTCTAGAAACAGGGATTTCTAGCATTCTTTCTCCAGTCTGACCCCTTTCCAGGCTTCTGTAGCTCACAGGACTTTAGAGGGAATATCCATCAGCACCATTGGCAGGCTGCTAAATCCATTCTTCTTATCTAGAGTAAACAATATAGTCTCACTGGCTGTTGCTTGGAACTGCAGAGAGAGAAAGAGAGAGAGACAGAGACAGAGAGAGACAGAGACAGAAAGACAGACAGAGAGACAGAGAGAGAAACAGAGAGAGAGAGAGAAAGGAACAGAGGGAGAGAAAAAGAGAGACAGAGAGAGACAGAGAGAGGGACAGAGACAGAGAAGGGAAGAGAGGGAGAGAGACAGAGAGACAGACACAGAGAGACAGAGAAACAGAGACACACAGAGACAGAAAGAGAGACAGACATACATACACACACACACATATACACACACACTTCTTTTCCTCTCCTCCTTCCTATTTCTTCCTGTCTCCTCCTCTCTCTACTCCTCCTTCCTTTGAATCAGAGATTTAGAGCTAGAAGGAACCTTAAAGGCTGCTGAGTCAAATTTTCTCATTTTACAGATGAGGAAACTGAGGCTAAGAAGTCAACTAAGTGACTTGTCCAGGGTCGCAGAACTGGTAAGTGTCTGGGGCAAGATTTGAATTCAGATCCTCTTAGCTTCAAGTTTAATACTCTATGCGGAATACCACTTAGCTTTTTCTTGCTCCTTCCTTCCCTCTCCTTCCTTTCCTTTACTGGTGTTTTCCTCTAAATACCCTGGGTTTTTTTTTTAAATTCTGGAATGATATGATTGCAAGGGACCTCAGAGGACATCCAATTTAATCCCTATGGCAAGGAACATGAGGCATTTTTATAACATCTCTGAGAAGAAGTAACTTAATCTCTGGACTCCTATAGTGACGGGGAACTCACTCTATCCAAAGGCAGCCCATTTTTGGACAGCTCCATTTATTGGGACATTACATATATGCTGGCCCCAGGGCAGACTTGGAGAGGAGTAGGGGGAAAAAGAAGAACCCACCACAGAAAAGGCTCTTGTCTCATGACTGCTTTAGTTTCCCCTTTGGAAAGAGTAGGTGTAATGTAACATCTTATATATGGGACAGCTGGGTGGCGCCATGGTGCGCAGAGCACTGGACTTGGAATCAGGAAGAACTGAGTTCAAATCCAACCTCAGACACTGTGTGACCCTGGATATGTCACTGAGCCTTGTTTGCCTTAGTTTCCTTATCTGTAAAATGAGCTGGAGAAGGAAATGGCAGCCCCCTCCAGTATCTTTGACAATAAAACCTCATGAAGAGTTGGACATGACTGAAAAATGACTCAACAACAGTAAGCATCTTGTCTTCCATTCTCCTAGCCTTGCTTTGCCATCGCTTCAACTGCTCTGCCTCCACAGCCTTCGCAGAGAGAAGCTCTCTCTGGACACAGGGACTACATCTCATTCATCTCTGCATCTCCCTTGGTGCCCAAATGCTGTAAGTGTTTGTTAAATCAATGCTGAGTAAATTAACTGAGCTTAACCATAATGAAATTCAGAGACTGAGAGATCAACCATCCATCAACCAATCAAAGCTCCCCTCCAGGTCTTCACCTTCCCTGCCCTTGCTGGATTCAAATATCGTTAACAAGATAATGGGAAAAGCAAACTAGGATTGTAAGTTCCTTATGGATGGTGAGTCAACAAGCATTTATGAAGCACTTACCATGTGTTAACTGCTGAGGATACAATGAAAGACAAGAGCAACCCCTACCTTCATGAAGCTCCCATTCTAATGAGGGAGGTGATGTGCCAGCATCTATGTACATACAAGATATATAGTGTTAGTAGGAACATAGACCAGAGACCTACATCCTTCCCAATACCCAGAACAAGACTGATCACACCTAGTAGGGTCTGTAGTGATTGCCTGTTGAGTAATTAATTAATTAGAGCATTAGAATCATGGAATATCAGAACCAGAAAGGACCTCACAGTATATTGTGAGGTCCTTCCTGGTTCTGATATTCCATGATTCTAAGGGACCAGAGAACATGACTTCTTATTGAGAATTGAAAATGACCTTAGAGCATCAAACATAGAATTTCAGCACTAAAAGAGACCCTAGGAATTCAGTGGTGTGGAATTAGAGTTAAAAAAAAAGACCCAAAAGGACATCTAGTCCAAACCCTTATTATTTCATAGATTAAGAAACTAAAGCCCAGTGAGGTCAAGTGATTTACTGTAAATCATATCAGTGGGATTTGAACTCAGATCATCTGACCCTAGAATAAACATTTTTAACTTTTTTATGTCACGGACACTTTTGGCAGTCCAATGAAACCTATTGATTCCATCTCAGAATAATGTTTTCAAATGCACAAAATAAAATTAATAGGGTTACAAAGGAAAACAATTGTGTTGAAATACAGTTTTCAAAATATTTTTAAAAGTTTGAGGATGCCAGGTTAAGAATTCTTGCTCTAGAACCCTTGCTATTTTCACTGTACCAAGCTAAATGTCTTAAGTATGAAAATGGAAAGAATGAGGACAGAGAGGCCTTTCTCCCCTCCCCTCTCAGAAAATATAGGGACGTGTGGGTGAGTGTGGGAGGAGGGGGATAGGGGGAGCCTAGGAAGAAGGCTGTGAGGAGGAGTCTGGCAGCTGCTCCCTCATGAAACTAGAAGGTGTGAAGCATGAAGAATTATGCTCAGTTGGAGAGGAACCTCAAGGAATTTAAGGAAGATTGGAATTAAGGAGTCTTGTGGTTTTTAGGGTTGGTGGAAGTTTGGGGGGGTTATAAGAGGCAGAGTGTATATGATGTTGAGTGAGACGCACCCCCTTCCGTGCTCCATCACATGCCCAACTTCCCTGTAGATACAGAAATGTGGGGGGATACCCTAGAGACTCAGCCACTCAGTAGAGTCTCCATATTGTACATTTATAGGACTTTTACCCAGAAAGCTCAGAGAATTTTTCCTGGCATCCCTGCCTTGATCCTTCTAGTGTGACTTTGGGCAAGTCATTTTCCCTCATCTATAAGATACTAATAATTGACATTTATGTAAGGTGTTGAAGTTTGCAAAACACTTTCCATACAGGATCTCACTTGAGCTTCCTTTCCTTTAATAATAACTGGTATTTATGTAGTGCTACATTATATTTACAAAGTACTATCCATGCATGACATTAGAGGATCATATCTGTAAGAGCTGTAAGGCATCACCTCATCCAATGCCTTCCATTTCCAGAAGAGAACAAGGAGGTTCAGAGAGGGGTCAAGGCTTGTTCTAAAAGTCACACAAGTTCTAAGTGCCAGGGCTAGCATTTGAAATATGACTCTAAATCTTTCCACCACTTCATGTGGTTCCTCAATTCTGTGAGGCAGGTGGGTCATTGTTATGCCCTCTTGAAATGTAAAAAGGGAAGTTCAGAGAGAACACACGATTTACTCAAGGTCACATGGATAATAAGTAGCAGATCTGAGACTCCAACCCAGGTTTTCCCAATCCCAGTCTTTCTTCCACTGTAAATTGGCTTATCTTTCTTGCTCCCTCCCTCCTTTTCTCTCTCTTTCTCTCCTTTCCCTTCTCTTCTTTTCCCTTCTCTTCCTTTCTCTTCTCTCCTCTTCCCTTTTCCCTCCCTCCCTTTCTCCTCTTTCTTCCTCCTGCTGCCTCCCTCCCCCCCTCCTGTTTCCCTCACTTTCTCTCTTCTTCCTGTCATCCTCTACTTACTAATTAAAACTATTGCTGTATTTGTTTAGGACTGGACCTAAACAAATGTGATATTGAGCCCTTTATGGGTAATTTTCTGCCTCATGTATCTAGGCTCTTTTCCTGCCCCAGTCCTCATTCCCTTCCCCACTGCCCCTTCCCTAGGGGCCGATTGTGCTCTGACCACTCTAGTTTGGTTTTAACGTCTAGGCAAGAAAGCTCTTGGAGCATAGAGCTGGTAGAGACCTTAGACCATGGAACACTGAATGTTAGAACATAGATCAACCTTAGAGCTCATTAAGTCTAACCCTTTAGGATTATAGGATAGTTGATTGAGAGCTAGAAGGAATCTTCTGTCTCCTAACTCTGGGCATGTCATTGACTCTTCCATATCTGGAACTCTCTTCCTCCTCAGCTCTATCTCCTGGCTTCTCTGGCTTCCTTTAAGCCTCTTCTAAAGTCCTCCTTTCTGCACAAAGTCTTTCCCAATCCCTTTTGATGCTAATGCCTTCCATATATCGTTTGTGCATGGTTGTCACATTCTCTTCCCCATTAGAACATCCTGGAGGGCAGGACCTTTGCCTTTTTTTCTTTTCCCTAGCACTTAGCCCAGTCCCTGGCACATGGTGAATACAATAAATTCTGGCTGCCCCAAAAGGTGGAAGGTATCATAGCTGCTATAATCCTCTTTTTCATTTCAAAGAGTTCTCATTTTAGGAATGTGCCATATATCTTAGAGTTGGACCATAATTACCTTCCCTACTACAATCTTTACTTCCTCTATCCTACGTGTGTCTTTCACTGCTATGCAAAATGAACACAAACATCAGTGCTCCTATTGTTGGGGCTGTTAGACATAGGTAGAGTAGCTATCTGTTTAAGTGTTCTAGAATCACAGGTCAGATGGTCATGAGTCACAAATTTAAATTATTATAAATAATATAAATAAATAAAATTATTATATAAATTAAATTAAATTCCAGATTTAAATCTGGAAGGGACCCCAGAGGATATTGCATTCAATCACTTCACCTTAGTGATGAGAGAATTGTGAAACCCATAGAGCCTGAGGGACCTGCCCATGGTCACCCAAGTAAGCAAGTGGAGAAGCTGGGATTTGAATTCAAGTTTTTGGACTCAAAATACCCTGCTGCTTCTTGAAAATGACTCCTCCCCCAAAGATATTTCACATTTTGGCCTCTATACAATCAATCAATAAGTATTTATTGTTTATTAGCACTCCATATGTGCCCATATGTGCCAGGCACTCTCCAAGGTGCTGGCAATGTAAGTACAAAGAATAAAAAAATTTCTGCTTGTAAGGAGCTGATTTTCAGACAAGGACATATGGATGTAGAAGATGTAGGTGTGTATGTGTGTGTATGTATGTGCATATGCATGTATGTGTATGTGTATGTATGTGTGTATATATGTGTGTGTGTATCCAGCACAAATATAAAATGAATAAAAACAAATATATATAAAGTAAATAAATATAAAGTAGTTTGGGAAAGAGGGTCTCAGCAATTGGGGTGAACAGGAAAGGCTTCATGTAGATGATGACACCTGACTTACACCTTAAAGAAAGAGAGGGACTGGATGAGGCAGAGGTAAGGAGGAAGCACATTTCAGGCATGGAGGGTAGCCAGTGCAACGGCATGGAGGTGGGGATGATGAACAGAGGAAAGCCATTTTGGCTGGATCTCAGAGTGTAGAGGAAGGAAGTAATGTCCAATGAGTCTTGAAAGATAGGTTGGGGTCAGGTTGTACAGGATTTTAAAAGCTAAAAGAGTCTTTTTTTTTTAATTAAAAAAAAAGCTGTTCAACTTATCACAAGAATAATACACTATGACCAGGTAGGATTTATACCAGGAATGCAGGGCTGGTTCAATATAAGGAAAACTATCAGCATAATCCATCATATCAACACCAAAACTAACAGAAACCACATGATCATCTCAATAGATGCAGAAAAAGCTTTTGACAAAATACAACACCCATTCCTATTAAAAACACTAGAGAGCATAGGTATAAATGGAGTCTTCCTTAAAATAATAAATAGCATCTATCTAAAACCTTCAGCAAGCATAATATGTAATGGGGACAAGCTAAAAGCATTTCCCATAAGATCGGGGGTGAAACAAGGATGTCCATTATCACCACTGTTATTCAACATTGTAGTGGAAACATTAGCTTTAGCAATAAGAGAATAAAAAGACATTGAAGGTATCAGAATAGGCAAAGAAGAAACAAAGCTATCACTCTTTGCAGATGACATGATGTTATACTTAGAGAATCCCAGAGAATCAAGTAAAAAACTACTTGAAATAATTAACAACTTTAGCAAAGTTGCAGGCTATAAAACAAACCCATATAAATCATTGGCATTTCTATGTATTACCAACAAAGCCCAACAGGAAGAGATAGAAAGAGAAATTCCATTTAAACTTACTGTAGACATTATAAAATATTTAGGAGTCTACCTCCTGAAACAAACCCAGGAACTCTATGAACACAATTACAAAATGCTTTTCATGCAAATAAAGTCAGATCTAAATAATTGGAAAAACATAAGTTGCTCATGGGTAGGCTGAGCTAATATAATAAAAATGACAATTCTACCTAAGCTAATTTACTTATTCAGTGCCATACCAATCAAACTACCAAAAAATTATTTGATAGAGTTAGAAAAAATAATAACAAGATTCATTTGGAAGAACAAAAGGTCTAGATTATCAAGAGAACTAATGAAAAGAAATGCAGGGGAAGGTGGCCTAGCCATTCCAGATCTTAAATTGTATTATAAAGCAGCAATCATCAAAACTGACCGGCTAAGAAATAGAGTGGTGGATCAGTGTAATAGGTTAAATATGCAAGACACAGTAGTCAATGACTATAGTAATCTATTATTTGATAAACCCAAAGACCCCAGCTTCTGGGATAAGAACCCACTCTTTGAAAAAAACTGCTGGGAAAACTGGAAAAGAGTATGGCAGAAACTAAGTATAGACCAAAATCTCACACCATATACCAAAATAAAGTCAAAATGGGTACACGATTTAGATATAAAGGCTGATACTATAAACAAACTGGGAGAGCAAGGAATAGTTTACCTGTCAGATCTATGGAGAACAGAAGAATTCATGACCAAACAGGAGATAGAGAACATTATGAAAAGCAAAATAGATAATTTTGATTACATTAAATTGAAAAGTTTTTGCACAAACAAAGCCAATGCAACTAAGATTAGAAGGAAGGTAGAAAATTGGGAAAGAATTTTTATAACTAGTCTCTCTGAGAAGGACCTCATTTCTAAAATATGTAGAGAATTAAGTCAAATTTATAAGAATACAAGCCATTCCCCAATTGATAAATGGTCAAAGGATATGAACAGACAGTTCTCAGATGAAGAAATTAAAGCCATCTATAATCATATGAAAAAATGCTCTAAATCACTATTGATTAGAGAAATGCAAATCAAAACAACTCTGAGGTACCACATCACACCTATCAGAATGGCCAACATGACAAAATAGGAAAATGATGAATGTTGGAGAAGATGTGGGAAAATTGGAACACTAATGCATTGTTGGTGGGATTGTGAAATGATCCAACCATTTTGGAGAGCAATTTGAAACTATGCCCAAAGGGCTATAAAAATGTGCATACCCTTTGACCCAGCAATAGCACTTCTAGGGCTATATCCCAAAGAAATCACACAAATGGGAAAAGGACCTACATGTACAAAAATATTCATAGCAGCTCTTTTTGTGATGGCAAAGAATTGGAAATTGAGAGGATGCCCATCAATTGGGGAGTGACTGAGCAAGTTGTGGTATATGAATGTGATAGAATACTATTGTGCTATAAGAAATGATGAACAGGCTGACTTGAGAAAAACCTGGAAAGACTTGTATGGTCTGATGCTGAGTGAAGTGAGCAGAACCAAGAGAATGTTGTACACAATAACAGCCATGTTGTGTGCTGATTCATATTGATAAACTTAACCCTTCCTGGCAATACAAGGATCTAAGACATCTCCAGAGGCCTTGTGATGGAAAATGCTATCCACATCCAAAGAAAGAACTATGGAAGTCGAATTGCTATTTTTTTCTCTTCTTTTGAGTTTTGTTTCCTCTTTCTGATGGTTCCTCCTATTGGTTTTAATTTTTACTTACAACATCACTAATGTGAAAATATGTTTAATATGAATGTAAATGTATAGCCTATATCAGATTGTGCACCATCTTGGGGAGGGTGGTGGGGAGGAAGGGGGAGAAAGATTTTAAACTCAAAAGCATATGGAAGTGATTATTGATAAGTCAAAATAAATTAATAAAAAAAAGATAAAAAAATTAAAAAAAACTGTTCTATCCTAAAGTATTAGGAAACCACTGGAGCTGACTGAGTAGAGGAGTCACACTAGTATAATCTGTACTTAGGAAATCACTTTGACAGCAATATGCAGGGTGGGTTAGAGTGGGGAAGAGTCTGGAGGAAGGGAGAATAATTAGGAGTCGACTGTACTAATCCAATTGAAAAGTGATGGGGGCCTAAGCTTAGATGGTAGGTATGTGATTGTAGAGATAGGATCTGATCTTACAGATAAGAAGGTAGAAGTGATTTGGCAACTGGTGAGATATGTGCTATGGGGGAGAGTGAGGAGTCCAGGATAATTCTGTGGTTATGAGCCTGGGAGACTAGAAACTTGGCAGTGTTGAATGAGAATATAGAGCAGAGGTTCTTAACTTCAGATCCACAAACCCCTAAGGGGTTTGGATAGATTTCAAGGGCTCTGTGAACTTGGACAAGAAAAAAATATATATGTCTTTATTTTTTACAAACCTCTAACTGAAATTTGGCATTTCCTTTAATAATTAATGTAGATAACAAACATTATTCTGAGAAGGGGTTCCGAGGTTTCACAAGCCTTCCAAAGAGGTCCATGATATAAAAAATATTTAAAACCTCTGGATGAGAGAGAGAGAGAGATAGATAGATAGAGAGAGAGAGAGAGAGAAGAAGAAGAAGAAGAAGAAGAAGAAGAAGAAGAAGAAGAAGAAG
>NW_020954600.1:3085623-3118451 GCF_900497805.2 Vombatus ursinus
AGAAGAAGAAGAAGAAGAAGAAGAAGAAGAAGAAGAAGAAGAAGAAGAAGAAGAAGAAGAAGAAGAAGAAGAAGAAGAAGAAGGAGAAGGAGAAGGAGAAGGAGAAGGAGAAGGAGAAGGAGAAGGAGAAGGAGGAGAAGGAGAAGAAGGAGGAGGAGGAGGAGGAGGAGGAGGAGGAGGAGGAGGAAGAACAAAAACCCAGATAGTAGAGAGTATCTAGGAGGAGAAAGTGGTCAATAGTGTCCAATGTGGCTGATAAGTTCAGAGGCATAAAGCCTGAGAAAAGACCATCGGATTTAGTACTTAAGAGATCATTGGTAACTTTGGAAAGAGCAGTTGCAGTTGAATGATGAGTTCAGAAGCCAGGTTACACAGCTTCAAGTGAATGGTTTCAGGTGAGTGATAAGGTCTGAAGCCAGATTACAGAGGGTTGAGGATGAGGAGGCAGAATGTGTGTAGACAGATTTTTCTAGTAGTTTAGGCTGAGAAAGGGAAGAAAGCTATAGGACAGTAGCTTAAAGCGATGGCTCAATTCTGGGCACCACATTTTGGAAAGGTCATTGATAAATTGGAGTCTAGAGGAAGGTGGCTAGGATGATGAAGGACTTCAGATTCACAGTGTATGAAGATCACTCGAAGGGAAATGGGTTTGTTTAGCCTGAAGAGAAAGCTCAGGTCGGACAAATGGCTGTCTGTCTCCAGGCACTTGAAAAATTAACATGTGGAAGAGGCTTTAAGTATTCTGCTTGTTTCTTTTTTTTTGTTTAAGGCAATTGGGGTTAAGTGACTTGCCCAGGGTCACAGTGTCAAATGTTTGGTGTGAGGTCAGATTTGAACTCAGGTCCTCCCGACTTCAGGGCCAGTTCTCTATCCACTGTGCCACCTAGCTACCCGCTCTGCTTGTTTCTTGAGGGTAACACTAGGAGCAATGGGTATAGATAGCACAAAGAGACAGATTTGTGCTTGATGTAGAGACAAACTTCCAACAATTCCTAACTCTCTTAGAGTGAGATGGGCTGCCTGTGGATGCAGTGGATTCTTCCTAAAGTGGCTAGCCCTTTGTTGGGCAGAATGTAGAGTGGATTCCTGTCCAGGTATAGTTTAGAACAACAGCCTCTAAGGTCTCTCCCAATTCTAAATCCTATGATCTCTGACTATAAAGAGTTTTGACAGGGTCGGGACACTTGGGTTCTCTCTTACTCTCAGTTTGTTCATCTAAATAAAGGCTGGCATTTTGTATTATATGCTCTCTCCCAACTCTAACATTCTATGTTCCAAGTCCTAAGGGCACTCCTAACTGTCTCTAGGTTCCTAGGTGACCTTAGGCATGTTGTTCCCTTCTCTGTGCCTCAATTTTCCTATGAGAGAGTTGAACTAAATGAACTCTGAGGTGCCTGCCTGGTTGGGATGGGAGCATAGTGGGCCCAGCAAGGACCATAGAAGCACTTTGGGGATCATCTAGTCCAATCCACTCACTTGACAGAGGAAGAACTGCTGCGTAGAGACAGTAACTTGCCCAGGGTCATACAGGAAGTAAGTGTCAGAGGCAGGATTTGAGTCTTGACTCCAGACCCAGCCCTCTTTTCACTAAAGGAGCCCGCTCACATTAGTGAAATGCTTCAAATCTTCTGCCTCCAAGAAGCTGTCCCCAGGGTGGCATTGGGTTGTTGGACAGGGAGGAGAGGATAAAAGGCAAATTGTCTAAAGTAAGGTAATGAGGTTTGGAAAGGGGTGGGGCAGCAACAGAGGAAAGTCAGGGAGAAGTGGGGACATCCAGAGGTTGATGCTCCTTTCCACCCCAGCTGAGCAGTGAACCAATCAGGAAGCACAGGGAGCCTGGGGCAGCTGCTCTCCAGTCTGTTTCAGCCCAGTGGGGGTGGGAGAGGGGAAGATGCATGACTCTCCCAGCCCACAGCCCCCCATAGGGCTGTTGATTGGCTAAGTCAGAAACCTCACAGAGCTTGGTTCTGAGCAGTCATAATCATAATTGACAATAGTGCCTTCTATTTCCACTGAGCTGTTCACTTTTTTCCAAAGCCTCACAAATACATTGTCATTTTGACCATTACTAGAGCAGTCCCATGAGGTAAGGTCAGTGAGCGTTGCATCTCTGACTCTGACTGACCACGTTACCTTGGGCAGCTCACATCTCCTTCATCTTGTTTCCTACCTGGTTAAAAAAAAAAAAGAAGTAGTGTGAGTACCTATGTCTGTGTGTATACATACACATGTGTGTGTGTGTGGGGGGGCATTTAGTTATATTCTAAGGCTGCTTCCAGCTCAAAACCTCCATGTTCCATGTTTTAAATGTAACTGCTAAATATAACTCCTAGCTGTAACATCCTATGTTTTATGCCCTGACCTCCCTCCTGACTCTTAACATTTTTTGTTCTAAGGCATCTCCCAATTCACCAGCTAGGTGGCATAGAGTCTCAGACCTAGAGTCAGGAAGACTGTCTTCCTGAGTCCAAATCTTGTCTCAGACACTTAGTAGCTGTATGACCCTGGGCAAGTCACTTAACCCTTTTTGCCTCAGTTCCTCATCTGTAAAACGAGCTGGAGAAGGAATTGGCAAACCATTCCCATTATCTCTGTCAAGAAAACCCCAAGTGGGGCCACAAAGAGTTGGACATGACTGAACCTTCCAGTTCTATGTTTGCAGGTGATTTTCAGTTCTGACATTCTGGACTCCATTTTCTAAGATCCCTCTTAGTTGCAAAGTTCTGTATTTCAAGGTTCTCTTTATCTCTAATGTTCCATGTTGAATTAAATTGAAACCTATGGCCTCTGTTAATTCTTGAATTCTTATGATTGGATTGCTAGAAAAGGATTAACAGTAGCATAAATATTCCCATTTTTAATAGGCCAAAAAAAATTAGACCCAGAGAATAATTGATGAATAACGCTCTCCCCAAATGCATATGGATTATGGTTATGCCTTTTTTTTTCTTTTCTTTTTTTTTTTTTTTGCTGTAAACAAGAGATACTCGGAGTGGACCCAGGATTCTAATGATGTGGGAATTCCCACTATGGAAACTCCTTTCACTGATGCAGATTGTCAACTCTTTGGTTGTAACTTATTGGTTTAGAGGGTTGCCTGAGCACTGAGTGATCAAGGGATTTACTAATAGGCACCTGGCCAGTATGCGAGAGGCAGAGCTTGAACCCAAATGTTCTTGATTCCAAGGGCAGCTCTCTCTGTGCTACACCATGCTGTTTCTCAAGAAACACTTATATAGGCAGAAATTAATGAGCAGGAGAAAACATAATTGAGTATCAAGCGCTTAAGGAGCTCTTCTGGTTCCTACTTGTGGTCGTTTATTAAATAAGAAGAATAATGATTTCAAATAATACTTTTGCTTAATGCTTTTCACTCATCAGTGTGTTTTCATGACCATTATATTCCCTTATTCCTATGCAGGAAATAAGGCATATTACTTATGCCTTATGCAGAAATACACACACACACACACACACACACACACACACACACACACACACATGGCCTAGAAATATATAGGGTATAGAAAGGGAAACTGAGACCCAAGAGTAGCTCCTATAGGGAAAGGATGGTGCCATCTTTACAGTGAGGCCAGAACCATGGGGAAATGCCCAGAAAGATTGAGGAGTGGTAAGTAGTCTGGGGTAGGCCAGATGCAACAGTGAAAGGAATATTAAGTAGGCTAAATTAGGTGATCTAGATGAAATTAAGGAGTGGTCATCATATACAAGTAGTCTGGGGTAGGCCAAGAGCTACTGTGAAAGGAATGTCAAGTAAGCTAATTAGGTGATCTAGGTTGGCTGGAGTGGGCCAGATGCCTTGGGTGGAGGTACCAGTGATATGGGCTGCTGAACTGTATGGGAAAATTCAGGGACTGGGTTGCTTTTAAAGACACAATCTTTTCCTTTGAGGGGTCCAGGTCCCATCGCTCCATCAGAAAGGACAGAACAGAAGAGGAGCTAATAAGGGGTCCATTCCCAAAATAAGAGCCCTATTAGTATCCAGGACTTGGGAGGAGATACTCCCATTCTCCCCTATACAGCAACATCTGGAGTACTGAGGTCATTTCTGGGCACCATCTTTTAACGTGTGTGTGTGTGTGAGGAGGGCCTTTGACTTCTGTTGATTTCTGCCCCGCTCAGGTAATCACAGATAACAAGGTGTTAACAATTGGTTCATCCCTTTACAAAATATGAACACCTTTCTCTGATTGAATCAGAAGGGTAAAATTGACTATCTCTGGAGGCTTTTAAAGAGCTAGATCTTTTGGTCCTGATACCAGGTAGTTCCAGAGTTTTGGTGAATCTAAGCCTGGAACAGCTTTGTGGAGTGTGCCCTCTGCAGGAGAGAGGAAAGATTTCTCTCCCCCCTTCCATTGTCCTCACACGGTAGTAGAACTATTTGCCTAGAAGGGCATTCTCCACCCAGCAAAAAGGAGGGAAACTTCACCCAGCAAGAATGAGAGAAACTTACGCTCTAGGTAGACACAGAGAATCAATATTGAACAAAAAGGAGAACTGGCTATGAACTCAAGAGAGAGCTAGCTCAGGCAATTGAGAGTGAGAGGGGGAGAGAGTAGTAGACCCTGAGAGTCCAGCTAACACCAGCCAACTAATGGAAGCTCAGGACACAGAAGGGAGCTGCATGAGGACTCCATGAGGAAAGAGAGGACATTAAGCCCCTACAGTTCAGCAAGACCGAGTTGCCTTGGCTACGTGCTTCCTACATGTGTGCCTTGCTATCACTGTATTCTAAATTTGTACTCACTATTCCATTGGTTGTTGAGTATCTTTGCAAAAAAAATACTGCCTTCTATGTGATCCATACCATTTTGAGATAGCACAATTTTAGGGAAGGTTTTCCTTCCATTTAGATGAATTCTGTCTTTTTGCAGTATCTATACAGTGCTCCTGGTTCTGATCCCTGGGGTCAAGCACAAAAACTCTAATCTTCCCTCTACTTGATAGTCTTACAAATGCTTCAATGAGGCCCAGGTTTCTTGGGATGTTTTGGAACTATTCTGACTTTACTATTTTAGCAAATGTCTTTGCTTTGAGCGAAGTCTACTGGCTGACTGTTAATAGAAAGCACACTGGTAGGGGCTCGTGAGCTTTAGTTGTAGGAGTTTGGATCTACAATATCCTTGAGAACCTGGGAGCAGCAGCCACTTTTTTGGTACTCATCCTCCAAGTGCAAGTTAAAAGTGGCCCAGTGAGGATGCTACATTAGGAAAAATGTTCAGAAGCTGGAGAGCATCCAGAGGACAACCATATGGCATCATACAATATTGTTGGAAGGAACTGAAGGTGTTTAGCCTCAAGAAGAAAAGATTTGGGCACTGGGCAGAGAGTGTGATCATGATGGATGCCTTAAAGCATTTGGAAGGCTAGCTGGAAGAACAAAGATTAGCATTGTTCTGCTTGCCTCTGGTGGTCAGAAATGAAAGCAATGTTTGAATGTTGCAAAAAGGCAGAATTCAGCTAAATAGAAGAAAAACCTCCCCCATAACTGTGCTATCTCAAAATGGGATGGGTCAGTACCCACCCTTGAGTCAGGGGGACTTGAGTTTAAATCTGGCCTCAGATACTAGCTGTGTGGCCCTGGGCAAGTCACTTAGCCCCGATTTTGCCTCCTTTCCCACCCCTCCCCCCCACAAAAAAACTACCCAGTATGGGTCACACAGAGTTTCCTTCTTATTGGAGGTTTTCACTGAAAAAATTGAATGACCCCTTGCCTTGTACATTACTAAAAGGATTCTCTTTGGAGAGTGTGTTGTACTAGTCGGCCTTTGAGGCTCCATCCAACTCTATGAAGCCCATCTACCCAAAAGAATTACACAGTCACTCCAGTCTTACAGCAGTACATTGGGATAGACTCTGCCATCTGGGAAGGAGTTCAGTGTAACTATAGAATTGATCCCCCTCTCCAGTCCTCTGGGAATTGGGTCCAGAGTTCCCTGTCAGTTAGTCAATGAACATTTATTAAGTGCCTATTATGTGCCAGGCACTGTGCTAAGTGCTGGAGATACAAAGAAAAGCAAAAGACACTCCCTGATCTTAAGGCACTCACAATCTGCTGAAGGTAGACAATATACAAATGAAGCTGAAAATGGGGAGGGGGATGGTGGAAAGGTACCCAGGGTGGGGACATGATGGAGATGCCCAGATAATGCAGCTGGGTGGGTGATGAAGGGATGGCTGATTGGGGCTTCCTCCTTAAATGGAGCTTCTGGGAGGAGAGGTCTCTGCCCTCCAATCAATCACCCTCCCTTGGCAATCTGTCTTCTGCTCACCAGACTGACACACTCCATATTGTACTTTCAGGTCTGGCTGGTATGGCCCATGTGCAGTTTGGCATCTACCTGGTCAAGATTGGAAAATATCTTTAGGGTCATCCAATCCAATCCTCTTACTTTTTAGTTGAGGAAACTGAGGGTTATAGAGTATAAGTGACTTGCCCAGGGTCACACGATTAGACAGTGGAAGAGGCCGGCTTCAAGCTTAAGTGCTCTGACTCCGAATCATCTGCCACTGAGGCTTGGTCATTCTGTGGTGCTGCTACTTTGGCCTTCATTGCTTCTGAGGTGGCTACTTCCATCAGTGTCTGCTGATTGTGTAACTCCCTTCGCTTCCCATGGTCTGTGGTCCTTAGTCAGTCAGTAAACATTTGGTAAACACTTCTTAAATTCCAGGCACTATGCTAAGCTCTGGGGACACAGAGAAAGGCAGAAACACAGTCTCTGTCTTGAAAGAGATCATATTTTAATGTGGGAGTCAAACTGCAAACAACTGTGCAAAATATACAGGGGAAATTGGAGGTAATTTCAGAGAGAGGGAAGGAAGAAAACATTTATTATGCACCTACTACGTGCCAGGCACTATACTAAGGACTTTACCAATATTATCTCATTTAATGGGGCAGCTAGGCGGTACAGTAGATAGAGCACTGGGCCTGGAATAAGGAAGCCTTATCTTCTTGGGTTCAAATCTGGCCTCAGACACTTACTAGCTGGGTAACCCTGGGTGAGTCACTTCACTCCGTTTGCTTCAGTTTCCTCATCTGTAAAATGAGCTGGAGAAGAAAATGGCAAACTACTCAATATCTTTGCCAAGAAAACCCCAAAGAGGGTCACGAAGAGTCAGACACGATTGAAAACTTACTGAACATCTCGTTTAATCTTCACAACAACACTTGGAGGTAGATATTATTATCCCCATTTTCCAGTTGAGAAAACTGAGGCAGATAGTGGTAAGTGACTTGCCCAAGGTCATAAGCATCTGAGGCCAGATTTGAATATAGGCCTTCTTGATCCTAGGCTCGGAACTCTATCCAACCAGCTACCTATCTGTCTAGGGATAGTGCTATAGATCTTATTAGCAAATAGTTAGGGTTATGACCCGTGTTAATGAATTTTTAGCTCTTTTGTGAATCAGGCCCATAGTCCTGCCAGGCTGATACATAGAATGGCCCTTTCAAAATGCTGTAAAAACTTCCCAACCCTTCTCTCTCACCTGAGGTTCCCAACCTTCACTCCTAGTGAATTTAGGATGATTTGATTCCACCAACTTCTTCCCCCTCAGGGTACAGACAGTTGGCACCCTGCCCCCACCACGGTCAACACTTCCTACTAAGTATTTTTGATGATGGGGGGCATTTCCTCCCCTTTCCACCCCATGACTGTCTATCCTAAGGCTTCTTCCCCACTGTCCCCTTACATCCACTGGTTTCCACTTCCTTGTTCTGTCAGAATGGCATTTTGTAAAGAAGACTGGGATTGGAGTCACAGGAAATGGGTTCAAATTCTAGGCTAAAAAAAAAAGGAAAAAAATGAAATTTACATGATGCCTTTATTATATATTTAGAAGGAATATCAAGTTGTACATAATAGATTTGCAGTTTCATGTACAATCATCTTTTTTATTATACTATATTATAGAAATGCTTCTTTTGTTCCATAAACTAAAAACAAATAAAAAATTAAAAAAAATTTTTTTGACTTGTCACTGTATGACCCTGGGCAAATCACCTCATCTCTATGAGCCTCAGTTTCCTCATTTGTAAAATGGAAATTTGTCTCCTAGGGTTATCATGAAGAAAGCTCTTTGGAAAACTTCTACATGTTATAGAAATGTAAGCTATTGATGTTGTTCTCCCAGAGCCCCCTGGATCGCAGCCTGGCCTCCTGGCACCTTCCTTGGCTGTTCTACGTAAGAGTTGCTTCATGGGGTGGGGGCAGGGCAGCTGGCGCTGTGGCCTTTGCCAACTAATGGTTTTGCATAGCAGGCTCCCTGAGGAGGTGAAATATTCTGCAGGGTGAATTTGAGCATATCAGGGCTGCAAAGAGAACAAAATGACAAAAAAGAAAATGCCACGGAATTGGAGGATAATTATTCTGAGGCTTCTTTGCCTACCAAGCTCAAGTTCAAAGCTAATTGGACAAGGAGCAAACCTTCAGCTTTGAGGAACCTTAGAGATAAGGAGCAGCCACAGGGAGGATCCGGCCTTGAATAGGCTTTCAAACAGGGTGGGAGAAACAAAGCCTCTGGTCCTTAGTACAGCCTGGCACCCCACCCATCAGCCCATGCCCTCAAGCCCTGTCCCAGGTCCTAGTACTTGGCTTTTCCCCCTCCTCCTACCTGCTTCTGCAGTTCAACAAGAGATTTATTCTGTTCCAAGGCCCTGTAGGCTATGCATTCCCATGTATTTAGCTCATGTCTGGCTATATTCCCTCCCTGAAGTATTTAGTGATGGAACAAGAATCAGATTCGAATCCATTCTGATCTGCCATGCATTTGCAAGAGGGGTAGTAGTGGTGGGGAATGTTTCTGGAAACTGGAGTTTGGAAAGGACCTGGGCTCAAATCCTGCCACTGATGTTTACTGCCTGTGTGACTTTGGACAATTTGTGCAACCTCTGGGTCGTGGTCTCCTCATAGTAAAAGGAGGAAGTTGAACTAGGTGGTCTCTGTGGCCCCTCCAGCTCTAAATCTTCTGCCAGCAGCCTTCCCCAACCCCTCTTAATTCTAGGGCTTTCCCTCTGTTAATTATTTCCTATTTATTCTATATATAACTTGTTTTATATATATTTATTTGTAGGTTGGCTCCTCCTTTAGGTTGTAAGCTCCTTGAGGGCAAGGACTTTTGCCTCTTTTTGTGTTCCCAGCACTTAGCACAGTGCCTGGCACATAGTAGGGCTTACTAAATGTTTATTGATTGATTGATTGATTGATTAAACCTATGATCCTGTGAGCCAATGTTCATTAGATTATAACTATGTGCCAAGCATTATTCTAAATGAAGAAGATAAAAAGGCAATGAAGAATCCCTGCTTTCAGGGAGCTTACAATCTATTGGAGGGATATGACACGTACCCAGACAAGTATACACAAAGACACACAAAGTAATTTAAAGAGGGAGAAAACTGTCATTAGGAGAGGGCACCGATTTGTGCTTTGGGAAAGCTAGGGATTCTATAAAGTGGAGGTGAGGAAAGAGAGCATTCTGGACATGGGGGATGTAGATGGGCAATGGGACATCTTGCATGAAGAACGTAGTCAGGAACAAAAAACAAAGTGATATAAAATGGAGCAATATGAAATGAGAGGAGCAAGGTAGGTGGCTGTGGAAAGCTTTAGATGCCAGGCTGAAAACTTTATGTCTTATCTTACATGTAATAGGGAGTCACTGAATATTTTTGATTAGGAGAGAGACATGGTCAAATCTATGCTTTCTGAATATAAATTTGGAGGCTGTGTGGAAGATAAATTGCAGAAGGGGTAGACTAGAAGTTGGGAGCCCAATTAGGAGGCTATTACAAAGTTCAATTAATTAGTCAATAAGCATTTATTAAGTGTCTACCATATACCAGGCACTGGACTGGATGCTATGGTAGGATTGTATTAGTCTAGGCAAGAGGTGTGCCTAGGTGTACCTGAGCTAGGGTGGTGACTGTGAGTGGAGAGAAGGGATCAGAAGTGAGAGATTAGAAAGGCAGATATTACAAAAACAGAATCAACAGCACTTGGCAACAGATGGTGGGCGGCAGAGAGGGTAAAGTCAAGGATGACTTCGAGGTTGTAAATTTGGGTTACTAGAAGAATTGGGTTACTAGTCTGGGGGAAGAGATGAGTTTTGAGGGAAATGGAATGGTTTTGATCAGGTGGTGGTTCTATTCAGGTGTTTTTTTGTTTGTATTGAAGGAGGAGGTATGAAGCACCAGCAGCAGCCTGGGGAAAACAGACCCACCTGGAAGAGCTGGGGCAAGTCCCTGGACAGGCAAGCATCTTACTCAGACAGGAAGTCATCCTGTGTGAACAGGAAGTGAGAGCTCTACCTAGACTATGGGAACAGATGGATTATTGAATGGGTGGAAGGTGGGATAGAGGTTGTTCCTCATTATGAAGATGGCTGGGGTTTGGCTTTGGACATCTAGCTGGGGAGAAAATTTCCTACTTGGTAACCATGATGATTGAAATGAACTGGTCTCCTGACGGGCTGGACTCCCTCCAAAAGTCCAGGTAGGTATTCTCATCAGGGCCTAGAGGGGGGTATTATTAGGAGGGATTTGAGCTATTTTCCTTGATCCCTTTTTAAAAGGCTTTCTCTCAAGGAAGAGGGAAGTAGAATTGTAGACTCCTGGGGCCCCTAGAAGACACAGCAGAGACTGCTCTGGTCTATTAGATCCTCATATCACCTGCTCCCTGGCCTCCCCCACCCCCATATTCTGTTTGAGTCTGGGGAATGACCTTTAAAGGTTATCTAGCCACCTCACTCACTGCTTTTTAAACCACTTTGGGTAAGGGGACAAATTCAGGTAAGGGTCCGAGAAGTCTTCCCTGCTGTCATTTCTCCCCCTCCACATTGATACCCTAAGTTTCTCTATTATAAACAGTCATTTATGTAAGGTACTGCTATCTCTTCCTGAGCTCCTTTTGTCAAATCACTGTGGTAGATTATGGTTCAAATCCCTCCTCAAATATTTACCAGCTCTGTGACCCTGGGAAAGGCATTAACTGCTCTTCTTATCTATTACATGAAAATAAAAATATCTGTCCATCGACCTCATGGGGTAGCAGTATGGCTCCAAAAAATATGCCTACAGTGCAAGGTAAACCTTAAAATGCTGGATGCTTCTTACTTGATTACCATAACAATGGAGGACAGCCCATCAGTGCAAAGACACGGAGTTGGGAGATGGAGAGATTATACCTTGAGAAGTAACTAGTTCAGGTCCACTCAAAAGTTAAGTGATTTCATCCATCAAAGGATCTCAGAGCTGACTTAGTTCAAAACACACTTGGACAAGGGCCTCTACCATGTAGTTGGCAAATAGCCATCCAGTCTTTGCCCCTCACAGCCTCCTGAAGTGGAGAGAAGATTTTTTGGAGAGAATGTAAGGTTTGGGATGGTGCTCAGAGGCCCTCATACCTGAATTTCCTGAATTAGAATCCCCTCTACTATGTGCTAAGTAGTGGTCATCCATCATTTTCTTGAAGACTTTTCAGGCTGGTGTGTGTGTGTGTGCGTGCGCACACTTGTATATGTGTACATACATCCATTACCTCTCAAAGCATTTTCCGTCCCATTCTATTCCAGACAGCTGTAATTGTTAAGAACGTTTCCCTTTTGTTAACCCCAAATCTGCCTCCTGGTAATGTTCACCTGTCCTTCCCACTTCTGCTTTCCTGGAACACATCCACTCCACTTTGGGGCAGCTTTTATGGGTTCACTTCTGTTTTTTGTTTGTTTGTTTGTTTGTTTGTTTTTTTGACTAGGGAATGGGGTTAACGGACTTGCCCAGGGTCACACAGCTAGTAAGTGTTATGTGTCTGAGGCCGGATTTGAACTCAGGTCCTCCTGAATCCAGGGCTGGTGCTCTATCCACTGCGCCACCTAGCTGCCCTCATGGGTTCACTTCTGAGTCTTTCCTTCCATTGATCTGAAATCCACCTCCCAATCCAAATCAACAAATGTTTACTAGCTGCACCCTACCATGCACTGTGCACAAGGACAACAATGTAAAGTAGTTCCTGCCCTCATGAACCTTGCACTTTATTTGAGGGATAAACTAGATAAGTAAGATATAAGATAGGGAGTAAAGGGGAGCAAAGTGTGACTAAAGGAACTAGGGACTGTTAACCTTGAAAAGGGAAGCCTCTGCCTTCAGGTCTGACATTGAGGGTTATGGGGAAGAAGGTGTAGCCTTGTTCTTCATGGCCCAAGTAGGAGGGTAGAATGAGGAATGATGGGTAGAATTTGCAGCATGAATTTTCCCATCTAAAAATTTCTTAGAACACATCTGTTTTCTCTGCCAAGGAGAATGATCTTTGTTCTCGAATAGACAGAAAAAATAGTTGATAAACAATTGATACCCAAGATAATTATAATAGGACTATCTAGTGCTTAATAAATTCACTATACCATGTCCCTGTGAGCTGTAAACCAGGGTAGTGAAAGAGTTTGTGGATTTGATTGGGGAACTGTTGCCAGCAAGCTTTGAAATATCAGGGGGAATTGGAGGTGGAGAAAGGTAAATGTCTGAATTTTTTTTTAAGGAAAAGAAAAAAATGCAATCTGACTGATTCCTGATAAAATTCCAGCATTTGTTATTAAAAGATGGTTAGTAATGTTCCGGAAGAGGAGGAACAATCTGATTGGCTATGAAGTTTATCAACAGCAGGATGGGCCAGATTAATATTCTTATTTTTGGACCTGGCCACTCAACAGATCAGGGTAATGCTGTAGACATCTTTCACCTAGATTTTAGTGAAATATTTGATCTCCCAAGATCACCCACTTTTGACTACTTCTCAAAATGAAGATGTTTTCCCTTCCATTTTTGTAGTACACACATCTGGACCAAGCCGTTTATTTTTCATAACAACATCATGAGCATGTTTATGTAGCACTTGATGGCTATGAAGCATTTCATACTCCTCACCTTTCAGGTACTTATTGCTTCTTGCCTAGATAATTCTGACAGGTCTCTCTGCCTCTGAGCTCCTCTGTCTCATCTTCCAATAGCTCTTAAAGTGGCAGTCTTAAAGTTCAGACCCGATCACATTGCTGCATTGCTCAAAAAGGGCCAGTGGCTCCCAATTACCTCTAGGATCAAATACAAGCACCTCTATTTGGTATTTAAAACCCTTCACGGTTTGGCTCCTACTTACTTTCCCAGACTTATTACACATTATTTTCCTCTCCATATGATCTTGTATACCCAAACTTACTTTTCCTTACACACACACTCTATTCCCCATCTCTGTGTCTGCACAGATTCTCCCCCATGCATGGAAAACATTCCTTCCTCGCCTTCATCTCTTAGAATTTCTTAAAAGTTCTGCTCTTCCCGATGAATCTTTTCCTGATCCCCTCCAATCCTATCTGCCAGTGCCCCCTTTCAGCTAGTCCAAGGTCACACAACTATTAGAACCATGACCTGAGACCAGGTTTTCTGACTCCCAACTCTGAACTCTTCATTTACAAAAGCACTTTCACATACATTATCTTATTTTTTTCCCCCAGAACAACACTGTAAGGTAGTCAGGACATGGATTGATAATTTCTCCTCATATTCCCCTCTTCCACAACTGTAGCTGAGGAAACTAAGGTGAGGTGATTTGTCTATAGTCACCCAACTAGTAAGTGATGCTTATCCTAGACTCTAGAGTCTGGCACATAGTAGGTGCTTAATAAATGTTCATTGACTGACTGACTGACTGATGGAGTTGAATCAGATTCTGAGGCCACTATACTTCAGAAGGAATCTGACTTTTCCCCCTTTACTCCCCCTTCTCTCTCTCTCTCTCTTTCTCTCTGTCTCTCTGTCTCTCTCTCTCTGTCTGTCTGTCTTTCTCTCTCTCTTTGTCTTTCTCTCTCTCTGTGTCTCCATCTCTCTCTGTCTCTCTCTGTCTCTGTCTCTCTTTCCCTCTCTGTCTCTGTCTCTCTCTCTTCTCCTTTCCACTGTTAATTTCAATGTTTGCTACTTCCATGTGACCTATCAGGACAATAGGATATGATGGAAGGGCAGAATGCGTGGAGGTATCTCCTCTAATTCTGGCCTGACCTCTGAGACAGA
The DNA here is from genome assembly GCF_900497805.2 of Vombatus ursinus. NCBI lineage: Eukaryota > Metazoa > Chordata > Mammalia > Diprotodontia > Vombatidae > Vombatus > Vombatus ursinus. The sequence continues at coordinate 3,099,701 of NW_020954600.1, forward strand.
GTGGAGAGGGTGACTGCATTGGGTCCCCCAGCTGGTGTGGGGGGTGGATCTGACACCCATCCTGGCCTTGACAGATGGTCTCAGCTTTTCCTCCTTTCAGTCAGGGGCTGAACATTTGCTGAACACCTGCCGTGTGGAGAGCTCTGTCCTAGGTGCTGGAGAGGGAGGATGGGGGTGTGCAAAACTGGGGAAGCTTGTGGGAGCAGAGAAGCTTGGGGGAGGAGAAGAAGAAACCCTACTCAGAACCCAGAAGAGTTATAAAGTTATGTACTCTTTTGGGGAATGCGACCAAGGGCTCTCTCAGTCTGCTGCCAGGACTCCAGGGATCTATGGGTCCCTTCCTGGGAGGTCAAACTGAGTCATTAGCCTGACTTCTTTGTCTTTCCCTTTGTCTCTCTACTACTCCCTGTTTTCCATCTTCTGTTCAGTCATTTTGGTTGTGTCCGATTCTCTGTGACCTCATTTGGGGTTTTTGTGGCAAAGATACTGGAGTGGTTTGCCATTTCCTTCCCCAGCTCATTTTACAGATGAGGAAACTGAGGCAAACAGGGTGAAGTGACTTGTTCAGGCTCACATAGCTAGTAAGTGTCTGAGGCCATATTTCAACTCATGAAGATGAGTCTTCCAGATTCCAAATCCCATGCTCCAGTCACTGTTCCACTTATCAGTCTTACAGAATAGCAGGGTTTTAGAAATTATTATCTAGTCCAGTCCTGATAAAGATCCTAAATTTTCACCTGCAATTTCATTGACAAGTAAATGACTTCCAATGGATGGGGAATCTCATTACCTTTCTAGGTAGGCAATTCCATTTGGCAACCCCTCTTCAAATTTGCCCCTACGTAACTTTCATCCCTTAGTCTTCATTCTGTCTTCCTGGGTCAGAAAGAACAAAGCAAACTCCTCTTTTCCATGGGAGTCCCAACCTTTGAAGGCCATAAACATGCCCCAGGCACATCTCTTCTACAATCTAAACATCCTGAGTTTTTTTAGTTCATCTATTCCTTTATGATATGAAAGGCATTATAGACTAGTGAAGAGATAGCTGGTCTTATAAACGTGGAAGGCATGGGTTTGAGTCTTGATGCTGACACATACTGACTACGTGATCTTGGGCAGGTGGCAACTCTTTAAGATTAGAAATAGCAGAGAAAGTTTGGACATGCATTAATACAAGGAATTCATTCACCTCCAGTTCCTAGTATCAGTGAAATCACAGGTGTAGTCCCTATGGCATGGTTTCAGGTCTCCCTGACCCTCCTGGTCACTCTCTTCTTTATACTCTCCAGTCTGTCAATTTCTATACTAAAGCTGAACTACTATAACTGTGGAGATTGATCAGGCTACAGGCTATACACACAGATAGGGAGGCTTAGCACTAAATTTGCCTTTATGTATCTTGGAAGTTAAATCTGTTTTAGGGATCTATCAGAACTAGATTCCTTTGTCCAGTTAAATGAGTGAAGCCCAGATCTTTCTCTTCTTGGCTTCATTTCTCATCTTAGTTCTATTGTAATTCATTGGAGAGAAGATTGGGCTACAAGTTTGGAAATCCTACTCTCTGTTCACAGGCATGTCTCTGAGTCTCAGTTCCCTCATATGTAAAATGACAGAGTTGGATGAGCTGATGTCTAAGGTTTCTTCGCCACTGTCTGATTCCATCCCCAGCGCAAGCTAGAATACTTTTTCTTCTCTCTGCTCTCCTTCTTGCCAGGGAAGCAGTTCAGTCTCTTTCTCGTTATGCTGTGACCTTCTCAGGCTCAGAAGGAATGACTCTCCAGGCCTTAATCCCCTGAGACTGGCCTTTAAAGGTCAATCTAATGTTTTGCTCAAGTTTACTAACTTCTTAAGTATTTGCTAATGATTCCAGTTTTTCTTAACAAGTACCTCCAGCCCTTCGGTGCTATTTTGCATGTGTTAAGGGTGTGTCACCGATGAAACTGATGAACCCCTCTTCAGAATGGTGTTTTTAAATGCATGAGATAAGGTACATAGGATTACAAAGAAAACCAGTTACACTGAAATAAAGACAGACTTTTTTTTCCTCCAAGTTAACAGATGCCCTGAAATCCATCTTCAGACTCCTGGGTTAAGAACCCTTGCTGTAGCATCTCAATCTAGACTTGTTTCACCCTTCCTTATCTTTCAACCTGCCTCAATATACAACTCTCTTTGCTTTAGTCTTTGAGGATGCCAGTTTTTTTCTGGTTGGGTTGTAGGTACAATGCACAACTCTAGATTAACAGTATATGAAGATGTGTGTATGTGTGTGTGTGTGTGTGTGTAACAAACTCTGTACAGGCAAACATTCCAAGAGCACAATCTTCTTACTCATTTCAGCTTGGCAGTTTATCAAGCTGTTATTCTCTATTTCACATGTTTATCTTGCCTTTGCTTCTCCCTCTTCCTCAAGGAGGCTGAGCTGTAAAACCTCCCAGGTTTTTGGGAAGTGTCATTGGTCCTGAATGCCTTAGAATCATAAAACCTTTACAGCATATCTTAAAATGTAGATCAAGAAGGGATTTAAGCCTCTTAGGCTCTAGGAATTAGAAGGAATCTCAGAAATCATACAGTCTGATCTGAACTTGGCCCATATCTCCAATGAAGGGCCACCAGGCTCCATCTGAAGCCCTCCACTGGTGGGGGAGCTCACTACCACCTGAGGCAGCCTGTTCCATTTTTGGGCAGCTCCCATTGTTAGGAAGTGTTTCCTTCTATCAAACTGAAATTTCACTCTACAACTTTCTCCTTGCTCCGTCCTCTGGTATCAGGCTTAACCTTTCTTCTGGACCCTATGTATTTGTGAGCGTCATGTCACATGGTTGACTAACCTAATACTCACAACCCACTAACCATCTCTCCCTTACCACTATTTACCACTGGTCTAGCTATTAGATATTACACTGTACTCCTGTAGTTGAATTTTTGGATCCAAGTATTGAACTTGACATTTACCCTATTTACTTTCATCTTTTTGGAATTTATACATTGTTATAGCCTAAAGTGGTCTTTTAAAATTTACAATTATGTCATATGATATGAGTTAGGTATTCCCTCTGGCTTTGCATCATCCACAAATTTGATAAGTATACCATCCACACTTTCCTCCAAGGAATCAACGAAGCTGTAGAACAGATTTTTTTAAAACATTGGTCAGTTTGACTGTTTTATTCCCTTTCTTCCTTTGTAAAAAAAATTCTTTATTTTAGGAGATGAGAGGGGAAGAAGAAGGGACACAGGAGAAAATCTAGGTGGTAGAAAAACAAAACATATCAAAAGAGGGGGATGGGAATGAGTATTTATTTGTATGGCATCTATTATGTGCCAGGCACAGTACTAAGCACTTTTATAAATGTTACTGCATTTAATCTTCACAACAACCCTATAAGGTAGGTGCTGTTATTATCCCCATTTTACAGCTGAAGAAACTGAGGCAGACAAATGTTGAGTGACTTGCCCAGGGTTGCACAACAAATAGGTGTCTGAGAGTGGATTTGAACTCAGGTCTTCCTTACTCCAGGCTCTATCCACCCAAAGTGGCAGGAGTCAATGGCAGTCCATTAGAGAGCTCCCTCCAGGGTGACATCAGTTCACTCATTACCACTTTGGGGATTTATTCTTTCAAATCATTCTAGTTCCATCTAACTATACTATCATCTACCCTGCATATCTCCAGCTTGTTCATATGGATATCATGAGAAAAAATGGCAAATGCCTTGCTAAAATTCCAAATATCTTTTGTCTCATCCTTATTGGCTCTCTATGGTCACTATTTCTTTTTCCCTTTCAAAATACTCATGAGGGCACACACACATGTGTTATAAGTTATATAACATATCCTATATCCCATGTGTCATATATAGGATAGCAAACCCATACATGCCCTCTCTAGTGTCTGAAGTTATTTCAAGAGTTTAAATGTTTCTTGAACTTAAGAGTAAGGAGTCCTTATGAGTATAAATATACTACTTTCAAACCTCAAAGCCATAGATAGATATTAGCTATTACTATTAAATGTTACGTGTTAAAATGAGAGTTTGGGGGATGACCTTCTAACTTTAAATCCTGTGACCCTGGCTTCACTAACACCGTGCTCTTTATCTCCCTTGCCTGGGAAGGATTTTCAATGGTGTCATATGAGAAGGACCCCCAGTCTCCCAAGGAGAGCTAAGCCAGGGGCTGAGGTGTGGCTAGCCTCCACAGGGGACTGTTAGTGGAGATGCCTTGCCTACCAAGATTCTGGGGAATGGATGTTTTGATTTCTGGGTTTCAGCATCTCTGGCAGCTCAGCCCAAGTCACTTGACATGCTACCCCTGTGCCAGTGTTGATGCAGCTGGGGAGGCTGAACCCACAAAGCCAGGACCAGCCTTGTTCTGCTAGCTACTCTGAAGATCCTGGCCCCCTGGCTGGGAGCAGACTCCAGGCCTGCTGGCCCCACTGAGGGACGATTATTAGTCTTTCTGTCTCATAATTGGGCTGTAAACACCCAGCAGAATAAGAGACCCAGGAGCTATAATTATGAGCTATTAGCCATGTGGCCTAGAATTGCTGACTCCACACAGTGTCTCCTCCCTCTTCCCAGCAGGACCTCAGTCTCTCAAACTTCAGATCTGCCAGCTCTTGGGAAGAATTCCAAATAGATGGCTCATTCTCCAACTCCTCTCAGTAGGAGAATAGGATTAATTCCATCTCCCAGGATTCCAAGGAGTCATAGTCAAAAGACCTGAGTTCTAATCCTAGTTCTGTCATTTGTAGCCATATAATCACAAGCAAGTCAATTCCTGTCTTAGAGGTTGTTTCCTCCACTGTAAAATGGGAGGGGGGAGAGAGGGATGATGTAGTATTACTCTCATGACCCACCATACAGTGCCATTATAAGAAAAACATTCTGTAAATTATTAAGTTCAATAGAAATTTGAATTCTTGAAATGGTATCAAACACCAGACACCACTATATTCTATCCTGTTCAGACTACATCTGGTATACTGGGTGTAGGTCTGGGCTACCACCTTTAGGAAAAATATTGATAACATGGAGAATATCCAGAGGAGAGAAATGAGGATCATAGATCAGAGATTTCAACCTGGAAGGTGCTTCAGAGACCTGGGCTCTGGCCTGCTCTGTCACACAGCTAACATGTAGAAGCAGAGCTTCCTGACTCTTAAACCCAGCACTCTATCTATAAAGCCACACAGTTCAAGTTAATACCTCAAGAATTAATTGAAGGAACTGGCAGATATTTAGCTCAGACTAAAAAAAAAAAGATTTAGTGGGGACTCAAAGGTTGGCCCCCTATTTACTGCTCAATGCTTTTAAAGGATCTTAGCTTTAGATCTGGGAGGGACCTTAGAGAAGACCTAGTCTGACCACCCTCCCATTTTGTGGACAAGGAAACTGAGGTGTAGTGAGCTTAACTACTAGCCACAAGGCACATGACTGGTATATGCCAGAAGGGGGACTTCCTAACTCCAAGTCTACTATTGTACTAGGACTGCAAAGGGCAGTCATTTTTGTGTCCAACTCTTTGTGACCCCACTTGGGGCTCTCTTGGCAGAGATACTGGCATGGTTTGCCATTTCCTTCTCCAGCTCATTTTACAGATGAGGAAACTGAGGCAAACAGGAAGAAGTGACTTACCTAATGTCACACAACTAGTAAGTATCTGAGGTAGAATGTGAACTCAGGTCTTCCTGACTCCAGGCCCAGAGCCCTATCCACTGTGCCACCTAGCTGCCCCAATTCCAAGTCAGCTACTCCAATTTATGCCTTGAATATCAGTTGAAGAAAGGGATGTGTGTGCGTTTATGGGTGTGTGTGATATTTAGCTTGGAGAAGAGATTAAAAATGGGATGGGGAGATAGCAGACTTTAACTCTTTGAAGGGCGGTCATACGGAAGAGGGATTGGAGCCTTCTACTTGGCCCCTAAGGGTGAGAACTAGGAACAATGGATGGAAGTTATGAAGAGATGAATTTAGGCTTGAGTTTTTGAGAATAAAAACTTTCTAACAATGAGTACTACTCCAAATGAGATCCCCCTTCCAAGAGATATTCATGCAGAACCCTCTTCTCTCTTCTGACACCATCACTACCCAGGTACGGGTCCTCCTCATCTCAAACTTGGATTATTCCTATAGCCTGCAATTTACTCTTTTTATTATGGACCTCTGCATGAAGACAGCACCTTTTCTTGGAATTAAATAATACATATATAACTAAATTTGTGTATTCCTTTATAATACTTGTCAAAAATCTATTAATTTTTTCTATGTCCTTTAGAAATACAGAAAGATTCCTCTTGTTGAGGTAAATCAGTGACGAAAAATAGCCAAATATGAGCATTAAGAGACCTTCTGGTCTATGTGGTGCATGATCTGCATGTGTATCTGAGAAGCAGCAGAAATTAGAATGGTTTGTGGAAAGAGTAGGGGATAGGAGTGAGTGAGAATGTAGATAAAAGAGGACAAGTGAAAATGTGAGACTGTGAAAAATGTTGAGTGATGTGTGTGTGTATGTAAGGTCACTCAATTCCATGCAGTGAAGAAAATGCCTTTTCTGCTGACCTTTAATTGTGAAGGTTTTTACACTTGAATGGAGTGGAAGAAAGAAAGAAGGAAAGAAAGAGAAAGAAAGGAGGAAGAAAAGAAAGGAAGAAAGAAAGAAAGAAGGAAGAAAAGAAAGGAAGAAAAAAAGAAGAAAGAAAAGAAAGAAATAAAGGAAGGAAGGAAGAAAGAAAGAAAAAAGAAAGAAAGAAAGAAGTGAAGCATGGAGTGAGAGCATTGACAGCAGGGTCAAAGGGATTTATGTGCTTTCCTTACAGCACCCCTGATCACTCCTCCATTCAAGAATCTTCAATAGCTCCCTATCAGATTAATTATAAACTCCTCTGCCTGGCATTTGAAGCCCTCCACAGTCTGGCACCCACATGCCTTTCCAGACATTTTCTATCATCCCTCATATGCTCATTAGACTCCAGTCATCCTGGCCTAACTCCTTTGTCCAAACTGGAAATGCCATCTCCCATCTCTGTCTTTGCACAAACATATTGCTCGTGCACTCCTGGATTGCCACCCTCCTGATGACTCTTAGAATCTTTTGCTTCTTTCAAAGACAAGCTCAGTTTCCCAGTATTTGGTGTCCAAGCTGATGCTTTTCTGGCAATTTCCGATAATGCCTCATTGATCAGGATGAGTAGGCTCCCCAATTCATGTTGGACGTCACTGAAAGATGGGAATCTGGGGAGTGCCAGGGAGGGGCTAGATTCACCAGTCAAGGCTAGACAGGACCACATCTGAGAACAGAATCCTGGCTGTTTTATGTTTTTCCATTTTCCAGAAGACATAAATCATGACTTTAGCATAAAGGTGAAAGGAGCCTGGCTTTTGTTCCCATGATTAGAAATGGGGACAACATAGTGAGATAGAAAGAGGACTGGACTTTGGAGTTGGAGGCAGAATAATAAAATCACATCATCTCAGAGTTAGAAGGGAGATCAAGTCAGCCTAAGAGTGAAGGGCGATCCTTGTTAAAGACGGATTCGAATCCAGCTCTTAAAGATTGGTCCTCTATCCATCATCCATCGTGCCATAATTCATTTCTTATCAATATCCTTTTTTTTTGCAGTTTTTTTTTTCTTTTTTAGGCAATTGGGGTTAAGTGACTTGCCCAGGGTCACACAGCTAGTAAGAGTCAAGTGTTTGGTATGAGGCCAGATTTGAACTCAGGTCCTCCTGACTTCAGGACCAGTGCTCTATCCACTGAGCCACCTAGGTGCCTCAGCAATATCCTTCCTAAAATATGTGGTGCCCTCGAGCTGAATTCACTACTGCAGGTTGTGGTATGTCTAGAATAGAGTATTTTGGGACCATCAGCCCCTTCAATCTGGATACTGTGTTCCTTTTAATGCAATGTTACACTGTTTGAGACATAGTGAGCTTGTGGTCCGCTGAAACCCCCAGATCTTTTCCCTCCTCTCCACAATGAATCCTGAGTAGTCATCATCACCAAGTTGACAATAGGGTGGGAGAACTCATCTCCCCTCCTTAGTAATAAAGTTCTGCAGGGGGGCACTTCTCATTCCATTTGATTCCAGAAAACACTTGGTACCCCTCTTCCAAGAAGATAAATGGGAGGATTGAGTCATGACTTCTCTTTTAAGCTGCCAAAGAACCCCTAAACCCCTCTACTATCTGTCCTTTCTGCCGTTCTGCCTGCAAGGTCTCCTTGCTTCCCTTCCCCCATACCACCCGCCTCCGATGGGCAAAAAATAGCAGAGCATGAAAAAGCTTTTTAAGTTCTCTTTTGTTGCATCTGCTGCCTTGGGTCTCAATGCCCTGCTTTGTGTGTCCCGGCTGATCCATCTGTCTGGGATTATAAACTCTGGGAGGCAGGGACCAGGCCTTTATTTGATTAGTCTCGGAACAATTCTTCCCAAAGTGCACATAGCTCAGGCTGAGCTCTCTGGGTGGGAGGGGAGGGAGACCACAGCTGATTGATTTTGGGGGCAAGGGGAGGTGGTGTCCAGCTTAACCTCACCCTCTACCTCTCTCCTCCTCCGTCCTGGGCCCAATGGGATGAGGGGGCACAGATATCTTTCTCTTCTCCCTCATTACTGCTAGAGCAACTTACAGCTTTTGGGGGAGATTTCAAGAATGGGCCAGAAACAGGACTCAGATTTGTGTGGCCTGGACAAGATTAGAAAAATCAAGCATTCTGTGTGTCACTGCCCACCCTGGGCTTGGAGCCTTCCCTAACAACCAAAATATTTTTGAAAAGTATCCCTCACAGAGCTCTTCCTTCTGCAGTAAGCCACCTGCCCGGCCTACCCTCTTACCAAAAACTAGCCTTTGGTCTGTGGGTGCTGCCAGAGGTGGACCTAATAGTAATACTATCTGGCATTTATTTAGATCTTCCTATGCGTCAAACTTGGTGCTAAGTGCTTTATGATTATTATCTCATTATCCACACATGCGACTTAACTTGTTATAAAGTAAATACCTATGGACCCAATTGGGAATCAGTTAATACCTGTCATTAAAAATACATGCATATATATATATATATATATATATATATATACACACACACACACACACACACATATATACACATATGTCTCCTTGTATATATATATATATATACACACACCATATATATATAGTGTATATATATCATATATATAATTATAATTATATATACCATATATATTATATATACCATATATATATACACCATACACACGCTATATATAATACACATACATACACATACACTCACACATATGACACCCTACAGTCCTGAGACAGATGGTGATTAAATGACACACCCAAGGTGCATAATACATGCTTATTGAATTGATTTGACAGTGATTTTTTTGATCCTCTGGGGCTGAGCTTCTCTGAAGGTGGCCAGACCTGTTCTGAGATTGCGAAGCAGCCACCAGCCCCTGCTGGAACCTTCCCAGCTTGACAGGACCTGAGGGCAGGTGAGAAAGCTATCTGTCACTCCCTATTCCATTAGGACCAGGATAGAGCAGTAGATTAGAATCAAGTCACCGGTTGGTTCTTTCTCAGGTTATGACTCAATGAAAATCAGGCAAGAGAGTATCTCATGTCTGTTTTCATTGGAAAAAGAGGCATTTCTGTGTGTTTTATATACTTAAAAGCATTCCAATGCATTCTTCAATTGGTCACCGCTGACCTATTTTCATTTAATCAAAGACAACTTCCTGGCAAAAATGGAGTTCGATTCAATTCAGCTCAATTAACAAGCATTTACAGAGGGTCTGTTATATACCAGGTATTGCTCGAGGTGCTGAGGATACAAAGAAATAGCAGTAATAACTCATGCCCTCAAGAAGCTCACATTCAAATGGAGGAAATAACACAAGTGAATTGTAGTTAAATTCTGCAAGCAGTTATCAAGGGTCAACCTTCTATGGACTAGGCCTTGAGAATAAAAGTAAATAAATCAAGCTGAAATAACCCCTGTCCTCAAGGATCTTAAATTTTGTTCCTTCTCTCTTGTCCTTAGTTTCCTTGTCTGTAAAATGGCAGGTAGGCTCTAGATCCTTTCCAAGTCAAACATACTGTACTACGATTCCTTTAACATTTTTTACTATAGGGCATATGAAGCTAAATTGGCCAAAAAATTGCCTCATGGGTCCATTTTTTTAGGAATACACTTGCTAAGTGAAGGGGGGTCCCTATGAAGAGGGGAGATTTGGGAATGAGCCCAGGATCCAGGGTGTATAGGATCTTCAGAGGTAGCTGTGTGAGTTGACAATTTGGCAGGAAAGAAGAGCTTGGAATACGCTTGTAGTCACAAGATGTGCCTGACTATGTGTGTCCCTGGGATAGGCAATATCAGAGCCATAGCTGACATATTTTATTCCCAAAGCAAGTGGTCTGAAGCAGGAGCTAGGATGCTGCTGGGGAGAGCTCCCTGGCAGCCTCAGATTGGAGCTCACCTGGGGCATGGCTGGCTCCCTGAAGGAGGAAGCACACACCATCTGTCAGCTTCCTATTTTAACAAATTATTCTTGTTACAACAGAGGCAGTGTGAGGTGAAGTGGATAGAGAGCTGTTCTTAGACTCTGGATAATCTCTGTTCAAGTCCCATTTCTGACACATGCAGATCGTGTGACTCTGGGCAAGTCATTCTACTTCTAGTGAATCAGGTAACTTTCTAAGCCTATAAATCTATATTAGTAGAAGGAATTTTCTCAAGTATTTCTATTCCAATGAAATCCCAGGTTTTGTTTTGCTAGATAGATGCTAAGCTCAGTTGTTTCTAGATATTATGAGCACCCTCTAAATCTGAGGGCCTTGGGGTAAAGTTTCAACCACCCTGCCCTAGTTACAGTTCTGCAGCACCATAGAATGCAAAGTGCAGTGGCCTTGGGGGCAGTGTGACACAGTGGAAGGAGTGTTGGATTTGGAAGGGAATAAGCATTTATATAGTGTCTACTATGTGCCAGGCACTGTGCTAAGTACTTTTTTTTTACAAATATTTTCTCATTTGATCCTCAAAACAATCCTAGGAGGGAGATGTTGTTATTATCCCCATTTTACACTTGAGAAAATTGAGTCAAACAGAAGTTAAGTGCCCTGTCTAGGGTCCCACAGCTAGTAAGTATCTGAGGACAGATTTGAACTCAGAGTTTCCTGACTCCAGGCCCAGCACTCTATGTGATTCACACCTATCTGATTCAGAGTTGGGGTTCTGATTTTGAATCTAGATTCTAACTTAAAACCCTTTGGCTTTAGGCAAGTGATTTTCCCTTTGTTAAAAAGACCTGAGTTTGAATACTAGTTCTGCTATTACCCCCCTCAAGATCTTATACCTCTATGTTTCTATGATTTTGGACTAGATTCTAATTTAACAACGTTGCATGTGGGGCCAGCATTACTATCTCCATTTTACAGATGAGGACATTGAGGCATGAAGTGACCTGACTAAAGTCACATATCTAGTGTTAGAATGGAAACTCAAGCCCTTTTCTTCTGTGATGAAGTCCTGTGCTCATTCCACCATGTTAGGCTGTCTCTAATGAGACAGTACAGTTACCAAGTCTTTTTCCCTTGGCTCCTTTATGAAATTGGGCTAACCACAACCTCTCTATTACTGTTTAGCCTTTTAGGGAAGGAAAGATAACAGACTTATTCTTTCTTCCCCAATTTCCTCCCTCCCTTTCAATTACTGCAGCTGGGGAGGTGAATTGAATAAGTATCTGCAAATTATTCTAAGTATCTGGGATAAAGGTACTAATAGAAAGTGGGATGATTATATCATCAGAATGGCTTTTGAATTCCTCAAATCTCATTTCAAAGACACACAAACCTAATGAATTCAATGAACAGAAGTTTGCCCAGGGACTTTGTAAATATAACGTTCTCTACAAATGCTGGAAATTAGGAAGAGTCACAGTAAGAGCATTGGATGCACACAATAGACAATTAGCCTTGTAATGTCAGCTCATAAAGACAGCTCTGGATCAGGCCTTCATTCTGCTCCTCTGCCTAGTGGGATGATATTAAGGATTCCTAATTATGCAAAGAAACTAGTGTCTGGTGTTTGAGCCAAGTTATCAGGGTACCAGCATTCAGGCCAGCAGGGTATCCTTGTATAGTGCAAAGCTTTAGACTTGTGGGAGGGAAGATATGGCTTTGAATCCAACTTTGGACATTTGCTAAACTGTGACCATGGGCAAGTCACTTGACTTCCATGTTGCTCAATTTCCTCCCTTGTGAAATAGGACTAATCATGCTTGTGTTATTCACTTCATTGCTGGGGGCTAGGAGGAGATAATGTATATGAATAAAATACTTTGTCAATGTCAACTATTGGTATATTTCATCCATGCATCTAAAGCCTTGAGGATTTGTCTTTCCAGGATAGCAAACATTGATCAAATACCCTCATGGGATGGAGGGTTGTGACTGCCTCCAAGCTACAAGACAGACCCAGCTCCCTCCAAATATGGGGACAACCAGAAGTAAGAACCTGGAGAGTGAAAGGCTAGGATTCAAGCAGGGGAAACTCTTTGTTATGTGGAATAGAGAGCCTAGATTTCTTCCCTTGAGAAAGGCCAGAGTATATCCTTAGACCATTTATCAATTGGAGAATGACTCTTATTCTTATAAATTTGAGTTAATTCCATGTATTTTGGAAACTAGACCTTCCTGCAAAACTTTTCCCCCAGTTATTTATTTCCTTTTTGATTTTAGTTTTATTAGATTTATTTTGTAAAACCTTCTTAATTTTATGTGAGCAAAATTATCCATTTTATCTTCTGTGGCTCTTTCTATTCCTTAGCTGGTCCCAGCGCAGAGTGGAACAGGCCCAAGGAATTCTCTAGAAGGTAGTTTGAAGAAACAGAATACAGTCAGGGTACATACAGATAACAAGCAGAATATTCATACAAACTTCTGGTGTTCATACGTCAATTTCCTCACAAAAACCCTGTGAAGTACCTGATGTAAGTGTTGTTAGTCCCACTTTAGGAGAAGGAAAAGTGAGGCTCAGAGCAGGGAATTGGCTTGCCTATGAAAATGCAGCTAGTCAGCACAGGCAAGAACTTGAATCCAGGTCTTACGACTATGGGTGCTGTGCTCTTTACGCTAGAGAGATCAAAGGAAGGCAGCGGCTCAGAAACCATAGACAGTCAGGAGCCAGGCTTTGTAGCAGAAGGGAGAAGCAAGTCACTCCTTCTAGGTCAAAGGAAGAGTCTGGAGCTTGCTTCCAGTTCTGACATCTTATGTTCTATTGCTCTAATGTGACTTTCTGCTCTGACATTCTATGGTTTATGTTTTTAGGTCCCTTCCAGCTCTAACATTATGTGTTCAAAAGTCACTTCCAGCTTTGACATTCTTTGTCCTATGTCCTAAGGTCCCTTCCAGATCTGCCATTCTATGTTCTATGTTCTGAGGTTCCTTCCAGCACTACTTTGACATTCTATGCTCTATGTTCTCAGGTCCTTTCCAAAGTTGTGATTCTTGGATCCTGGATATAGATAGATCTATAGATATAAATATAAATCTGTATATGTATATATCTATCTATATACACACATAGATTTACATATATACATATATCTACATGCATGTATACATACATACACACAGACCTACACACACGTCTGTGTATGCATATATAGAGGTAAGATATTGGCCAGAACCTAGGCTATCCCAAAGTGGACCAGGCTGCCTCAGAAAGTACTAGGTCCAACATCACTGGAGCTATTCTAGGAGAAGCTGCAAAGTCATCTTTCAGGAATGTTGTCAAAGACATCCTGTTGAGGTATTTTTTTGCACTTGAAGCCTTCAGAGGTCCCTTCTAATTCTTGAATTTTGCACAGGACCATATGTGGTGGGGTAGGAGGGAAAGGGACTGTCAGGGAGGGTAATTGTGGCCTGAACTGGATAGTTTGATCTCCGAGTGCTCCTTTCCCCCAAGAATTAGGGGGTGGATGGGTGCTGAGCTGAGCTGATCTAGCTCCTCTGGTGAGAAGACTGGGAAGAAGAGGGAGGGTAAGCTGATCACAACTGAGAGGTAAGATTTCTATGTGCAGTTGTAAAAAGCTCACTCAGAAACCAGGCTGGGAACCTGTCATTTGCCTACCTGGGTGAAATCACACACCTGATGTAGTTGGATCATTGGTGTCCCCTTCGTGACTGGCTGCGAGTGTGCTCTTTGAGTGATTGACAACAGAGAGAAGTAGAAGATTTAAAAATGCGAACTCTCTTTCCCTGCGGGTGGGGGCAGCACCCAACACCAAATACCGTGTTTGGGTGGAGGGAGAGGTGTCCCTAGAGCCTTTGGCAAAGGCTGTGGCCTGAACAGTGAATCATCAGTGTTTAGCTAGCCCCGCTTTGCCCTCTCTTTAGCTTTCTCATGCTGTCAACAGATCTGGACACTGCGATGCATTTCTAATAAATGTGAATCATATCGGGAGGTCAGTGTCAATACAGGGGGGAGATAAACAGCACTGAGGTTTTGTGTTTATTGCATAGTAGTGAAAGATATACCTGTGTGTCCTGCATGTGGTGTGTACAGGGAGAGCTTATATTAGGAAAGGGGATTATTGTTCCATTCTAAAGGATAAGTCCCATTCCTAAAATGAGAGAGCTCTTTGAAATGGAAAAAAAAGAAAAAAGGGGGCTGTAGCAATAGGGACTCTCTCTCTTTTTTTAGTGGGCAGCCAACAAGCATAGATTAAACACTTACTATGTGCCAGGGACTGTGCTAAGTGCTGGAGATACAAAGAAAGGTAAATGTAGTCTCTGCCATCAAGGAGCTGACGTTCTAATGGGAGAGAGAATAGGCAACAATTACGTACATACGTGGTATATACAAGGTCAGTTGGAAGTAATCTCAAAGGGAAAGTGTGGGTATCTATGGAGAGGAGGGGCCTCTTACAAAGGTGTGGACCCTCAGAAACAGAAACTGATTTCAGTCATCCACTCAAAACAATATCTCATGAAACTCTACTAACATGCTCACCTTCAGTTAGCCCGTCAACAAACATTGATTAAGCTCTTACTATATGCCAGGGGATGTACAAGGTATTAAGGGAGGACTAGCACCTCTGGTGTCAGGGCTTGCTGAGCCCTTTTGAAAGCTACTACTCATCCACCTTTGGTGTTCAGCTGGTCCCACCTCTCACCTGTGGCTCCAACAAGCTGTAGCATGTGCAGCAGCCACACCCTGGGAAACTGTCTCAGCAGATGGGCTAAGGGTAACTGACAGGCCTCAAGCCCATTGGTGAGTTAATGGATGTCTGTCCCAAGCATGTGAAGACTTCTTTCTGGTAGAATAGGTGGATGAGAACAATTTGTTCCAACGGCCATGAAGGTGGCTGAACCAGGTGCTGTGTAGGGCTTGGAGCTTGGTCAAACATTGAAGATGACAAGGTCACCCATTGATTGCATCCATCGCCAGTTGTCCTGACTTTTGTCTTGCCACTGGACTTCAACATATCTAGAAGAGGGAGTGATGCTGATGACTTTCTGCAACTCTGCCTCACTTAAATCCAATTCACCCGCAAGTCAAGACTTCATTCCATGATGTCATTGGGCCTCTTTGAAAATGAAGGGCAAACAACCAAACATCAACAGCTACTACTACTACATGCCAGGCACTGTGCTAAGCATGGGGGATACAAAGGAATGCAAAAGACAGCCCCAGCTCTCAAGGATTTCACATTTTAATGGGGGAAGCAACATGCAAACACCTCAGTACAAACAAGCTATGTGCCAGATTAGATGGAAATAATCAGCAAAGGGAAGGCACCGGAATATTATTATCCTACACTTTTACTAGCTGGTATACCCACCCCCAGCTCTATGCTAGTCAGCTGGAGGATACAATTAGTTCAATATAACAGCATTGAATTAAATTGCATAATAGGAAAGCAGCAATTCAACATTTCCCAGTGGGACATACTCTTCCACACATATACAAAGCATGAGTGGAAAAAAATATACCTAGAGTGCATCTGTGGAAGGGCACACACAGGAACATGTGGCCAGGGGACTTCCATGGATGGGCTCACATATAAGGAAAAACATGTGGCTAAGGCACATGTATGGAGCGACCTGCACAGCCAGGGCACATGTATGGTGGGCAGTTCATGTCTCCAGTACTATAGAGGGCATCAGTGTTTTGTGATGATGCCATTGGGCTGTTGGGCTGGCTCTCCTACATTTGCACTTGGAGTTTCTACCAGACCTTGCCCCCCTGGTCCTGTTCAGCTGGGCATATAATCTCCTATCAGCTTCAGGTCTTCAGTCAGGGTCCTCATTGGAGATGCTTTTTCTTCTTACCTGTGAGAAGAATGGACTCTACCATTTCTCTTTTGGCCAATATCAGAGAGTTTTTTTAGTGAGAAGGGCAAGCCCAACCACAACTGACTATCAGACTAGCAAGAAACCCTTAGTGGCCCTCTCCCACCCCTGGGCTTCCATAAACTCTCAACATTTTCCCTTCCGGTCCAGGCACTACCCAATCCTCCAACCAGGGCAATTATTACCTAAATCCAGCTTTCAGTACCTGTTGTGCCATTGGGAAAATTTTCTCTTTCCGTCTCCACTGCATTAGCACCATATTCTTCCAGATCATTGTGGCATGTGCTCTTGGCTGGCTCTGTGCTCTGGGGCAGTGAATGGTGAGTCAGAGCCCTGCTGGCCCTGCTCATTTTGGTGAGACACAGTGGGTCCCACTGGATGAGCAGGGCTGGGTATCTGCATTGAAGAGCTCATCTGTTTCTTCCCAAATCCACCATTCTTCACTTCCCTGTTATAGCTGAGGGCATCACCATCCTGCCAGTCTCCTAGGTCCGGATGTCCTTGACTACTCATTCTTCATTTCATATATCCAATCAGTTGACAAATCTTGTTTCTTCCTCCACAGCATATCTACCCCCTTCTCTGCATTGACACAACCATCATCCTAGTTCAGAATCTCAGCACCTACAACCTGGACTATGGTAATAGCCTCTTAATTAGTCTCCCTGCCTCCAATCCATCTTCCACACAGGTGCCAAAGTGATTTCCCTAAAGCAAAGATCTGATCATGTCACTGTTGTTATTGTTCACTTGTTTCAGTTGTATCTGACTCTTCGTGACTGCATTTGGGGTTTTCTTGGGAAAGATACTGGAGTGGTTTGCCATTTCCTTCTCCAGCTCATTTTAAAGATGAAGAAACTGAGGTAAACAGGGTGAAGTGACTTGCCCAGGGTCACACAGCTAGTAAGTGTCTGAGGCCAGATTTGAACTCAGGTAGATAAGTCTTCCTGACTCCAGCCCTGGCAAAGTCACTCTATCCCCTTCGCCACCTAGCTGACCCCAGTGTCATGATCATGCCACTACCCTACTCAATAAATACCAATAGCTTCCTATTGTCTTTGGGATCAAATAAAAAACCTTCTGTTTGGCATTTAAAACCCTTCACAACCTGGTCCCAACAGCTTCCAGCTTTATAATACATTGCAGCTCTTCATGTATACTATGGTCTAGCCAAATTGCTGCCCCTCACACACAATACTGGATTTCCCATCTTTTAGCCTTTGCCCTGGCTGTCTCCAGTGGAATGTGTTCTCATCGAGTATAGCGATTATCTATACACAGGGAAACATGACCTGCTGAAAAGCTATTAAGGCTGTTCACTGATGACAGGACTTTGCTAGAGTGAGTCTAAACTGACCCAGAGATTGTTAAATTTTCAGTATTAGCACTTACACCTCAGAAATCAGCAAATGCTACAAAATCAGGCTTGATTTATTGCTTTGTTGATTGTCTAGACTTACAAAAATGATAGAGAGGGGGCAGTTAGATGATGCAGTGGATAGAGCAATGGCCCTGGGTTCAGGAAGACCTGAGTTCAAATCTGGCTTCAGGCACTTGACATTTACTAGCTGTGTGACCCTGGGCAAGTCACCACTCCATTGCCTCACAAAAAAAAGAAAGAAAGAAAGAAAAGAAAATGATAGGGAAATGTTAATGCATATTAAACTCAAAAATGTGTCATGTACTTTTTGGTTTTTTGGGAGGGGGGGAGTAAACATTTACCAGCATACCAGAACTGACTATTAACACAATATTTGATTATTGCATTATTTATCTTTCAATAAAAATGGCATAAAATAGAAATTTACCTACTTGGCTAGGTGAAATGATCAAGTTAACTGAATGATAAGTGATACCCAATTATCATTTCTAAGTCCATCCTATCCCCAGGATATTCACTAGGACTCCTTAAAAGTGAAATGATCTTGCTTTTAATTCACCCTGGTTTGTAGCACTTGCAAATGAGATGGAGAATGCCCACAAAAATCTTTTGCACCACAAGGAAGTTCCTTGGTAATCTCTTGGCAAAGTCCTTAAAAGTCATCAAATGTAAAGATGGTACGATTTTTTTTTTTGTTTACCAAGAGATTAGTGTTCCAGAATTTCTAACCTTTTCTCTGATAAGTGACTGTCAGTAGTATGCTACCTAGCAAATTAAAAAAATTAAGCACATAATCTATCTCTTCAATTTATATCTTTAGCTTTTGTATCACCTTCATTTCCCAATATATCCTTCCTCCCTAATCTAGAGAATTTTCTCTTATAACAAAGAATTTTTAAAAATGGAAAAAAAATCAAATCAACAAAACTAATCCACATATCAGTCAAATTTGACTGTATATACGCGCTCTGCATCCATCCATAGTCCTTCTCTCCCCCTCCCCCGAGAGAGAGAGAGAGAGAGA
>NW_020954600.1:3118461-3146511 GCF_900497805.2 Vombatus ursinus
GACAGAAGAGAGAGAGAGAGAGAGAGACAGAGAGAGAGAGAGAGAGAGAGAGAGAGAGAGAGAAGTTAATCCTCATATTTCTTTTCTAACACCAAGCATGGTCATTATAACATATATTTTTGTTGCTACTGGTCTCTCCACTTATATTGCTGCTGTCACAGTGTATATCATTCTCCCACTTCCACTTACTTCCCTTTGCATCAGTTCCTATGTCTTTCCACATTTTGAGTTCTTCATGTTAATTAGCTCTTACCATACAATCACATTAATATATCTGAATCTATTTAACCATTTCCCAATAGATGAACATCTGCTTTGTTTCCAGTTCTTTGCTTTTACAAAAAGGGTTGCTATAGTATAGATTGGATCTTTCTTTCCTTCTTTAGGGTATATGCGTAGTAGTAGAATCTTTGAATCAATAAATAAAGATAAAATAAATTAGTAAATTTCCTTTCACAATTTCTAACTGCTTTTTAGAATGTTTGGACCAATTTGCACCAACAATGCATCAATTTGATGATCTTTCCACAACCTCTCCAACATTGACTTCCCATCCTTTTATCATATTTGCCAATTTTCTGAGTGTGAAGTGAAACCTCAAGATTGATTTAATTTGCATTTCTCTTATTATTAATCAGAGCAATCTTTCAAAGAGTTGTTAACAGTTCAACATTCTTCTTTTGAGAACCATTGGCTTAACACCTCTGAACATTTATTCATTGGGGAATGGGTTATAGTGATCTAGATTGGTGTTGCACAGTGAGGCAGTATAGTGGATTGCATACTGGCCTTGGAGTTGGGAAAACCTGATTTTAAATCCAACCTCACACACCTACTAGCTATATGACCCTGGGTAAGTCACTTAACCCTGCATGCCTAAGGTTTCTTCATTTGTAAAATGAGTGGGAGAAAAAAAACCTGGCAAACCATTCCAGTATCTTTGCCAAGAAAACCCCAAATGGGGTCATGGAGAGTCGGACATGACTAAAACAACTTAACAACAACAATATTGGTGTTAGCTCCTGATATATCTTAGCAGACAAAGGCAACATTTTAACCATGAGTGAGAAAGTAGCTGCTTTTTGAAAGAAACTTATGCTATGGTTAGCACATTTTGAAAATGTCTATTTGGAAATGTTTCTATCGTGTGATTTTGTCACCGAAAATTATATGTTTGTGACTTATAAAAACTCTCCTATCTGCATACTTTAAAAACTTGGAAACAGAATTTTCTAGTCTGTTAAAAAAAGTCTTCCTTATGATGAGTTTCAGTGAGTTTTGCACTCATTTGTTAAAATATGAAAATGCAACACCATCTGATTAGTTTGTGAGAGCAACTGATTGGCATTAAGGAGGATAAAATTTTACTAGCCAAATTTCAACCAAAAAATTGTATAATTGACGAATGGGATTGAATAAATGTGCTTCATAATGTAGCATATTACCAACAATGCATTTCTTCCATTAAGATCCATGTGTCCATCCATCCTTGAAAAGGCAAAGCATATTTGTTCAGCTATGACAGCCATTAAGACCAAGAGAATTTACAAGCATGCACATGTATAAATATGTATATTTATTTATATGTATAAATATTTATAAATATTTATGTATAAATAAATATTCTAAGATTAGAAGTGAATGCTCAGTTTTTTTTAATGATGGGATGTATGATCAAAAAAGTTCAGAGACCATTGCCTCTAGGTTTTTAGACATGGTGTGGACCAGTGAAACACACGGGCTGCCTGTTGGTTGGTTACTCCATGTCTTCCCTCAACATGTGACTGACCATGCTTCTTTTCCAGACCTACATCTCTCTAATGACATCTGTTGTATCACTTCCTCCTGTACAATTTACTATTTGTCATTCTTGGACCCACCACGCTGTGCTCCGCTGGTTCCTGGATGACTTCCATTTTAATTTCTTGGAGACAGTGGTATTCTGTGATGTGCAGCTATCCAGGGTCCCTAGAAGATCATTGGTGTAAAAAAAAATACAGGTCTTTGTTTCAGGGGTAAATGGAAGCCTGTGTGGAGATAGATATAACCTGAAAAATAACACCAATTATAAGCCATGCTTGAGTTTTATACAAATTAGTTTTGGGGAGAAAATGTGACTATTATTCAGGTCAGTTCTGTGGAAGGGACTGATGAAACTCACTAAGAAAAGATTGATGCCTCTATCTATTCTCAGGGGACAGCTCACAAAAAAGTAGTTGCTGGGGGTGGAGGGGTGGGACAGAGACAATAATAGAAAGCTAGGGGGTAGGATGTGAGCTGTACAATCCACTAAGAAGGATTATACAAGGAGCCTGGGAGGCCCTCCTAGACACAAATCCAAGGGTGGGAGGTATACTCAAGCCTTGTGGATCCTTAGGAAACTGCCTGGGAAAGAAGGGAGCAGCTAAGCAATGAATAAAGAGGATGCTCAGTTACAGCTGCACTGGGCTGGGGAGAATGGGAAGGGAATGGAGGGGCTTCTTAAACTGCCCTTATTCTGTGACTTAGGAAGTCAGAGCTTTCCTGTTTGAGTCATTGTGAACTGGGGTAGAGGAGGATCTGAGGAAGCATTAATACTTGAGCCAATGTGAGGAAAGTGAATTCCTGTACTCTTCCTCTTCAGTAGGTACTTTTTTCCCTCTCCCTGTCAAGTGGATCCTTGTCAGAAGACCCAGGTTTGGATTACTAGCTTTTTTATCTAGGACAAATAATTTCCATCCACCTGTGCCTCGGTTTCCTCCTTTGTAAAATTAAGATGTTGGATTGCATGGTTTCTAAATTCTCTTTCAATATAAGAGTCTATATTCTATGTTCTAAGTTTTCTTGTAGCTCTAATATTCTGTGCAGTATATTCTAAAGTCTCTTAAAGCTGGAAAGGACCACAAGGATCAGTCCATTACCATTCAGGTCTAGATGAAGAAACTGGGGCCCAGAGAGGTTAAATAACTTTGCCAATGTCACACAGCTAGTAAGTAGCAAAACTTTTTAACATTCTATGGTTCTCTATGAAAAGTAGAGAATTCACAAGGAAGCTCTGCTCACATATTAATTCTTGCTTCCAGAGTCAGTCACTCCACTCTTTCAGACCACCAGCACACATATTTGGCCTCTGGTCATGGTCATACTGACCACACCATCTGTAGAAGCTTTCCTTTCATGCTATAAGGAGGGCAGAGGGCAAGGGGCGAGCAGCCAGCTTGGCCTGAATGAGTGTCTCTGAGGGATGATGAGAGTTTAGACATCTTGTGTAAAGCCTCTCAGAAGGACAAAGAGGGAACTGATGAATTGTCTGTTCTTTTTGTAGAGAATATTTGGCCTCACTTAAGTGGGTGGGATGGTAATAGGGAAAAGGAGAGGAGAGAACATGAGACTTATGGAAATGAAGACTGTATATGGAAGAGGAGAGACACAAAGTGGGGAGCCTTGATCTGTTCCTCCTGCTCTTCCCTCCCCCTGGGTGGCCCCTCCCTCTGGTGCTGGCTAGTCCCCTCATCATATAAAATGTGTTTGACCCAGGCAGAGGCCAGGCCCCTGACCTCCAGGTCCATGCCAGGGAGCTACAGGGTTTTGATGATAACTGTTATCATTGCAGGGTAGTGGAAAGTAGGCTATGCTTGGAGTCAGAAGATGTGGGTTTAAATCCCAGCTCTGCTGATGACTTCCTGTGCACCATAGGTCTAGCTTTTGCTTCCTCTGAACCTAAGGATCCTTATCTAGAAAATGGAGATGGTAATACTAGTATTTCCTTCAGAGCTGTGTTAGGAAGAGAATGCTCTAAAATGAGTTCTTGCTGCTCTCCTTTCTTCTTCTTCATCTTCATCGCCATCTCATTCTTCTCATCTTTTTCAATAGGCTTCAAATGGAAACAATGCTGGGATACGTCACCATCTTATTATTCCTTTATATTCAATATTCCACAGACAATTGCATGAGTGGGTAAAGTAACTGCTCTTTCTAGTTGAATAAGGGTTAGGATGTAAGCCTATCACCTGTAGACTCACTGGGAAAATCCTGTGTTTCTACAGTAGCAGGCAAGATGATGGGGATGAATGCATCTCATCCTGTTCCATATGATTTTGAACTTTTTTTTTTAAGACAATTGGGGTTAAGTGACCTCCCCAGGGTCACACAGCCAGTAAGTGTTAAATGTTTGGTCTGAGGCCAGATTTGAACTCAGGACCTCCTGACTTCAGGGCCGGTGCTGTATCCACTGTGCCACCTAGCTGCCCCTGATTTTGAACTCTTTAGCCGGCTAGTTACACATTGAAAGCTTTTTTTTCCCAAGCAACTTGAAGTCCTGGAGATAGTGACATCTTTTAAAAATGTTATTATTAAATATCATGGCTGAATCATTGTGGCCAACAGTTTGCTCTATGACCATGACCTGTTTCCAGTAGTTTATTGGTTGAGTTCTTTAGAACATTTTGGGGTCCATTTATGTAGGATGGAGATTTGTCATCTGTCATTTCATGATAGATGGTGAGCTTCTGATGTGTAATTCAAGCCAGAGGTATGCTGGTAAATGTTTAACAATCAGTTCTCCAGAAAGAAAAAAAGTATTACAACACACTTTGAAGGTTAATCTGAATAATTAATATTTTCTCCATGACTTTCTTAAGTCTAATAAAAAATAAAAGAGTAAATCAAGTCCTGATTTGTAGTGTTTATAGATTTCTCAGGTGTAAATGTTCACACTGAAAATTTTACGAGCTGGCTCCAGCACAAACTTGATGCTATCCACTGGTTTGTGTCTAGCTAGATATTTGAAAGATGCTAAACTTTTTCTTTGATAAATGTGCAGTGATGCATTGCTACGCCTCTTCCTTTTCCCTGTATGATTTACATGTATCACTGAGTGTGGGCTCCTTGAGAGTAATCCTTTTATAGTCTCTGGTAGCAATGACCTAGTCGTTAATCGCCATCATATTCCCCTGTTTCCACAAACGAATCTGCACAATTCAACCATTTTTTCAATACATTTTTGTTGACGTTCTGTTGGCTGAATTCATGGGGGTGTTGCCCACCAAAGTCTTTTTGGTGCTGTTCTTGAATTGTATTCATTTCAGAGATGCTGTAGAGGCAAAATACTTTCAGTTATAGTAGATAAATCTATTGGTGTGTGCCAGTTATAGGAGCAGCTTGGTAGTGCTGTGGATGGCTTAGAATCAGAAAGACTCACCTTCATGAGTTCAAATCCAGCCTCAGATGCTTAACTAGCTATATGACCTCAGGAAAGTCACTTAACCCTGTTTGCCTCAGTTTCCTCACCTGTAATATGAGTTGGAGAAGGAAATGACAAACCACTTCAATATTGCTGCCAAGAAAATCCCAAATGGGGTCACGAAGAGTCAGACAAGACTGAAAAACAGTAACAACAATAACAACAAACCAGTTATTAACTTTTACTATTGTTTGATGAAGTTGTGTCTCATTATTACAAAGGTAATTCTGGAGGTTTTAAACTGTTCATCATGCATTCTATGATTATCGAAACAATAACAATACATTATTGTTAGAATACTCTAGACAGGCTCTTATGAGGTTTATTCTTATCTCTGTTGCAGGTGTTGAGTGCAAGAAGTCTCTTTATCTCCCTGTGCTTTGCCATCCCCATCTATGAAAAAAAAAAATAATGTGGTAGAAAAGGGCATAACTAGGAGTTAGGAGGGGTTCTAGTACTAGCTGTGTGACCTTGGATTGGACCAATCACTTCCCTATCTCTGGGCTTCAATTTTCGCATGCCCATCTAGGGCAGCAGGAACCCCTGCCACCAGGGGTGCCCTTTGCCCTTACCTTCCTTTTGCCTGATCTTCTTCCCTCCCCCTCCTTGGGCTATACTTTCTGATGAGATGAAAGAACACTGGGCTTTATCATCTCCTTGGCCTTGCTGTCTGACCTGCTTCTACACCCTCCAGACTCCTGAGCAATGACAACAGATTTACTGCTGCACCCTAAACACCCCTGGGCATTGCCATATGCCCCATTGATGCACCTTTAAGATTTCCAGGTCCTTCTATGCACCCTGCCATTGAACTCTTTGTGTGTGGTCACCCTGAATTAGATCATGAACTTGAGAACAAGGACTGCCCATTTTTTTCTATTTGTTTCCCTAGTGCTTAGCACAAAACAAGGCACATAGTCAGCAATTAATAATTTTTTTCTTTCATTTTTTATTAATTTATCTGTAAAATAAAGGAGTTAACCTTGAATATCCAAAGGTCCTTATGGGCTCAAACACTCTCTGATCTGAGGTCCTTTCTGGTTCTAATATCCTACATTCTAAGGTTCTTTTTTTTTTTGTGAGGCAATGGGGTGAAGTGATTTGCCCAGAGTCACACAGCTAGTAAGTATCGAGTGTCTGAGGCCGGATTTGAACTTAGGTCCTCATGACTTCAAGGCCAGAGCTCTATCCACTGTGCCATCTAGCTGCCCCTCTAAGGTTCCTTCTACTTTCTAAGATTCTCTCCCAGCTCTGACATTCTAGGTTCTACAGTTTTCGTCCTACCTCTGATATTCTATGTCCTACCATCTAAAGTCCCCTCTGACATTAACATTCCATGTCCTAAGGTCTCTTCTCTGACATTCTCTGTTCTATGCTCCAAGGTTCTTCCACATCTGATAGTCTATTTTCTGTGTTCTGAGGTCCCTTCCGACATGACTATTCTATATTCTCTATGGCGCCTTCTGGTGCTAACATTCTGTGTTCTGTGCAAATGGAAGCCAAGATGCCTTCTCCTTCACTCAAGGGTATAAGGAGTGGTGAAGTAAAGTATTCTGTGACCATTCCCCTGAGCCCCTCCTGCCAAAGGTTCCAAATAAGTCCTTGGAGAAGGCCAAAGAAGAGGCCACTCCCTAAACATGAGGTCCTGGCCAACTCACTTCCCCTCTCTCGCGCTTGCTGCTGTCCTTTTTAAGATGAGGTGTTTGGACAGGATGATCTCCAGCTCTGAAATCCTGTGATCTGTGGAAGGCAGCTGAGTGTGGGAAGCCAGTTTGCTCAGAGCTGGGCAGCTGGGTTTTCTATTGGTCTGCCCACTCCTGCAGGTACAGGGAAATTAGTCAGTTTGGCTCTAAAGGCCTGGTGCCCAGGCAGAGCCTGCTACTTGCTTTTTTTATTTATTAGGAATTATTAACAAGCCAAGGAGGGATGAGGATGACTGAAATTGCCAAACTCCCAGGTTTTGGGGTGAGTTGAAGGAGGGAGTCATTCTCTGAGTATCTGACCTATCTGGCCGGGGAGCTACCTGGGAGGAGCCAGCCCTGGCTCAGGTCCCCTTTGAAAGAATCCTAGCATCCCCAGTCTGGGTGCGACCGCTAGGAATTTTGCTTTTCAGGCCCTGTCTGTGCAGAAGACAAAGCTTCATCTGTCTTAATCAGTCATTCAGTTAACAAGCATTTGTTAAGCACCTACTATATATCCAGCACTATGCTAATCACTGAGAGGACAAAGAAAAGCACAAGACAATCCCTGCCCTCAAGGAGCTTACAGTCTAATGCCAGAGACAAGGGGTGAAGAACTAGGGTTGGGGCAGACTTGAGGCAGGGAGACCAATCAGCAGGCTATTACCATAGTCCTGGCATGGGATGATGAGGATCTGCATCAGAGTGAGGAAAGAGGATGTTTACCAAGGTGGAAATGACAAGATGTTTCAACAGATGCAAAGTTAAACTAAACTTTGCTTTTGACAAAATGTTTCAAATGATGAAAGGTGGGAGGTGAGAGATAGTGAGGAGTTGAGGATGACATCAAGGTTGTGGGTCTGGGTAATGGTGTCCTCTTCAGTGATAGACGAGGTAGGAAGAGGAAAAAGGTTGGCTTTTGTGGGTTTTGTTTTGTTTTTTGGTGGGAGAGATAATTCCTTAGTGGGCTTAGCTGCTCTCACCTCATGCCCTTAATTTCTTTCACCCATCTTCACATGTAAAAGATCTTAGAACATAGAATATAGACTATTAAAAATAGAAGGGGGCTTAGAACATAGAATGTCAAAGCTAGAAGGGACCTTAACACATAGAACATAGAATGTCAGAGCTGGAAAGGAACTTAGGATGTTGAATATAGAATATGAGAACTGGAAAGGGCCTTAAAACATAGAACATAGAATGTTAATGTTGAAAAGGACCTTGGAACATAGAATTTCAGCATTGGAAGAGACCTTAGAACACATAACAATGAAACGGCAGCAGAAATGGGTCTTAGAACATAAATCATAAAATATTGCAGTTGGGAGGGGCCTTTGAGGTCACCCAATCCAATCCTTTCTTTTTATAGATGAGGTAACTGAAGTTCAAGACTGAAGGTAATTATGGTTCTTTTAAAAAATATATCAAGAAATTCTCTACGTTGGGTTTTCTTTTTCTATAAAGCACAAAAACTTGCCTTGGCCTAATGTGCTCACTGAGGGGGTGTTATCTACCTTCACCCCCTGTAAAAAATGACCCCAGGCACTAATGTCTGAACAGCCACCATTGTGCTAGGTCCAGAGGTGGAGAACCTGGGGCCTTGAGGTCACATATGGTCCTCTAGGTCCTCAAGTGCGGTCCTTTGACTGAATCCAAACTCCACAGAACAAATCTTTTTATTAAGGGAATTTATTCTGTAAAACTTGGACTCAGTCAAAAGGCCGCACACAAGGACCTAGAAGGCTACATGTGTCCTTGAGGCTGCAGGTTCCCCACTCCTGCAAGACTCTCTCAGTCCTCTTTGCAAAGAGCCATCCATCCCCAGGACCTAACACCTCTGTGGGACTGAATTCAGTAAATACCCTACATGGTTGCCAAGCCTCTGAAGTACAAAGAGAGAGACCAGTGGGACATACATGTCTGAAGAAGGTGGGGGCCTGAAGAAAGATGGTAGGCTAGGCCTTCCCTTCATCTACTTCCCAGTTTTTCTAAGGGGAGGCCCTGTGTATCACAGTCAGTCTGTGGAATCTTGTGGCAATAAGAAGAGCAACAGTTCTTGTCTCCTCGACACTGTTGAGGTTTCAAAATGTTTCCCTCACTGCAGCTCTGTGAGGTAGACACTCCCAGTGCTATTACTACCATTTTGCAAATGGTGAAAAAGATGACAGAAGGTCCAGTGGCCTCCCTGAGTGCACATGTCTAGCCAGCAAGAGTTTGCTGCAGCTAACTCTGAAGGGTACTCCTGAGCCAATGGTTAAATTATCCACAGGAGTATTTACGTCTCTGAAATCCGTGAATGCCACAAGTTAGGGCTTGATTCGTTGTTTTGGTGATTGACCAGATTTCAGAAAGGAATGGAGAAAATGTTTTGAATTATTCATTCATTTATTTATTTATAATATTCATTTAAAATTTTTTTGAGTTCCAAATTCTCTCCTACCCTTCCCCTCCCCATTGAAAAGGCAAGTGATATGATGTCAATTATGTACGTGAAGTCATGCAAAACGTATTTCTATATTAGCCACGTTGAAAAAAAAAATAAAAAAGCAAGAAATATCCAGAAAGTGAAAAAAGTCTGCTTCAATCTGCACTCGGAGTTCTTCTGTTCTCTCTCTGGGGGTGGACAGCATTTTTCATCGTGAGTCCTCAGGAATAGTCGTGGATCATTGTATTGATCAGAGTAGCTAAGTCTTTCACATTTGATCATCTTTACAATATTGCTGTTACTGCGTACAATGTTCTGATGGAGAAAAATGTTAACAATGAAGATTCAACTCACAAAGTGTAGCTTTCCTTTTTAGACAGCTGGTTGTTAATCATTTACCAACATACCCTTTAGTAGTCATGGACAGAGCCAAGACTCAGACTTTTTGCCTGGGTCTTCTGACTGTTGGCCCAGGGCTCCTTGCACTATTTAGGAATTTGATTACCAAACCCCTGCCCCTACACACACACACACACACACACACACACACACACACACACAAAACCATTGCGGAGGTGCCTCACACCATCATGGCTTAATCTGGCCTCCCCCATCAATTTGCAGGTGACAAATCTGAGGCTCAAAGGAGTATTGAATGTTTTAATAATAATAATAACATTTGTATTGTAAATTTAAGTTTGCAAAAATACTTTTATACGTGTTAGCTCAGTTGCAGCAACCATGAGTTTTTGGTGTTGTTATTGAATTGGTTTTCAGTCATGTCTGACTCTGTGACCCCATTTAAAGTTTTCTTTCAAAGATACTGGAAGGGTTTGCCATTTCCTTCTCCAGCTCATTTTCCAGATAAGGAAACTGAGGCAAAGACAGTTAAGTGACTTGCCCAGGGGTCACACAGCTAATAAGTGTCTGAAGCTAGGTTTGAACTCAGGAAGATGAGTCTTCCTGATTCTATCCACTATGCCACCTAGCTGCCCATAAACAACCATGAGAGATAAGTGTTATTATTCCTCTTAAGTGTTCAGGAGAGTGCTCTTATGGGTATAGAAGTGACCTCTTTCCCCGTCCAATCTCCAGGTGGCCAGTGATGGTCCTCATTCTGTGTTGCCCAAGGCCTGACAGGACATTTCCTCCCTCTCCCTTCTCCTCTTCCCTCCTCCCCCAATGCCAAATTGTCAGACACTGGAGAAGACAGGGAAAGCGGGGAAGGAGAAGCCAAGTCCTGTAAATCAAAGGCAGCAATAGACCTGGAGGAGTTAGTTTGATGCAAGAGTCCCTGTAAGCCGATGTGCCTGAGCAAATCCAGGCTGTTAATAAGCCCAGACAGCCCAGAATTAATTCCGGGTCTAAAACAGTGGGGCTAACGAGCACCATTCTTTCTACCTGTCTTTCAGGAGGCCACCAAGTAGCCACCTTTTCAGCCCTTAAGGAACAGTAACAGCGCTGCTATAAAAACTATTGACAGTAATGCAGGGCAGGGAACATTTGAATCCAGAGTGTCTAAATAAGCCTGAGCCCAAGAGGGCAAGGCCACTGGGCCAGCTACAATTGGTCTGGAAAATGGATGGGGAAAGTGAGGGGTGGGATGACAACTACAGGTGAGAAAATAGACAGTGACACTTTTGGAACCAGGATAATAGACTTTAGAGCCAGAAGGGACCTGAGAGATGGATGACTTCCTTAATATGGTGGAAAAAATAAAACCAAAAAAACTGAGACCCAGAAAGGGGAAGGGGTGGTCCCTCTAGGTCACAGTTAATTAGAGATAGAGCTGGAACTTGAACTCAGGATATTAGATGGAAGAGGCCTTAGAACCTAGAATGTCAGAATTAGAAAGGGCCTTAGAACATAGAATTTCAGAGCTGGGAAGGACCTTAGAACATGAAATGTTGGAGCTAGAGGGGACCTTAGAACATAGAATGTCACAGTTAGAAAGGATCTTAGCAACAGAATGTCAGAGCTGGGAAGGACCTTAGAACACAGAATGGCAGAGCTGGAAGGGACCTTGGAACATAGAAGATCAGAGCTGGAAGGGGCCTTGGAACCTAGAATATTCTAGCTGGAAGGGACCTTGGAACACAGAATGTCAGAGCTAGAAGGGACCTTAGAATATAAAATGTCAGAACCATGAAGGACCTTAGAACACAGAATCTCAGAGCTAGGAGGGACCTTAGAACACAGAATGTCAGAGCTGGGAAGGAACTTAGAACATAGAATGTTCTAGCTGGAAGAGGCTTTAGAACATACAATTTCAGAGCTGGGAGGGAACTTAGAACAGAGAATCTCAGAACTGGAAGGGACCTTAGAACACAAAATGTCAGAGCTGGGAAGGAACTTAGAACACAGAATATTTGAGCTGAAATGGGCCTTAGAACACATGTCAGTGCCAGAAATGACTTTGGAACCTAGAAGGCCAGAGCTGGAAGGAGACTTAAGAAACAAAAAGGGACTTCCAAATACTGAATCTAGAATATTGGTTGCATTACTGAAGCCTTAACAGTGAGCTCTTTGGAAGCACCAGCATGGAAAATGTTGCTCCATTCTGCCTGCTTTTTATCCAGCTCTGTATCTCTCAGGAGTTCACATGATCTATGTGCATATTCTCCCTCCATGTTTGTCTAAAGAGAAAAACGAAATGTATCTATAATGATTCTTGAAGGAGCCAAGCCCGCCAGGTAGGTCTGTCATCTGAAACCAGTTTCTGTCCATAAGGGAAAATATGTGTTGATCGACAGACATAAACCCTGGTGTTTCCTAGAGCCCCTCAGCATCTAAAGGGCAGTCATCCTGATCTCTCTCTGGCCACGGACCCAGATGACTCCAGAGGAGAAAGTGAGGCTGGTGACTTTGCCCAGCCCTCCCTCACTTAAATACAATTCCCTTGCAAGTCAAGGCATCACCTTCCTGAAGTCATGGTCCTCTTCAAGAATGAAGGACAAACAACAACAGTAAAATATTGGGGAATATTGAAGGGAACTTAGAGGTGATCTGGTCCAAACTTCTTAATGTACAGATGTATAACCTGAGGCCCAGAGAGACTTGCCCAAGGCCACTGAGTTACCTTCTTCCTGGGTGTTCTGATTCCAAGCCCAGTATGCTTTCTGTCCCTAGGGCTTCCCCTTGCTCCCATGTTCCCTGTGTGCTAGAGGGAAAGGGGATGATGGGCCCTGGTAAGTAGTTTCTGAGTGGGGAGAGATGTCCAGGAATGATGCCAAGTTGAGTTTTCCTCCCTTTACAATTATGCTGGTATGATATTACCACAGGCCTAGAGCTGGGGGAGCCCAGGTTATCAGGAATGACTGTTTCTCCAGTAACCATCTTCTGGCTCGACCAAATTAGAGAATTAAGGGGAGGGAAGGCTGGGGCTGTGCTATATTTGGCTACCAACATGCCAGAAGATACAGTATCTTAGGAAATTTCACATGCAAAATTGATTAAGGTTGGTTTGGACGAGGACTGGTCACATGGACTGAGAACTCACAGGAAGACAAATGCTCTGTGTGTGTGTGTGTGTGTGTGTGTGTGTATGTGTGTAACCCTGGGGTTGCTTAGGTTGTATTTTCTGTTCTCATGACTTGAAGAGCTCTTGGAGAGATGGACAAAGAGTGAGAGAAAGAAGATAGAGTGAGAGAGAATGAGAAAGGGAGAAAAAGAGAAGGAAGGAAGGAGTAAGAGAGAAAGGAAGAAGGGAGAGGGCATGGGAGGAAGAGATGAGAAGAATGGGAGAAAGAAAGGGAGAGAGGAGAGAGAAATAGAAGAAAGAAATGAAAGAATAAGGGGAAGGGAGAAAGAAAAGGAGAGGGAATAAGGATCAGGAGAAAGAAGGAGGGGAGGAGGGAGGAAGAAAGGAAAAGATGAAAGGGGAATAAGAGAGGAAAGAAGAAAGAGGGAAGAAAATAAGGGGAATGAGGGAGAAAGAAAGAATGAAAAGAAAAAGAGAAAAGGAGAAAGAAAAGGGGATGGGAAGAGGAGAAGAATGGGAGAGGGGGAGAAAAGAGGAAAAAAGAAAGGGGAAAGGAAGTGAGAGAGGAGAGAGGAAGAGTGAGTGAGAGAGAGAAAGAGAAAGGAGAAAGAGCAAGGGAGAAAAAAGGGAAAAAGAAAAAGGGAGATAGAAAAGAAAGAGGAAGAGGAGAAGGAAGGGAAGGAGAGGGAGTAAGATAGTAGAAGAAAGAGGGAAGAAGTGAGAGGAAGAAGAACAAAAGGAGAGAAAGGGAGGAAGAGAGAAAGATGGTGAGAAAGTGAGAAAGGGAGAGGGGAAGAGAGAAGCAGAGGGAGAGGCAGAGAGGGGGAGGGGAAGCAGCAGCAGCACATTAAGGAAACAAGCAGATGCTCTAGAGCCAGGAGGTGTTTCTGACACCTCGGATGGGAACCGAGGGGGAGCCAGGGAGGCTGGGAATGTGTGCAGAAAATTGCCGAGGTGGGTGTGAATGAGTACATCTTGGAGGGGGATGGGCAAGCGCAGAAGCTGGAGGATCAAGGTGGGAGAGTGGATACTATGGAAGCAAATAGCATCCCAGGGCGCAGCTGTCAAAGCAGGCTTGTTCATGGCTTTTTGGAGGGGGAGGCAGCAGCCATTCCTGGGTGGGGCAAAGCCTGCTGGGGACTCCTCCATCCCTGCCTTAACACTTTTACATGGATGAAATCAGGTGCTTGTCACAACAGTCCAGGTGCCTTACAGAGGGTAGGTGGTAAATGTATGGTGAATGAATGGATGGATGGGTAAATGGATGGATTGTTCCAGCCACAGCAACTCAGGAAAGACCATTTACTGAGGCCTAGAGGGACCGTCACCTGTGCTGGCAAAGGGAGGACCCTCACCTTCTATCGTAGCAGTGCTTGAAACCTTAATATTGAAGCCAGGTTAACAATGACCCTTGAGGGCAGGCTTGAAAAGATTTCAGAGGCCATCTATGCTGTACTGCCCCCTAAATATACCACTTAACAGAAGTAAATTCAGGACTAGAGAGGTGGAAGTACTTCCTCAAGGGGACAGAGATGGTAAGTAGGTGGGGGAGCCAGGACTCCTGGTCTGAGGGTCTTTGCCATATACCACAGTTTTCAAGGTGTGTGTGTGTGTGGGGGGTGTGGAGTGGGGTGGGGGATGGTCATTTCCATGTCTGTTCTGTTATGAATCTAGCACATGCAGCTTCAGGGAAGAATGATATTTGAACTCTCAGGCAACTGGGTAACAGGCCCAGCTCTGCAACTACCTGTGTTACCTTAGACAAGTCACTTAGCATCCCTTGATCTCAGGTTTCCCATCTGTAAAATAGGCCTTTGTCTAATTGATCTCTGGTGTCCCTCTCTGCTCCAAAATCCTGTGATCCAATGACTATATTCTCTTACTGGGAAAGCGATCTGGTAGCCTCTCATTTCTCTCTCTGGCGGAAGGACAGAAAAGGAGGAAGGAATATGGGGTATTCAGTGAAAATGACACTCAATTTGGAGTCAAAGGACTTGGGTTTGAACCCCAGCTCTGCTTGGACAAGTCACTTGACCTTTTTAGGACCACAGAGTCACAGAATGTTAGTGCTTCATGGGACCATGGAGAGTACCTCATCTATCCTGAATCTCTTATTTTTATAAAAGAAGAAAATGAGTCCCTGGGAGATGGGCTAACTTACAGGACCATAAAGTAGGACCTAGGATTCATGAATCTCTAAGGGGTCAAGGAATTGATATTCCAGGGGATCTGTAAATTTGGTTTTAAAAGTATTTTGATAAATTTATTTCAATATAATTGGTTTCCTTTGTCATTTTACAGATTTTATTTATTTATAAACATCTATAACAGGCATCCATAGACTTCATCAGATTGACAAAAAGGTCCACAGCATGGAGAAAGGGTTAAGAAACTCCTGCTCTAGAGCTATATAGAAGGGACCACAAAGGCCATTGGGGAAACTGAGGACTAGATAGACAAAATGACTTGCCCAAAGTTTCCCTGACCCTTTCTGCTGTGACATGCAGCCTTGCCTTGCCCATTAGATGTAAATGGCAGAGCAAGGATTTGAACTCAGGTCCTCCAATTTCATATTTCTCTGGGTCTCAGTTTCCTCACCTCCATAACTAGGGACTTGATCCAGATCTTAGGTGTATGTAATCATAGATTTTACATTAAAATGGACCTTAAGGATCTTTTGGTTCATCCCGCTGTTCTCTAGTTGCCTAGTAAGTAGCTGTCTACCTCTAAGAGAAAGAGGTAGCTTCTTTCCTGGTTCCCCCCCTCTCCATACTGCTGGAAAGCTCCCATGTGGGAGCCCTGGAATCACATGTGGGTGGCAGGCAACATCAGCTCTGGCTCAGGCTCCTGAATGCTAAGGAAACGCTCATCTCTGGGATAAAGGGCCCAGAGGGACTGAGGAGATGAAGAGATGAGAGAAAGAGATCAGTCAGAGCAGCTTGGCTAAACAGCCATGGAAGGGTGATGTACAACTAGACCATAAATATTTTAAAAGAGTTGACATGACCGAGGAAGGGAAATTAATTACTTAACCCCCTCCCCTGGGAAGGAGGTGCTGAGATTTAGAAAAGGAATGTCAGTGATTGATGGTCTGTGGGGGGAAAAACATTTCCCAAGAAGAACTAGAATACATCAGAGGATGGACAGCTGGGAAGGACCTTAGAGACCACCTCCTTTTTACAGATATGGAAATGGACTGAGAGAGGCATAGTGACTTTCCTGAGGTTACACATCTAATAATGGCAGAACCGTGACTTCAGCAAGTCTAGCTTGAATGAGTAGCTTTGGGAAGAATGGAGTCTAGAAGCCAGGGTGACTGGGTTTCAGTCCTCACTCAACCCACTTTGGGTGACTTTGGGCAAATCATTTCCCTTCTATAGACCTTTGTTTCTTCCTCTGCAAAAGAAGAAATTTGGACAAGTTTATCTTTCTGGTCCTTTCTAGCTTCGACACTCAAGGTTGCAATGTCCCTTCCATGTCTATGTCCCTTCTATATGTCAATGGTGATATGATATTCTACATGTGTTAGGTTCAAAAGACACTTCCAATTCTGACACTCTATGTCCTGAGATTCTTCCCATCTCTGACAGTAGATGTCCTATTTTCCAAGGGCACTACTAACTTTTAATATTCTGTTTTGTAGGGTCCTGTCCAACTCTGACATTCTATGTTCTTTGTTTTAAGATCTCAGCCAACTCTGACAATTTCTATCCTAAGGACCTTCCCAGCTCAAATATTCTCCATTTTATTTACCAAAGCTTGACCCCTCCTTCCCCCAAGTGCCGGCTTGGACATTCTGTTTTTAAGGTCTCTTCCCGGCTCAGATATTTTATGATTCTAATGGGCTCATTTTTCTTTATTCTTCTGGAATCTTTGGAGCAGATTCATTACACTCCAGCTCTGACTCATGACAGTGGATTCTCATGCTTCCTTCTAATCCCACGACAGCACCCAATTCCTCCAAATTTGCTCGTTTACAGTCTAATATCCTTGCCAACTGCTGACTGTCTGTGAAACCATTTCTTACTCTGCTTTTGAGAAACTCGTGCTCTCTTGGACCAATCTGATGTATTAGTTTTAATCAGTCTATGAATTCTAAGGGGAATATAGCATCTCTCTCCTTGGGTTAATCACTGCATCAGTAACCCACAGGAAAGTGGAATATCAGCAAAATCAAGGTGATCTAGTGAACATAGGGTGGGAATGGGAGCTCTGCTAGTGATCTCAAGGCTATGTTAGAAGAATAACCTCCCCCCTCTGGGACTCAGTTTCCTTTTTTTTTTTTTGGTTGGGCAATGGGGGTTAAGTGACTTGCCCAGGGTCACACAGCTAGTAAGTGTTATGTGTCTGAGGCCATATTTGAACTTGGGTCCTCCTGAATCCAGGGCTGGTGTTCTATCCCATGGGACTGCCCCATGGGACTCAGTTTCCTAAGAGGAGAGTGTTGAACCAGGTAAACTAGGAAATTTCTAGTTGATCCACAAGTATATGGTCCGCAAGTACTTATTATGTGCTCAGTGATGTGGACAAAAGAAGGCAAAAAGCCTCTACCCTCAAGGAGCTTACATTCTAATGGGAAAAGATAGCATTTTAGTAACTAAGCACATACAAGAAATATGCCGAGTAGCCGGGAGGTAATCTTGAAGGGAAGGGACTAGCAGGGGGTGGCCTGGGAAAGGCCTCCTGCCAAAGGTTGAATTTGAGCTAAGTCATGAAAGAAGGCAAGGAAGCTAAACGGCCAAGGAGAGAAGGGAGAACATTCTAGGCTGTCTTTCATCAGCCTAAGAAAAGGCATGGAGGCAGGAGAGAGTGTCAGGTATGAGAAATACCAAGTATGGCTAGATCAATAGCAAGATCGTAGACTTTGTAGAGGGCAGCAAAGTGTAAGAGACTTGGGAATGTGGGAGCGGGTGAGGTTGTGAGAGAGACAGAGGCAATTTGATCCAGGTGACAATAGTTCTTGCTAGGCAACATCTCTCAAACATACCTATGTCTTTAGGGTCAGGAAAGAAGGGGGCATATGTGAGAAATGTTACAAAGGTAAAAATGATTGGATATGGGAGGGTGAGAGATTGAAGAGTCAAGAATGACACTAGGCCTGTGAGCCCCCTGGCCATGACAATGGTGGTGTCCTCAACAGAAATAGGATATTGGGAAGAAGGAAGTTTCTTTTTGAAGGGGAGAGGGGTTGTGATGGTGGTGAAGATAATGAGGTTGAGATACCTGCTCAACAACTTCTGTTCTTAGACAACTTCAAGGGGGCACTGAGAGGTTAAAAAAATTACTCAGGGTCACAGGACCAGCATATGTCAGAGATGGAACTTTAACCCAGATATTCCTGAATCTAAGGTTGGCTTTCCTTACATTACCCCAAACTGTCTCTGTTACCCAGCTATGTTGGTGCTGAATTCAGGCCTCCTTACCTCTTCCCCTGTCAAAGTTCTCATTCCTTCTGTGATCAGAGCTGAGTCATTGAGAAAAGCAACTGGTTAAACTATTTCATACAAAAGTTCAATTGTCTGATGGTTTATTATGCTCTATAAGGCAAGGGTAGATGAATAGTATAATGTAAGCTCCCTGAGGGCAAGACTTACTTGTTTTATTGTCCCTGGTTTTTCCTATGCCTGGCTCTTAGCACAGTGGCTAGCATATCTTAGGTGCTTAATAAATGTATCGGTGAACTGAATGAATATTCCTTCATTCATTCAGCAAAGCCAATTATTGAAGACTTTATGTTAGGCAAATAATTCATTCATGCATTAGGTAAGACTAGTCCCTGACTTCCTTTCAATTCAATTTGATTCAACAGTCCCTGACTTGAATCAAATCAGTTTGAGTCACTTCAAGCATTTATTAAGCACCATTCTATGTAAGGTCCTAACTGTTCTAGGTACTAAGGGTGAGAAGATATAAAGAAATAGTTCTTGCCCTCCAGGACCTCACATTCTACTGAGGTGGGTATAGATTTGCATAAATAAATGTAATATAAGGAAAGCTAAGGAGGGAGAGAGGACTGACAAGGAGGTGGGAGGGGTGGAGATGGAAGGGAATCTTCCTAGGGATGGAGCACCTAAATCCAGTAGGGGAATAATACACCAACACAGATAAGTATTATACATAGTATTACCTAATAAATGCATCAGAGAGATGCAAAACATAGTTCTCTATGAGATCTAAGGAGGAAGGTTTTTACCAAGATGAGAAGGGTATAGAATAGAATCGGGATATGCTTCCTGAAGGACCAGAGTATTTAAATTGGACCTTGAAGTATGGGCAGGAATTCAATGATCAAAGTATAGGTTTGTTTCATTGTTCACTCATTTCAATCATGTCCAACTCTTTGTTACCCCATTTGGGGCTTTCTTGTCAACGATACCGGAGTGGTTTGCCATTTCCTTCCCCAGCTCATTTTAAAGATGAAGAAACTGAGGCAAACAGGGTGAAGTGACTTGCTGAGGGTCGCACAGCTAGTAAGTGACTGAGGCCAGATTTGAACTCAAGTCCTCCTGACTCCAGGCCTGGAAATCTATCCAGATTCTAGATTTAAGGAACAGCATGAAAAGCAGAATGCTGATGGGGCAGAGAAAGGGTTATCAAGTGTGGATGGAGCATGGAATGTATGGAGAGGGGGAAAAGTAGTGATGAGGTAAGACTGGAAAGGTGGGATATCAAGGTCTTGAATGCTAGGCAAATATGCTTGAACCTTACTGAGGAGGCACTAGGGAGTGTCAGAGGAGTCCCATGACTAGAACTAGTTTGCTTCAGCAGTATTCAAATTCCTGATACCTGTTTGTTTAAACTCTCTCATTTGTTTAAAAAATCAGAAACAAAAACAAAGTGAAGTCTTTGGCTTGAGCCCTCACCTGAAGTATTCTTTCTAGAAAAATTAATATGACACATGAATTCACAGCAAGCACACTTAATTAAAATAGAATGTCAGGGTACAAACCAGGAATTTAGTCCAATATCTAATGCTCTCGGAATCTATTCCCAAATGACTGCCACTCCATGTGTATCTCCCAGGGAATGTAAAATCAGCCCCTGATTAGCCCCTTTGTCTCCACAAGCTACAGGGATGGTCATACATTAAGTTGCTCATGGTAGGGTGTTATGGGAGCTTGCTCTTGGTCTTTGGAGCACTGGGATATTTAACATAGAAAGCAACCAGTCATGAAGAACCTGGGCTGTGCCTTTTGGAACCATCATCAAGGTCTGGATATGGCATCAGAGGTCAAGAGACATCTGCCATTTTCTTCCCAACTCTCCCTTACCCGCTCCCATTCATTTCCAACCTTGTCTCATCTTTCATGACATCATCCATAGTGCTTTCCAAAACTTCTGAGAGACCTTGACTATAGTAAGCTTCCACACAGCCTTTGGGGGGAGGTAATTGTAAAATGAACATGAATTCCTTGCCACCCAGATGGACATAAGGGAAAAAGTTATTGTAGAATACCTGTGAGGTGACTAATGCAATACTCCAGGGGTGTCATTGAAGGTCTTTGCTAGAATAAGATGGTCTCCGTCCTTGGGAGATTATCCTCTAGTAGGGATGATACAATGTGAACACAAGCAACTGGACAGTACTAGGAGATCTGGATTTAGAATCAGAAGACCTGGGTTCAAATCCTGGCTCTGCCAATCACCTTGGCAAAGTCACTTAACTTCTCCAGGCTGCCCTTTCTTCATATGCAAAAACTAGATGATCTCCAAGGTTTATTCTGTCTTGAAGACTATGATCTTATGAATTAGATCCAAAGTAAATGGGACTAATGATATAAGAGAGACACAAAGGCCCCCAGAATTCAGTTGAGAGAACAATTATTTCCAGTTGAAAGTTGGGGAGGGATCAGGAAAGTCTGGATGTAGGAGGTTGCAATCAACCAGACCTTTGAAATATTGGTAGTACTTATATGAGGTGAGCAAACTTGGCAGAGGGCACAGTATAAGCAAAAGCATGGAAGAAGGATAACCTGAGTGTGTTTAGGAGACAGGGAGGAGCTCAATTTGACTGGAATGTAGACCTTTAGATTGTGCAGGGCCTTGAATGTCAAGAAAAGGAGCAGCTGAACAGTAAGGAGAGGCAGACCAGTGTAATGTAAAGAGTGCTAGGCCTAGAAACATGAGAATTGGATTCAAATCCTGTCTCAGAATCTTTTGCTCTCTGACCACTGACAATTCACTTGACATCTCAGAGTATCAGTTTCTCTCTCTATAAAATGAAGACAATACTCTTGTACTACCTCACGGGGCTATTGTGAGAAAAACACTTTTAAAACCTTAAAGTACTATATAAATGTGAGCTTGCCATGTATTTTTCATACTTTATTAGACAGGAAATAGGGAGCTGCTGGAGATTTCTGAGGAGAGGAGAGATGGATGTCATCAGAATGAGGCACTAAGAAGATTGATTAGTAGCCTCTGCAGGTTGGACCAGAGAGGGGAATGACTGGTAGCTGGGATTAAATAATCTTCAGTCAAGCAATCAAATAATCAATGAGCCTATATTAAGCATCTGTTATGCTTATGGCACTGTGTTAAGTGCTGAGAATACAAGGATAAAAGTAAAATAGTCTTTGTCTTCTAGAAGCTCATAACCAGATGCGCACTTCAATACACCACCCTCTCTTTTTTTCCCCTTCACAACCAAAATTCTAGAAAGAGTAGAAACTCCCTCCACTTCATCAATTCCTATTAATTCCCCAACCAATCCAAGAACGGAATAAAGACTATTGGGTTGAGTGCTGAAGGAGTCATTAGTGTTCTAGGGGAGGGCTATTTCTGGAGGATGACAGAATAAAAAGGGATAAACAAAAGCTATGGCATCTCAGAGGAAGGAAGGATTGTATGGGGAGGGGCTAGAAGGAGGGGGAGTGAATCAGGGAAGTCTGCATGAAGTAGAGGGCCTTTCAGTCTCAGATCAAATGCTGCCTTCTCTGTATTACTCTAATAATGCTAAGCACATTCTATTAAAACATCTCTGTTCAAGGTGCTTAATGTGAAATCCTGTGGGCTGTCCTCTTCCTTGACTCACCACCCTGTGATATTTAACATTGTGGAATAGTCTTCCTTTTGGATACCCTTTTCACTTATTCAGTAATTCATTCTTATATCCTGTTCAGTCCATTCCTTCTTTCATTCAAGCTCCTTGAGGGCAAGAACCGTGTTTGCTTTTATCTCCAGGGCTTAGCACATTTTCCTGCAGTAAAAGGTGTTTCATAAGTGTTTGTTGATTGAATAACAAACTCTGCTCCAATGACACCTCCACCATGAAGTCTTTCCAGACATGCCCTAGCCAACTGCTAGTATCTCACCTTGCTTCCCCAATTTATTTTGTATATACTGTGTACATATTTGTATGTATGTATGGTCTTCTTCACTTGAACATAAACTTCTTGAGGCCAAGGACTGTTTCACTTCTGGCTCTGTATTCCCAGTACTTGGTACAGTGCCTGACACATAGTAGTCACTTAAGAAATGCTGGCTGATAGATTCATCGGTTCACTCAACAAGCATTTATGATGTTTCTATTATCTGCCAAGGCACCATGCCAAGCACAGGAGATTAAAAAGACCAAAGTTAGACAGATCATTCTCTCAGAGTTTACATTCCATTGGTGGGAGGGGAGAGGAAACAACATGTACAGACATGTGCACAGATAACTAAAGAAAAGATATGAAGTGATTTGGAGCTGGAGGGATAGCACTAGAAGCTAGGGGTGGGGTGGGCTTAGGATGGCTTCATAGAAGATGTGGCTCTTGAATTAAGCCTCGAAGTAAGCAAAGGATACTCAAAGGAGGAGGTGAGGGAGAAGAGCATCCCAGGCCAATGGGGGAGGAAAGGATGGGGATGGCAGTCTGTGCAAAGATTTAGTGCTCAAAGGGACCTTAGGGACCATGCAGTCCAACCCTCTTGTACTGTACGTAAGGGATTAGGGTTAGTCAGAGGCCCAGAGGGGTTTAAGCAACATGCTTATGCTGCCACATTTTAAGTGTCTGAGGTAAGACCAGAATACATAGTTCCTGGCTCTGAGTGCCAAGGGCATAGGGAGACCATATTTACTCAAGGGAATGTTCCCAGGGACTTGGTAACCTTATAGGCATAATACTGCCAACTCCAGCAAGGCTGGATTTGACACTTGACATTTGACATTTAACACTGGTCTGGCCCAGCACGAGAAGAGTTAGGCCCAGCTCTGCCTTGTGACCAGCCATAGGCTTCTAGAATTTTAAAAGTCAAAGGAATCTTAAAATCTACCTATTCTAAATCCTTCACGTTATTTATGAGGAAACTGAGAAACATAGAATCATAGGTTTCAAGCCTGAAGGTACCTTAGAGGTCCTCCAGTCCAACCCTCTCATTTTTGTAGATGGGGAAGCAAAGGCCAGGAAAAGTGCA
Organism: Vombatus ursinus; assembly: GCF_900497805.2. Taxonomy (NCBI): domain Eukaryota; kingdom Metazoa; phylum Chordata; class Mammalia; order Diprotodontia; family Vombatidae; genus Vombatus; species Vombatus ursinus. Next base: position 3,141,666 of record NW_020954600.1, read on the forward strand.
AGTAACTTGCCAAAGGTTGCGTGATGAGTTGGCGAGAGAGACAGGATTGGAACCAGGATCCATCGACTTCTGGACCTTTTCCATCGCTCCACATACCACCTAAGAGAAACTTCTTCCTGTCCTCTGCCCAGCTGCTTCTTTCCCAGCTAGATGGGTCAGCAGGTGGCCAGCACCTTTCACATGGACAGGAAAAAAATCTCTGCCCAGCCCTCCAGCCCTGGAAGAGGCTTCTCATTAAGGCTGCCTCTTTACATCCTGCTCCCACTGCTTCTAATTATCGACTAACTGCCTGAGCCCTGCTGGGGCCTCGTCTGGCTACAATCCTTTCCTCTGGCATGGAGCTGGCATCTAATTGGAAGAGGGGCTGGCTAGCCTGGGGAGAATTCATTTCCCCCCCAGGGGGAACTTGCTGGAGCGGAGAGCTGTGACTGAAGCCTGAGTTCTGTCACTGTGCCTCTCCTCAAGGGTTGGGGACAATGAAAATGTGGTTTCCTGTGAGTCTGGTAATGGATGGATGGGGTGCAGGGCTGAGAAGAGAGCATAGAGAACATTTGGTCTGAAGTTGGAAGAGCTGGGCTCCTTTTCTTCCTCTGCTACTTACCAGAATGACTGGGCAAGTCACGTCCCTTCTACAGCCCTCTGGCAGACCAGATTCAGAGTCAGAGGACCTGTATTCAAATCATGTCTCTCTCAGACACTAGCTGTGTGACCCTTTATCTCTGTGGGTCTCTTTCCTCTTCTGAAAAATGAAAAGTTTGAATGACCTCTAAATTTCCTTCCAGATACAAATCCTGTGCTCCTAAGTGAATCCATTGCCAGAGGTAGGTGTTTTTCTGTACCTTGCTTTAGAGGTTGGAAAGGTCCTGACCTGGCCTTTGCCAAGTAAGGGCAGGAGAAGATGGTGGAAAGGACATTGGGTCTAGAATCAGAGGACCTGGGTTCATATCCTGACACAGGGACTCCTTCCCATATAACCCTAGACAATCATTTCATCCTGCTATGAGCTTCAGTTTCCTCATCTGTAAAATGAGGGGGATGGACTAGATCAGGAGCTGGTTTCAATTTTCCTCTTTGAATTTCCCTAAAGTACTGTGTCTTGATCATTCTTCCATCTCATTTGATTTGATTTTAATTATTTTTTGGTCATAAGGAAAGGGATATATAGAGAATAGACCTGTGATCTCATTGGTATGGGAAACATTCACCTGGGAGAGGAAACTCCCTCTCCCAACAAAGATCAGCATCTGCTATCCAGCTAATGGTCTCAGAGAGATGCCTGGAACACTTTGAGGTGAAGGGGTCTTGGCCAAGGTCACACAGCTAGTGAGTATCAGAATCAGAGCTTGAACCTGACTCTTCCTGGCTCTAGCTACTATATGGTACTGCCCTGCTATGCTCTACCTACCCCTACAACACTTATCTGTATTTATGTTGTGAATTCATACCCTGACCTAAAGAACAAACTAAGGTCATGATGGACCACAGGATAAGAACTTCTGAGTCTGATGATCTGTAAGGGCCCTTCCAGTTGTACATATATGGTTCCATACCACCTTCACCCACCTCTTCCAGCCATCTTATGATCCTACAAAGAAAGAGGGGACTTAGGGTGAGGCAGGAAGGACTGAGGAGTACCTGGAAGATCTTCTCTTAGCTGGAAGAAAGCATGAAGGGAAGAAAGCAGTGTTTTCTTCCCCAGGGCTCTTTAATGATGGTCAATGCACCCTTCTGTCTAAAATGGTGGTAGGCAAGGGGCTTGGCAAAATCCATTTTGGTAAACTGTTATTAACCTCTGACTTGGTGCAATGTTCTTGGTTCTGTTCTTATTGCTGAGGTTGCAAAACTGAAAACAGCACAATCCCTGCCCTCCAAGAGCTTACATTCTTCTACCAGTAGAGGTCTATTCCCTACAGATCCTTTTCCTCACGACCAAAAAAATAAATAAAATAAAACAAAATGAGATGAGATGGATGAAAGAATGATTGAGACAAAGTACTTTAGGGAAATTCAAAGAGCAAGTGTGCCCTTTCCAATGAAGAGGGGAAAGCCTTCGAAGAAGACTGGCACCTGAATTGGGCCATGAAGGAAGAGAAGGGTTTCAACAAGTGGAACTCAGGAGGCAGCCTTTGTCAGGCCTGGGGGATGGGTCAAGTTATTGTATGGAGGTGGAAGGTGGCAGAATGATATGGGGGAACAACGAGGCGTTGAGTTCGGCTAGGGGAACATATGGTGTGTGAAGGGGAGTAGCGTGAAATGCTGCTGTAAAGGTAGGTGGGAACCAGATTACATAGGGTCTCAAGAACTAGGCTGACAGTTTAGATTTTATTCACCAGCAGTGTGGTGTTGTGGATAGAACACATGGCCCAGGAGTCAGAGGTCCAGGGTTCAAATCCCACCTCCGATGCTTATCACTTTTGTGTGACCATGGGCAAATTGATAGACTTTTGTGAGCCTCAGTTCCTTATCTGCCAAATGGGTGTGGAACTTGGACTGTATGACCTCTAATTCCTCTTCCAGCTTTCAATATAATATTTTAGGGTTATTTGCACAGCTTTGGACAAATCACTTTCCCTCTCTGGGTCTCAATTTCTTCATCTGTAAAATGAGGAGATTGGATTATATGGTTTTCGAGTTCTCTTCCAGTCCTTTGATCCTATGGCTTGAGTTCTAATTCTGACTTTGCTATTTTCTATGAAGGTGGCCTTGAGCCACATCATTTTAACCTATTTGGGCCTCAGTCTTCTCTGAGGATTGGATCAAGGGATCTACAGGTCTCTTCCAGCTATAAATTCTGTGAGTTAGGGATTTAAGGCAATAGAATGTCATGGTCAGATCTGTGCCTTAAGGATATTATTGTGAGAATAGTTTGAAGGATTCATTGGGGAGGAGATGGAATGAAATCAGGGAGATTCATTTGAGAGCTATTATAATAGTTCAGGTAAGAGCTGATGAGGGTCTGAGCTGCCAATTACCATCTTTGGGCCTCCTTTGTAAAATGAAAGGGGTTAGATGTAATGATTTTAAAGCTCCTTCCAGCTTTAAATTTATGATCCTTTAAACTATTATTGTGGCCGCTTGGTGGGGTGTAAGGTGACAGAAGCAAGACAAATTGTGGAGATAGAATGGACAGGATTTAGTGACTAAATGGATATGGCAGGGTGAGAGAAAGGGAGGAGTCAAAGGTCAAAGGACCATGGGATAATAGATTTAGAGAATGAATGGGCCTCAGAGGTCATCTAATCCAACCATTTCATTTTTCAATTGAAGAAATGGAAGCCCAGAGATGACTCCAAGATTTTGATCCCCAGTGATAGGGAGGACATCAATGCCTTTGGTAGAGGCTTGGAGTCAGGAAGATATTAGACACTTATTAATATGGTGACCCTGGGCACGATATTTTATCTTTCTGAGTCTCAGTTTCCTCATCTGTAAAGTGGGGGTGATAATATTACCTATCTTACACAGTTATTACAAGGACCAGATGATAACACATGAAAAATGCTTTGCAAAACTGAAATTACCACATAAATGTTAGTTTTTAATTAATAAGTTGGAGAAAGCTTGTTTAGGGGAGACAATGGTGAGTTCTATTTTTGACATGTTTAGGCCTCCTTTTGTGAGTCTGATTCTATACTCATTCTCTCCCACCCCCAAGTGTCCTTTTCCCCTAGTTCCATGCCTACTGTCCCTTAATTCTCAATGTTGCCTGAGTGTGAGTTGCTACATTGAGGACTTGGCCCAAAGCCTAGCTCAAAGGAGCTTGAATTGGCTTTCATTCTGCCCAGATGGTCCCCATCACAGACATTCAGGTGAGGGGGCCAGCTGAGATCTCGCAAACACGGTTATTTCTTTCTGTGTAAATACAACTCCCACAGGTTGGTTCTCAAAGATGCTGGTCAACATTTGACTCTATGGCATGTTAGCTGATTTTGGCTCATTTTTGTGGGATGATGGTCAATCCTCCAAAAGTTTAGCTACTGACTTAGATGGACCATTAGAGGTGCTGCTGGACACCCTTAAGAGCTCAGAGATGACATGATTCTTATTGGAAGATTATCCAATAGACGCAGGCAGGGACAGACTTAGGATCACAAGATTTAGAGCTAGAAGGAAGAACAAGGTGGTGTTTAGAAATCTAGTATGGGGGTAGAAACAGGAGTGACTAATGCAGATAACCACTGACATTTATGACAGTCTTTTAGCAAAGGGGTTGGGGTGCTAGGTCATTGAATTTTACCTCAGACCAGTATAGGTGCTACTATCCCCATTTTACATATGAGGAAGCTAAGGCTCAGAATATTGCAGTGGCCGAGCAAGGTCCCCTAGCTCATCAATTGTGCAATCAATTTGATTTCTCATTGTACCTGACTCTAGGCACAGAGCTATTTCTAGGAACTGAAGCTCCCTCTTCTTTCAGTTTGGTGTGTGAGACCCTGGAGGACAGAGATCCTTAAGTAAGCAAGGTCTGTTCAGTCCTTACACCCTGAGTGGCCCATTAAGGGATGGCCACCTCATCTTCTCACCCCTTCTCTGATCCCCATTTGGTTTGGAAGCGCCTCTATCACAGTCTGGCTCCAGCCTTATCTTTCCAGGTTGATTACATGTTACTTCCTCTCATTGCCATGAGTGTGTATGAACATGGCAAATCACCCTACTTAGTTATACTCATTCTATCTCCTCACCTTTGCCTTTTAAAGTCTCTCCCATCTTCAAGGCGAAGTTCCAGTGCTGCCTTCTATATTAAGCATGTCCTGCTCCCCTTCTATTAGTGATGCTCCCAAGACCCCCCATTATCTATCTATCTATCTATCTATCTATCTATCTATCTATCTATCTATCTATCTAT
>NW_020954600.1:3146521-3156248 GCF_900497805.2 Vombatus ursinus
TATCTATCTATCTATCTATCTATCTATCTATCTATCTATCTATCTATACATATTATATTTATCTGTGTGCTTATGGCATCCCCTCCACAGAACACAAGCTCCTTGAGGGCAGGGACTATTTCCTTCTACCTTTATATCCACACTGCCTGGCACATAGTAGGTATTTGTTGAATTGTATTGCATTAAAGTTGGAAGGGTCTGTGGGAATGCCTGTCAGGCCTAGTACTCCAACCCTTAAAAGAGACAAGGATTTGGTGGGTTCATCCATGTGGCTATAAGATCAAGGCAGCTCCTTAAACCCAGATCTGTCCCAAAATGAGCCCTACATTTATTGCCATGAGCAGATGGTCCCAGGGCTGGACTATCACACTGCGTTACCCCAGGGCAAGTTATATAACACTCCCACTGGGTCCCCTGAACTCAATTAACCTATGACTAATTATGAGTGATTAAATTTCTGCATCCTCTCCCCCAACCCACATCTTACCCCCTCAGCTTTTCCAAGGCTTGAAAACAACATGATCCTGAAAGGGATATAACAGGGCAAATGAATTTCCTTTACATCCTGTTAACAGCCATAATCAGCAAGGCTTACTAGGGGGAAGGAAGAGATAAGTGAGCAAAGCAGAGGACTAAAATGAGGTTTGGGGATTAGCCACAGATTTCAATTTCCCTCATTCTCCCTGGTTCCCATTACTATGGAGATTAGAGAGTTCTCAGTGAAGCAAGTGGACCAGTTAGATTTCCCTGTTAGGTAAGAAACCCAGGACCACGGAACACAGAGTGTTAAAGCTGGGACATAGTACCTAAGGTCATTGAATACAGCCTGTTAGCACTTAAGGGGCTCTCAGAACACAGAATCCAGACTATACAAACTGAAAAAGACGTAAAATATAGAATGCTAGTGGTGATTATGACTTAGAACATTGTGGGTAGGGCTTGGTCCTTCAGAATCACTCATACCCCTAGAACTCCAATATTTGAGGGGACCAGAGAGACATAACTCTAGCCTGACACTCCTCTTGGACATAAGCAAATACCTAGCCACAGCCCTTCAGTCTACCTTGAAAAAGGCCAGGTTAAATTCCAGAGATTTCCATCCATTTGGACAACCCATGTGAGTGCATTTATCCTCCATGGACATACATCATCTTACAACATAGAACATAGAATGTCAGAGCTGGAAGGGACCTTGAAAATAAAATAGAGCTAAAGGGGACCTCAGAAAATGGAAAATAGAATGCTAGCTATGAAAAAGATCTTACATGGAACATAGAATGTTAATTTTGAAAGAAGCCTTAAGACATGGAACCTAGAATTTTAGTACTGAAATGGACCTTACAGCTTTGTTCTGAGTCTGTTCACTTAAAGACCACTGGGCAAAAGTGGATATGTGTGGGAATATGGGGATTCATTTCAAGTCAACAAACATTTCTGAATCACTTCTCAGGGGCTAGGAGCTGGGGATACAATAACAAGTTAAGACAATAAGCATTTATTAAGTGCCTACTTGTGCCCGGCATTGTGCTAAGCACCAGGAATACAAAGAAAGTTACAAATAGTCCCTGGTCTCAGAGAACTCACAATCTAATGGGGGAGGCAACATGCAAACAGTGTACAAATAAAGAAGCTATATACAAGAGAAATTGAAGATAACCTTAGAGGGAAGGCACCAGTATTGAGGAGGATCAGAGAGGCTACTTGAAGAAGCTGGAATTTTAACTGGGACCTGAATCTCTTCAGTCCATGCCCTCAGTGAACTTACATTGTTTGGGGGTAGGGTGGGATATGATGAGAAAAAAATAGTAAATATAATATTGATTTAAAGTAAACACAGTAACTTTGGAGTCAGTTGGGGAGAACTAATAACTAAGGGTGTGAGGAAGAGTTTCAAAAGAGGGGTTGTCTCCTCAGTTGAACCATACATGGGACTAGGAACTCCAAGAGGTACAAGTGGGGAGGAAGCATATTCCAAGTATGAGGCTCAGCCTTTGCAAAGGCTTGGAGGCAGAAGATGGATTGTTGTGTCTGGGGAAAGTTGGCCATTTTGCCTGGAACATAGAGTGCATGGGAAAGAGTGACATGAAATCAGACTGGAACAGTAGGCTGGAGCAAGCTTGTGAAGTGAAATACCAAACAGAATCAATCATTCCATAAACATTAAGCACCTGCTATGTTCCAGGCATTGTGCTAAGTGATGGGGATACAAAAAGAGGCATGGTCCTTGCCCCTGAGAAGCTCACAATCTAGTGGGGGAGACCACATGCAAATAAAGATATACAAACAATTTGTATACAAGGTAGTTAGGAAATAATTAAGAGAGGGAAGGCACGACAATTAAGAGGGGTTGGGGAAGGCTTCCTGGTATTTTAGTTGAGACTTAAGGAATCTAGGGAAGTTAGTAGTTGGAGTGGAGGAGGGAGAGTGTTCCAGGCATGCATGGAGATAGCTAGAGAAAATGCCCAAAGCTGAGCAGTGGACTATCTCGTTTGTGGACCAGCCAAGAGACCATCGTCCTTGGATTGAAAGGTATGATGTTGGGGAGTAAGGTGTAAGATGGTTAGGGGGCTAAGTTAGGAATGGCTTTGAATGCCAAGCAGATGATTTTGTATTTGATCCTAAAAACAATAGGGAGCCCCTGGAGTTTATTGAGTAGGGGATGATATGATCAGACCCGTGCTTTAGGAGAAACCACTTTAGTGGCTGGATGGAGAATGGATTGGAGTAGGGAGAGACTTGAGACAGCAGACCCACTAGCAGCTGTTGCCACAGTCCAGGTATGAAGTGATGGTTTGTATTTTATTCTCGAGGTCATGGGCGACCACTAAAGCTTCTTGAGCAGGGGGGCAACATGGTTCAATATGTGCTTTAAGAGTGGTAATTTGGTCATTTTGTTGGGGGTGGATGGGAGAAGGAAGCAATTCCTGCTCCTAGAAAAACACTGCACTGCCTGTGTGTTTTTGTGGGATTTATCTTGGTGTAGAGTTTCAGCATCATCATTTGGGATAGGCAATGAAGCAGCCCTCTGCCCTGTGATGTTAGCAGGAGTCCCTCATCCCTGCAGAGAGGTGGAGTAAGTATCTCTTTTGGAATGTAACTCAACACACTTGGCCCCATGACCCCCAAATAGTATGTGATTGCCTGGAGGAGGTCTTGGCTCAAACTGTGCCCCGGGCTTCTGGGAACAGTTCTGTGCTCTTGTAAGCCCCTTTGCTATTTTGGGTTTGTTTTCTGGGACTTGGTGCCCAGCATCTCATTATTTTTGTTCCCTAACAGGAAAAATAAAATCAGAGGAACATGAGCTGATTGCCAGCAGGGAGGGGAGTGTGTACTCAGTACCCCCCTTGAGAACTTTGTGCTTGCCTGAGGTGGCAAATAATAGAATCACAGAATGTCCTAGCTGGGAATCACCTTAGACTGTAGAATATTAAGCCATAGGAATGTCAGAGCTGAAAAAAGACCCTCTAACATATCAGACCTGAAAAGGACCTTGGATCACAGAATGTTAGGACATTGAATATGTAATTTCAGAACTGAGAGGGAAGCACAAAGGTTGTTAGGGTTGGAAGGGACATTCTTCAGTGTTATCTAGTAGTCAATCTCCTAATTTGACAGATGAAGAAACTGAGGCAAAGAATGGCAAAATGGTAATATAATAAGTTGGAGTCAGACACTAGGGGTCTACTTCAGGTCTCCTGAATCTCAGGACATCAAACTTTCCACTCTGCCACACTGCCTTTCAGGGAAGAAGGAGCCTTCTTGGTCATACCTGCCATCTTTCCCCCTACATCTCTAGGACACTTGCTGGGTCATTTCTTAGACATCCTCAAAAAGAAGGTAAAAGTCCTATAGGTCAAGATCTGTGCTGTAAATCGTCTTTCCAAAAGTTGGAAAGGGGGAGGTAAGTGAGTCAAAACTTTTGGCCTCCAAGGCAAGCATTCATTGGGGCAAGCATTCATGAGTGTTCATTCAAAGGTCTAACTCTCCCTATCTTTATTGATGCTTTCTGCCAGAGCCTCATTGTGGTAGGGTGGCAATCCTTCATCCTCAACGTCATGGTATCAAAGACCACGGATACATATTAAAAAAATATTGATAACTTGTTTCTATATCACCTAAATTTCCCTCTATACTCTTCTCCTTTCCCTTCCAGAAAGTCATCTCTTATAATAAAGAATTTTTTTTAAAGAGAAAAAGAGGAAAAGAAAAAATCATCAAAATCAAATCCCAAAATCACCAAAACCAAAACCAATCAATTAAAAAAAATCTGACAATGTATGCAATATTCACACCTATGGACTGCCCCCCCTCCCCCATCTTCAAAGGATTGTATGTATTTGTGTAGAGGGGTATTCTTATGTCTCTTCTTTGTGGCTAAGCTTATTCTTTGTCATTCGGCCACTTTCCATCATTCTGTGGTGCTTTTTCCATAGGTGTTGAAGTAGCTAGAGCACAGGGTCTGGAGTCAGAAAGACCCATCTTCCTGAGTTCATATTTGGCCTCAGACACTTATTAGCTGTGTGACCTTCAGCAAGTCACTTAACCCTGTTTGCCTTAGTTTCCTCATCCGCAAAATGAGCTGGAGAAGGAAATGACAAATCACCCCAGTTTCTTTGCCAAGAAAGCCCCTAATGGGGTCACAGAGAATCTGACATGACTGAAACAACTGAACAACGAGCCTCTGAGTACATTATTTTTCTGGCTCTGCTTGCTTCATTTTTCATCAGCTCATCTCGAGCTCACCAAGCTTCTGTGTATTCATCCTATTTGCCATTCTATTCATGTGCCACAACTTGTGTAGCCATTCCCCAATCAATGGGCATCGACTTTGTTTCCAGGTCCTTGCCAACAAAAAGAGGCATCCCACTTCTGATGTTGCCTCTTCTTTTGGCTGGGGTCCTCCCAAGGCTATAACCTTGCCCCTTTCTCCCTCCTACTCGGGGTGAGTTCTTGCCACGCAAGCAGGGGTGCAGGGATTTTGGAGCTAAAAGGACTGAGACTGAGTTCTAGGTCTCCCACTTAGTTCCTCCAATTTGAAACAAATCACTCCATCTCCTGGGCTTTGTTTTTATCTGGAAAATAAGGAGATGGGACGAGATCATCTCACAAGTTGGTAATTCGGTGATTTTGTGGTTATACTCAGCCAACCCTTCATAGCGCTTGACTAGGCATTGCCCTACGGGAGCTGACAAATTACTGATCAGTTAGAACACCTGTTCTCCTCTTGGACCTTTCTTGTATCTGTTTTTCTAAGTACAGTTTCTTGTCAGAGTGCCCAGGCCAGCCAGGGCCTTCTTTCTGGAAACAAAATCCTTCTGGTTCTCCAAGTGTAATCCCTGGATTCAGGACAAAATGCTCTCTAGGCAGCTTCCTGACATCCTAAAAACCTGCTTCCTTTCTCGCCCCCAATCCGAGGAATCATCCCAAATCCTTTTCATCAAGCCCTTGGGTTCTCAAGCTTTGAATTCTAGTATCATAAGGAACCCTAAAGGTCACCTTGCCAATCCCTGCCCGAAGCATGGATCGGCTCCTAGTCATACCACTGCCCAGATGCATTGTTGTCCAGCTGCTGCCTGGATTGCTCCAATGAAAAAAGAGCTCACTACCTAGCATTCCATTGTTGGGAAATTTTTCCTAATATTGACCTTAAACCTGTCTCCTTGCAATTTATAAGAACACAAGGGCTGGAGTTTGGAGGGACCTTACAGGTCACCTTGTCCAATACCCTCATTTACAAAAGAGGAAACCGAGGCATAAAGAGGGGAAAGCACTTGCCCAGGGTAGCACAGCAGCATAGGCATGATTTAAACCTGACCCTTCAGACTCCAAATCTAGCTATTTTCAGCCTATGTCACATTTTGCAAAACTCAGGATTTGTTCCTTTGAACCACGTCAAATTAGTCTAATCCATCTTGACACGAACATCCTTTAAGTCCTTGATGACAGAGGTCACGTCTCTCTTAAATTTTTCTACAGGTGGAACATCACTAATAATCTATTCATTATAGTAGTCGGCATTTAAATATCATTTCAAAGTTTACAAAGCAGCTTTCATATGTTATTTGATTTGATCATCAAATAACCCTTGAGAAGTAGGTTCTACTATTGTTCCCGTGTTACACACGAGAAGACTGAGGTTTAGAAGAGATGACGGAGCTGCTTACCATTCTCTGGACTTATCTGTATCCCTCTGAAAATCAGGCACCCAAGACTGAACTTAAAGCTTCAGAATTTGCTCCACTATAGCATAGTACAGCAGGACTATTGTTTTCTTTTCCCCTGGATGCTTTGCTTCTATTAATTCAATGTAAAGTCGGTTTCACTTGCAGACCATTGGACTTTCTGGCCCCTGCATTCTCTTTATTTTTCTTTCCTCATTCCTATTGCTGTTTCTACTTTGATACATGCCACCCTCTGTCTCCATATCTTGGCTCAGCCTTTAATCTGTTTCTGGTTCCTCCCAGTTGATGTCAGGGCTGAGGTGAGATCACTATTCCTAAATCTCTGTGTTGATGCTGACCTAGGGAAGATGGCGTTTGTTTGCGGCAGAAAGATTCATGGTCCCTCCTAACTGGGGAATGGGGTGGGGAGGGAAGGAGCTGTTCATCACCATAGGCCCACAAAAGCAGGAGGGTTTGATAAGGCCTTTGCAGGAGGCCATAGAATTTAGCTGGGGTGAAAGTGGAAAGAGGGGTATGGATTAGATGTGGGATGGCCATACCCTACAACAGGGTTCTTAACCCAGGGTTTATAGACTTCCAAGGGGTCCAGAGATCTGTAAACTTGGATGAGAAAAAAAAAATCTTTATTTTTACTAACCTTTAACTGAAATTTATCATTGTCTCCTATTATGATTTAAAACCAACAAACATCATTCTGAGGAGGGGCTCATGGGTCTCACCAGGCTGCCAAAGGTGTTGGTATCACAAAAAGGTCAAGAGAATCAGCCCCTGCCATAGAGCTCACATATCAGAACTGGAGGAGAGAAGTATATTTCTTGAGCATTTTTACTATTTTCTAAGAACTTTATAAACTGTACCTTACATTATTTGAGCCTCTCAATATTGTGAAGAAAGCATGATAGCTTTTATTATACAGATGAGGGAAGTAAGGCTGCTACTTGCCTCTAAAGTACTCTGTGGGAGATACTTATTAGCTGTGTGACCCTAGGCAAGTCACTTCACCTGCCTCAGTTTCCTCATCTGGAAAGTGGGGTTAATAATAGTGTCTACCTCAAGGGGTGGTGGTGAAGAACGAGTAAGATAACACGTACAAAGCTATAAATTTTAATTATTATTATTTTCATTCCCTGTGAATGCCTGGACTCCAGCTCCCTGCCCTCTTCCTCCATTCCTAGCTTATCTCCATCTTTGGTCCTTTGCTTCAGGCAGATGTCTCCCCACTAACTTCCCAGTCAGAGACTCTGAGGCCCCGGGAAGATAGACTGGCCCCTGTCCAGCAGGAGGCCCTTTGGGCAGAGGGAAGAGAATGAGGTAAGGGGAGATTAAAACATGCCTCTGAAACTAGAGCCACTATTAAGAAATGTAACATTGGGAGGTGAGGGTGGGCAATTCATCTGGTCTCTGTCATCTTTATCACCAGAAAGGGACACTAAAGTGCTTCCTTTTTATCGTTTTTAATTTTGCTGCTCATTTTCCCGGCCCACCCTATCACCCCGATCTTCAGAAAATAACCCAGCTGGCTAGTGACCATTTTTTCTTGGAAATATTCCTGCTGGCCTGAACTTTCCCCTCCCCTCCCTGCCTGCTCCTGCTTCAGCAAAGCAACACACTGTGTGATAATAATCAGGCCTCTCCAGGCTCACAGGCACTTCTCTTTATCAACCTATCCTGCAGAAAGACATCCTGGAAACCCTCTGTTCAAGCCTACTGGCCAGGATTTGCAACAGGCCTGGGCAGAGTTCAGTGGAAGCAAAGGTTGATAGAATGGACAAGGGGCTATTTCTGATGATGATTCTGCCTTGAACTTGCTCTGTGATTTTGAGTAGGTTGCTATATCTTTCCAGTCCTTGGTTTTCTCATTTGTAAAAAGCAATGAGTTGAATGGAGGAGTCTCCATGGCGGCACGACATAAGTAGATAGTATTTGCTCTGAGTTAAATATAACTGGTTTCATAGGTTCTTAGGATCACAGTTTTGGAGCTGGAGGAGACCTAATTGGTTATCAAATACACTCCCCTGATTTAATAGATGAGGAAACTGAGTGGTTAAATGACTTGCCTAGGGTCACATAGCTAGTAAGTTTGTGAGGTAAGATTTGAACTCAGATTTTCCTGGCTCCAAATTTCGGCATTCTATCTGCAATGCCACAATTTGTATGACTTTGGATAAATTACTTATCCTACCCCACTTTCCTCATTTATAAAATAGGTTAATCAGACCAGATATGCACTGAATCTATTACATAAACCAGTTAGACCTGATGATCTTTGACTTCCTTTCCAGCTCTAAATCCCTAATACACATGTATAAATATGCACATATAGGTGTATATGTATATAAATGTAGAATAAATGTAAAGAAAATACAATTACAAAAACAAAATTCCTAGTAGTTAAATCCAAGGCAGATGGGTAAGGAGGACATTAGCAGTTGGGGATGGGGAATGACCAGGAAAGGCTTCATGCAGAAGATGGTACTTGAGTCGTATCTTTAAGGAAGAGAGAGATTCTCTGAGGCTGAGGTGAGGAGAAGTGCATTTCGGCCATGGGAGTTGACAGACATGGAATGTCATATTTAAGCAACAGAGAGAAAGTTGGTTTGGCTGGATCACAGTGCAGGAGGGGGAGAACTGTCCAGTGAGGCTGGACAGATAGGTTGAGGTCAGCCTGTGAAGAGCTTTAAAAGCTAAACAGAGTTTTTATTTTATCCTAGAAGCAATAGGAATCCATTAGAGTTGATTGAGCAGGGGAGTGTGGCATGGTCAGACTTATAACTTTGGCAGCATTATGGACAATGAACTCGAATGAGTTGGATTTGAGGTAGGGAGTTCTCCCAACTCCCAACCATTGCTGCTAGTTCTGCCCTCTGGGATGAAAAAGGGTAATTCCTTCCCCATTATTTCATGCTCATCAAATTCTTTAAGATAGCCATTATGTACCTTTTATTGTCTTCTCTTCACTAAGCTAATCATCCCTGCTCCCTTCAATGGATTCTCGTGTGGCATGGTCTCTAGTCTCCTCTGGTCCCCTCATCTTTAGAATTCTACTCTGGGACTGGGTAGTCTATTGGTGACTGAGTACAAACTTATCTAGCCCACAGTGTCTAGCATTTATTCACATTCCATTTGCTTGTCTAGGATCTTATATTGTCATCTGCCCTGTCATCTCATGCATCATCTTCTCCCCTTTTCACCTTTTCTTCTAGGTACCTTAATCAGGTCAACACTACCTTTGACTCTGGAAAGGGCATGCAATGATTTCCCCTATGGTTCCACTCCCTATCTTTGTGACTACTGACACTAAAACTCACTTCTTGGTCACTGATTCCCTACATGTGTCATGTCCCCCTATTAGAATGTAGGTTTCTTGAGGGCAGGAATCATCTAGTTCTCGGTATTTCTATTCCCAGTGCTCAGTACAGTGACAAGCACATAATGAGTGCTTAATAAATGCTTTTTTGTTCATTCCATCCTCTGAATCCATTTCAGTATGTCAATGCCTTTCTTAAAATGTCACACCCATAAATGAACATAACACTCTCGATGGC
>NW_020954600.1:3156258-3175159 GCF_900497805.2 Vombatus ursinus
TATATGTTAAACAGCATTGGGCCAAGGGAAATTCCTTAGGCCCTCCTCCACTGGAGACCTCCCTCTTCATTGACCAGTTAGTGACTCTCTTTGGGTCTAGGTCCTCAATTAATTCCTATTCGACCTAAGTATACCATCACCTAGCCTGAATTATTTTTCCATCTTAGTCACAAGATGATTATCACGAAAGATTTTATCAATTATTTTGCTCAAATTCAGCTATATGATGTCTATATCATTCCTCTAATTTAGTAGTATAGTTACCATGCCAAAAATAAAATATTTTAGTCTCATTAACTATGACCTGGTTTTGTTGAACTCATTTTACTGTTTCCCATTCTAAATGCTTACAAACGATCCCTTTAATAATACATTCTGGCATTTCCTATGAATCAAAGTCAAATACACTTGTTTCTTTGTTCTAAGGTCCATTACAGCTTTGACATTCAACGATCTTAGGTTGCTTCCTACTCTGACATTCTGTCCTATATTTTGGGTCCCTGGATGCTCATACATTCTTTGTTCTAGATGTAGCAGGGACATGAATTTTCACCACTGTGGTAGGGTTGCCCCTCCCCCAAATCACAAATATAGGCATTTGAAGCATCTGCTGACTTCTACTCTTGGCCCTTCCTTAGTGAGATCTTCGCAGAACCTAACTATAATAATATGAATGACTTGGTCTAGCTGCTCAGAGGAAGATTGGAGGAAAAAAGAGAAGTGAAAAGGGAGCACAAATGCCTTTTCAAGAACCACCCAAAAAAACCCTCAGTGGGAGGAGCTAATTGGGTGAGAAATATATAGTAGGCTTATAGGGGGAGGGAGGATGTTATTGAGATAGATTCACCCTAACTTGTCCAGGAATGAGAAGACCAAGTAGAAGGTGGTTTCTGGAGCACCTGAAAAGTCTGTGCTTATAGGTTGGAGCTGTGGGATCTGGAATGTAAGAGCAGACAGAGTAAATACCTTGGAGTCATTCTGACCCTAGAAGAATAGTAGCATAGTTCCACCATGCCTGAGTTCTTTTAGAGCTGGAACAATCTCCTGGGGAGAAGAAACATTCATGAGGGAGCCAAACAGTGGGGAAAGGACCTGAGAAGCCTGCTGGCAGTGAGGACAGAAATAGGGTAAAATGATAGAAAGTCTATGGAAGGAGAGTTAAATAGCAGGAAACAGCAAAGCAGACCTGAGGACAAAGACAGAGTCGAGGAAGGCCACAGTACTGACTGGCGCAGATGGAAATGATGGCAAGATACGGGTGTCTGGAGCAGAGGTACCATAGAAAGCAACAGGAATGGCTATCCTAATGGTTTGCTTTTTGCTTCTGCCAATAATATGTGACTGTCTGGAAAATGAGGATTATTTCACTTTTGTGTGTATCTTAATATGTGCCTGGTATGTATTAAATGTTTAATATATGCTTGCTAATTAAATGATTGACTTTTGGATTCCTACTCAGAGTAATATCATATATTGCAGAGACTTTATAGGTGTCTGGGGAGGAGGGACCACAAGAAAAGGGAAAATGGGACTCTGCTAACTCAGTTGTGAGCCCTTTTGTGTGCTTTACTATGTAAATTAAAATCTGTTGTCTATTTGATGCTTTATGAGGCTTGGGTGCTTGTAACGAGAGCTAATATAATTATTAGAAAATCCAGGAAAACAAAGTGC
Organism: Vombatus ursinus; assembly: GCF_900497805.2. Lineage (NCBI taxonomy): Eukaryota > Metazoa > Chordata > Mammalia > Diprotodontia > Vombatidae > Vombatus > Vombatus ursinus. The sequence continues at coordinate 3,157,930 of NW_020954600.1, forward strand.
ACAGGTTCTAGCTGGGCAATGAACATTTCAGAGCTCTATAAAGTATACCTTTGACATTCATGTCAAGAGGAAGACCCTGACACAGGTTACATAAATAAGGTCCCTTCTAGTTTTAATATTTAAAGGCTCTAAAAGACATACCCCTTAACCATATTTAATGCAATCCAATTCAACAAATATTTATAAATACATTAACCATGTGCATGGAGCTGAGAGCCTAATCTAGTTAGGGACAAGGGAAGCATTCTACATAATTATTATAAGGGGGCACTGTAGGATCCAAAAGTCACCTCCTTACACTGTGTCCTTTTCTGGGACTGCTGGACTGAATTATAAGGGGACTGGGGTATGTGGAAGAGATCTGAACCATGCAGGTAGATTAACAGAAGAGGGAAGATGTCCCCCAGAAGAATCCAGTGGAAGTGGGATAGCACTGAAGGACCATCATTGTCTAGTGATATATAAACCTTTCACATGCCGGTCTTTTGTAAATACACAATGATTACTTCTAGTTTGTAACCATAAGCTCTAGAGTTAGGTGCACCAGAGAACAGGAAGCAGACAAGTAAATACCTTGATCAGAAGCCCCAAAAGAGGACGGGGATTGGAGGGAAGGATAGCATGGCAAAGTGGATAGTGTTGGACATGGAGATGGGAACACCTGACTTCAAATTGTATCTCAGACATGAGCTCTGTAATACTGGGTAAGATCTTTAACTTCTCTGGGCCTCATCTATAAAATGAGGGAGTAGGACTTGATGACTTTTTTTTGACCAGCAATTGAGGTTAGGTGACTTGCCCAGGGCCACACGGCTATGATGTTTAAGGTTCTTGCAAACTTTGAATCTGTCATGCTGTGATGGACATTTATTAACTGTGTGACCCAGGGCAAATTATTTAACTTCTCTGGATCTCAGTTTCCACACTTATGAATGAGAAGGTTAGACTTCCAGATATAAATTCATGATCTGTGATATATGTCATGAAAGGTCCCCAGGGTTTCCTCTGGATGGGGTGAAGAGATGGAAAGAAGCTTTGAAAAGGATATTTTGCCCGTGGATGAGAGGAGTCATAGACCTGAAGGTGGCAAACCTGTCCATGGTACTGACTTAGGCTCCCCGAAGTTCCCTCATATACCTCTGGAGATCACTGTCAACTTCCATGACCTTGGCCAAGGCTGGCTATAGGGATTATAGGGTATAGTGGGAAGTATTCTAGACTTGGCCTTAGGAGATCTGGGTGTGAATACTATCTCTGTAAATAGGTCTGCCCATTCTGGAAAGTAATTTGGAGGTCTACCCCAAAAGTCACCAACCTCTGCTGCATTCCTTGCCACCTACCTCACTCCCTCTTTGATCAGCTTTACCACCACTAAGGCAATACCCCAAGGAAATCAGAGACAAAAGAGAAGGACCCATATGTGCAAAAATATTTATAGGAGCCCTTCTTGGAGTAGCAAAGAATAAGTGATGAAAAGGATGAATTCAGAGAAACATAGGAAGACTTGCATGAACTGATGAAGAGTGAAGTGAGCAGAGCATGGAGAATAATTCATCCAAAAATTATGACATAAGTGAAAACAACTTTGAAAGATGAAAGAACTCGGATCACTGCAGGTCAAAGGACCCATAACAAAGCATCTCCTATCTGAGGTGATGGATGTGAGACATAGAATCATATGTACAAGTTTTTTCTTTGTTGTTGTTCACTCATTTTTCAGTCGTGTCTTACTTTTCATGACCCCATTTGGGGTTTTCTTGGCAAAGATACTGGAGTGGTTTACTATTTCCTTCTCCAGCTCATTTTACAGATGAGGAACTGAGGTAAACAGGGTTAAATGACTTGCCTAGGGTCACACAGCTAGTACATGTATGAGGCTGGATTTGAACTCAGGAAGACGAGTCTTCCTAACTCCGGGCCTGGTACTCTACCCACTGTGCAACTTGGCATCTATATACAAGTTGGGACAAGTGTTTGATACAAGGGAGGCTTTTGCTTACTTGTTTTTTTTTTTTAATTGGGGGAAAGATTTGGAGGAGAGAGAGGAATGAGTGGTATTGATGAGGCATTTTAAAAGTACACAGCAGAGAACAGAGGGAGGTTCAGAGGGGAATTGAGAACAACCAGGGCAGCTTCAAAACAAACATACCAGATTGATTATATGCTTTTAAAAAGTGGGGCAAGCTGTTTGGAGTAGAGATGTTGGCTTTTATACAAAGTCACCTTTGTGCTATAGTTTGTATGTGGGAATGTTCAGTTCAATTGCTGTTTATGTACAAAATAGTGAAAAAGAATACATTACTTTTGGAAAAAACAATCCAGTAGCCTTTGGGAAATGCCAGGTGTTTTCCCTATTTTCCTGAATAGTTTGCACTGTTGTTGTGTCCACTGAATTTGGAAGAGTGTCAAGTTTATATGTGCAAAAAGAATATTTAGTTCAGCCCTTGTCTCCAAGGAGAGAGAGTAGAGTGCAGTGGATAGTAGGCTAGCCTTGGAAGCAGGAAGACCTAGGTTTAAAATACATCTCTGACTTACCATTCTCTGAAATGGGGATGATGAAAGAACTATGGTATTTGCTTCCCAGGCTTGCTTTGAGGTTTAAATGACAAAACATTCAAAATGTGCTACATAAATAACAACCAGTTATTATTATGATAGCTTCTCATCTCCTTCCCTGTTCTGTAGCTGTTGGCACAACTGACCATCCTCGTCTACTACCCACCTCTCTTTGTAATAACAGACCATACCAAGTTCTGGGACACCATGGGAAAAAAATATTGGAGGACCTGAGTTCAAATTCTGACTCTGATCTGATACTGACTAGCTGCGTAACCTTAGGTAAGTCATTTAAACCCTCTGGACCTCAGTTTCCTCATTTGTAATATGAGAGGAATTGATCTATCTGTCCAGGCTTTATTCCTCAATCCTCAGGGTTTGAATTCCACCAGCAGAAGCCTGATGACTGATGGGCTGGTCTGACATGGATGTCCATGTGTTTCCCTTCCTCATTCTCTCTTGGAGCCAGGCTTATCTCCCTGGGGAAAGAGAAGAGGGAGAAGACTTGGACAAAGGGTTGGGATGGAATCCTAGAGACAGCAGGCCCGCCAGGAAAATGACAACTGCTGAGAGAAATCTTAATTATACTACTCCGGTGGAATCTAATTAGATGGTTGGGGAGCAGGTGTTCCTCTTTTTAGCATGATTATCTGGGAGATAAGGGCACTGAGCTCTACGTGAACCCCGGCCTTGGTCTATTGTGGAGGGGAGGAGTAGTACTGGGAGGGAGGTGAAGAATAGTGCTGGGAGGATGGGGAGGAGTGGAAAAGGAGTCCTGGGAGGGGGTAGGGAATGCATTAGGACATCTCTTTGTTGGTTGCTCTTCCATGCACACTTATGGATCAAAAGCCACTAACAAGTCTTGGAAGCCAGATTGAGAATCCTTAGATTTTTTTTTCTGAATCACCCAGCTCAAGCATTTATGAAGCACCAACTAGATGCCAAGCATTGTATTAGGCTGTGGGGATTCAAAGACCTGACTGAAACAAGCCCTGTTCTCAAGAAGCTTACACTGCATTGAGAGAGGAAGACCAGCTGACTGGGAAGGTCCTCCAAGGAGGATAGCCATGTGACAGGGCTAGGGGGACAAGAAAGATTAGATGCCAGTAACTTCTATATGTCCCTCATGGGGTGGGAGGGCAAGGAGCAGAGCTGCAACTAGGGTGGGGTGATCAGGGAAAATTTAGAGGGTCCCGATAGCAACATTCTGAGAGTGCTTCTTTTCCCTTTAGTCACTAAGAAACTAGTTTATTGGGTGTGCTTATACATCAAGAAACTACTCTGACAGTAGGTCTATTAGATAGAGTGTAGGACCTGGAGTAGGCAAGAACTGAGTTCAACTCCTACCTCAGATACTTACTAGCTATGTGACCCTAGGCAAGTCATTTAACCTTTGTCTGCCTCAATTTCCTCTATTATAAAATGAAGATAACAATAGCACCTGCCTCTCAGAGTTGTTGTGAGGATCAAATGAAATGCTATTTGTAAAGTGCTTCTCATAGTACCTGGAAATGTTTGTTTATTTCCTTCCTTACTGGAGTGTAAGGCTCAGTGCTTCTTGTACGCTTATGCTTTTTCTTCCTTCCCCTACAGCTGCCCTGCTCTGACTCATCTATGGTGGCCAACTGAACTCTCTAACTTTCTTAGAAAAAATCAGGGACAGGTGGGAGAAATATATTAAGAGGAAGAGTATCTTGAGATTTTGAGCTTCAACATTGATTTGCTGTGTGACCACATGTTTCCCACTCAGTACGTAGGATTGTGCTGATTTAATATTACCATCAATGACACCTGAACTTCTTGGTGATGGACGCTCTGTAAATAAGTAGAAGATAGGCATTCCTAAGGAATTAGACTATGAGGTACCTTTCATCTCTCAAATTCTGGAATTCTCTGGGTCTGATATTATACTATTTGGGGAAGCCAGGTCAAAGCTAGACTTTACTCCCATCATCCAGTTATTTACAAGGTAGAAAGGGAGTTGCTAAATGGCCAGCTGAGGAGTCTCCATTTCCAGAAGAGCTAGAGCAGATTCGCTGTGCCGTTAGATTGCTGCTGCCTGGAATCTCTTTCTTGTACCATCTACCTTCCTTGCATTGAGTGCTGTTGGCTAACCTAGCTGCCAATAAGCAACAGGCTGGACCATAGCACCCAATGAATATCTCCTATACTAGAGGACCATGTCCATATTGTAAAGACTGAGGAATAGTGGACATTAAAATAGAAAGAGATCTCAAAGCTTATCTAGTCCAAATCCTGCCATTTTGCCAGTGAGGAAGTTGAGATTCCAAAGGGGAAGTGACTTATCCAAAGTGATGCTGCCAATGAGAAGCAGAGATGGGATGGGAACTGCCCAGGGACTGTCAACCCAAGAGCCTTGGGAGATAACAGTACTGCCAACCCAAGAAGAGAGGTAGCCTGGCAACTGCTCCTGCAGGTGTCGCTGTAAGGTACTGAAGACTCAGAAAAGGGCCTGTCACCATTGGTCCATCACCAATATCCTTAGCACCATTAAATAGTTAAATCTCAGAAACCAGTATGTTTTTGCCAGTGGAAATGGCATTAAAGAAGAAGCATTAACATCTCCTATGCTGTTTCACCCCAGAGACTATGGGACTTTTTTTCACCTGATTTGCTGCCGAAACTGTTGATATCTGTCATGCTTGAGTTCTCTTTGCCTCAGTTTCCCCAGTTGCGAATTGTGGATAAAAATCTTTGCCCTGTGCATGTGGTCATGTTTGCAAGTTACTTTGAAACTACCTCCCTGAACGGCTGTGTAGAATGTACTCCCAGAGCTCTTTTGTTTTCTCCAACAAGCTTTTCCATTCCCTGGGGCCCATCATTAATACAGCACTTCCTTCCCTACTGTTCATTCCCAGCTGCATCCTCTACACTGGCCAGCCAAATGTTTGACGCAGAAGAGAGAGGGAAGGGACCGTCCTAGGGGGCGTCCCTCAAGCCACTTGCAAGCCCTGGCTGGGCAGAATGATTGTTTGGCTTTCCATCATATAGATGTATTTCTTCCCCAGACATGTGGGTGTTTATTTCTAACAGCTCCCCAAGGTATAGTGGGGGAGGAGAAAGAAGGAGAAATTACTCTCAGTCATGAGCTGTGCTGGGGTTAGCCTCTTAGCACCGAGGCTGCAATCCTAGAACAGAATTTCCAAGCTAAAAGGTACTTCAGAAAATCCTACATAAAATGTCTGAGCTAGAAGGGACCTGAGCACAGTCAATCAATAAGCATTTATTAAACTTACTGCCAGGTACTGTACTAGGATAGCATGTGAGAACTGGACAAAACATAAGAAAATTGCACATGTTAGATCTGGAAGGGACATTTGAATATGGAACACAGAATCCATCTAGGAGGACTGTTGAAACATAAAGTAGAGAATGTCAAAACTGGAAGGGACATTAAAACACAGAACATAGAATGTCAGAGCTCAAAGGACATTTGGAAGCTAAGAACATTGTTAGTACTTGGACAGACTTAGAATGTCAACTGGAAGAGCTCTTAGAACGTAGGACATAACATAGCAGAGTTGGAATGGACCTTCATCAAGTTAAGTCAGCAAGTATTTACTAAGCATCTATGATGGACCAGGATTAATAGCATAATTGGAATATATCTTCGAACATGTTGTTCATCCTTCATTTTCGAAGAGGACTAATGGTCTCTCATCTTAGAACATAGAGTTTCAAAGATCGAAGAAACATCAGAACATAAAATACCAGAAGTGGAAAGAACCTTAGAATATTAGGCTATTAGAGATATAAGGAACCTTAGAACACAGAACATAGGGTGTCAGAGCTGGAGCCCTGAGAAGCATTGTGCTGTGGTGGAAGATGACCCAGGTCTATCACTTAATGAATGATCTTCTTAGGGCATTTCACATTTCTGGTCCTCGGTCTCCACAGAAGATAAGAGAAAAGTGTACAATCTTATCTCACAGGGCTCTTGTGACAATTGAATGAGGATTTGCTAGACAAGTGCTTTGTATAAAGTAGGAAGCCATATTGTAGACTTCCAGTCTGGTTAGTGAAACCAGGGAAAGACATATCCCTGAGTTAGACATAATTAAGAAAACAGTGACATAAGTGTAGACAGTTGTTCTCCAGTGGCTTTAGAGGAAGGAATGGACTGGAATAATAAGGAGGGCTTCATGGAAGGAGTGGGATTTGTGTCAGATTGCATCCCTGCTCAAAACTCTTCATTGGCATTCCATTGCTCACTAGGAAAAGTTCAGGCTACTCTGCCTGGCATTCAAGGTCCTCTAAAAATAAGTGTCCATTCTTCTCAGCCTTATATCCTTCCCCCAAATTCTGTGCTCTAGTTAAAATGGAAAGCTCTCTGACACCCAACGTGGCCTGCCCTCAGACTTCTATCCCTTTGCTCACAATATTTTCTGTGCATGTAATGCTCTTTCTCTACTGATCACTTGTTAAGTTCCATCCTTTAAAATTCAACATAAATGACACCCCCTCCAGGAAGACTTTCTTTATCCTCAGAGAAAGTGTGATGCTGTGGAGAAATTCTGGATTCACAGAACTTGGATTTAGATCTTATCTCTGACACAAACTGTGAAACCTTGGACAAATCACAATTTCCCTGGGCCTCAGTTTCCTCATCTGTAAAATGGACTAGATAGCCAAAGGTTTCCATCTGGCTTTGAATGCACAATCCTTTGATTCTGTTGTCAATAACCTCCTTTAGACCTCACAAAGCATTTAACAATAATTGTAATACAATTCTTATGTAAGATTCAGTATTGTTTATTTTTTTATCCCCTTACTAGATGGTAAATTCCATGAGGAAAAGGTTTATGTCTTTCCTAAAATGCATCTTCCTCAGCACAGTGCCTTGTACATGGTAGGAATTTAATAAATGTTTGTTGGATTGAATTAACTGGCTCTCCTACAATACTTCAAAGTTGTAGAATAATAGATTTGAAATTGAAAGGAACCTTAGAGATGTTAGAGCCCCTTTCTCACTACTTTACAGATAAATAAACTGAGTCCCAGAGGAAGAAAATGCTTTGCCCAGAGCCATACAGATAGTAAGTAACAAAGCTGGGCTTTGAATCAATGGAGGCAGCAACCAAAGCAATGTTATTGTTGGAATATATGTCTCACCACTTGAGCAGAAGGAAGAAATAGATGAGGAATTTAAGAAACAAATCACAAATCTATTATGGCATCATGCTAGAGGAATAATGGGAATCTTCTATTATATGACCAAAGCAGAGAGCTAACAATCCTAACTTGTCTGAATGTTAATTTCATCCTGCAAAAATTGGAGGAACCAATGAGGAGACCTTTTAGATCTGATTCTCACCAACAAGAAGGAAATTGTTGCTAGAAAGGAAATAATGGGAAATGGCTACTTCTCCTTAGAACTTGAAACCAAGAAGGAAAAGAATAGTGAAATAGGCACCTTAGCTTTGGGGAGAACAAATTTGAAAGAATTTGTAGAAAGGAAAAGTAGTGTCTCATGCTCTCAAATCTTATAGGGGTGTCAGTCTAAGAGGAAAAAGGGCTCTGGAGGATTAAATTTTGAAAGAACAAAAAGAAATTCTGATGAGGAGATTCAGGGGAAGTTGTCTGAATCAATGTGGAAACACAGAGATGTCATCCACCAATTAAAGAAAATTTAAGGACAAAGAACAGAAGGTGGAGCAAGGGCAGGAGACAAAGCTGGTCCTGTATGAATTTTGTCAGGAGAATGAATGCTTAGACAGAGCTGAGGCTGGAGAGGAAAGTTAAAAACAACCAAAAAATAAAGACTTACAGTGTTCGATTTTTGTTTCTGAATATTGGGCAAAAGAGAGAGATCAAAGGAAGTATAGGACCATTGCTGGAGAGTGAGAGAGAGGAGATACACAAGAAAGAAAGAGAGAACAGGCTATTCAACTTTCATTTTGTTTCCATCTTCTCAGTCAAGGAAAAATAAATTTGGTCTGGAAAGGATTGGATAAAAAAATAACTAAAAGGAGTTGATGCCTAAAATAAGTGGGGAGATAAAGAAGAGCTACCCTTGATGCATTCAAGGTCCTGGCCTAGATGAGCAACCTCCTCAGGTACTGAAAAAACTGACCTATGAGAGTGCTGAGCCACTCTCGGTGATGTCTGAGATGGTAGAGAACAGTAGCAATGCTGCAGGATTGGAGAACAAATATTTCTCAAAAAAAAGGGAAGAAAATGGCATTTGCAAAACAGAGACCAGTGACCTCAGCTGCACTTCCTGGCAAATTTTAGCCCAAAGTATTAAAGAGATTAGTGGACAAGTAGGACAGGAAGCAGTGATCACAAAGGGACAGCATGGCTTCTCGAGAACAGGTCATGCTAGACGAACCTGGTTTCCTTTATTGACGGGGTGACTAGACTAGGAGATCAGGGCATGCTACAGATATAGTTTAGCTGTATTTTTAGCAATGCATTTCATAAAGTCTCATGCTATTCTTGTGGGAAAGTTTGAGCGATTCAATCTATATGATAGTCTAGTTAAAGGGATTCCAAACTGGTTGGAAGGTTTGATTGAAAGTGTAGTTTATTCATGGTCTGATATCACCTTGGACAGAGGCCTACAGGGCAGTGGCTCAGGCCCTGTGCTTGGCCCTGTGTTGTCCAATATTTTTGTCAATTGCTTTGAGAAAGGCATAGGCACCAGGTTTATCATATTTATAGATGACATGACACCATGAGGAGCAGGTCAGCTTATTGGATGAGAACCAGGTTCTGGAGAGAGTTCGACTGGCTGAAGGTTAGGCCAAATTTAGATGGATTAAATTTAATAGAGATGAATGTGAAACCTTGGCTTTTAAAAAATCAATTTCACAGGAACAAGATGGCAGACTGTGGAGAGACAGCAGACCATCAGAAAAAGGAAAAGCATTTTAGTGGACAGAAAGATAGCAGTGATATGGCACAGCCTTTAGCACATTGCCTGGTGCATATTTAATAAATGTTTATTAGCTGACTGCTTGTCAGATGTACAGTCTTGGCCTATGTAAAGAGAAGCATAGCATCCAGGACGAGCAAAGAGACAGTTCACATGCACTCTGCCTTTGTTAAGCAACATTTGGAGCAATGGCTTCCGTCCTGAGCATGGCATTTTAGTAACCATATTGATGACCGGAGAGCCTCCAAAGGAAGGCAATCAGGAGGGTCAAGGGCTTCATGCTTATGCCTAATGAGAGCCAAGTAAAGAATTGGAGGATATTTAACTTGGAGAAAGAAGATTTGGATGCAATATGGGAACTTCCTTGATGGTTGTGAGAGATTGGCCTATGGAAGAATTTGACTTGCAGTACTTAGTCCCAGATTGCAGAATTGGGAATAATTAGAAGTTTTAGTGAGGCAGATTCAGGCTTCCTGACAATCAAAGCCATCCCCAAATGGAATGAGATGCCTAGGGAGGTAGTGGGTTCCCAATCACTGGAAGTATTCAAGCAAAGGCTGCTGGATATGTATTTGACCTTTCATTGTGTCATGGACCCTTTTAAGAGAAGCCTATGGGCCCCTTCTCAGAAGAATAGTTATGAATAAGTGAAGGAAATGCTAAATTTCAGTTAGAGGTTAGGGAAAATGAAGATGTAATATTTCTTCCCATCCAGGTTTACAGAACTCCTGAAATCTATCCACAGGGACCGTGAGCCCCAGGTTAAGAATTGTTTTTGTGAAGGAATTATTATTCAGGTCCTTATAGGACAAATTAGCTTTTGGGAGCCCTTCAACCCTGATATTTCATGATTCAGGTCTAGGATTCTTTCTGATTATATCATGTTTTGAGACCTCTTTAAAAACAACAATAAAAAACGAACAAATGTTTCCCTTCCAATGACGGTAAGTTGCACAAGTATTTTCACTCCTATTTTACAGATATGAAAACTGAAGTTCAGAAAAGTGATAGAGTCAGAGGTAAGGGTTAGGGTTAGGGGTATGCAGTTATTAAAGCAGGAGCCAAAATTCAAATGTAGGTCTTCTGATTCTAAGTCCTTTGCTCTTTGCACTGCCATCCACATTTCCAATTCAATTCACTAAGCTCTGCCTTTCTGAATTCTGCTCTTCTTTCAAAGCTTAGCTCAGAGGCCAGCTTCTCTGTGAAGTGTTTCCAGATCCCTCCCAATCATCTGTGCTCCCTCCCCAACTCTGATTAACTTCTACTCTCTTATTTGTACATGAGTTGTGTTTGTATGTCTGTCCCCTGCATCTAGCCCAGGGCCTTGCACATACTTAATATTTTTCAAGTTAAATAAATATTTCTTTTTTAAAATTGTTTTTATTATTAACAATAGATTAGAATGTAAAATCATCTGGAAAACGTAACAGAGAAGAGTGATGGATGATTTTGAGGAGTATTATTTCATCAAGGAGAGAGCACTACTAGAAGGTGAAACCAATTTAAAGAAAGCTTGCCAAGAGATACAACTACTCAGTCATCCCAAAGGCACCCGAGCATGAAAATTGAAGGAAGATGACAAACAAGAAAAATGGAAAAGAATTAAAAAAAACACATTTCAACAAATTGTGTTCTTCAACAAGCATAGTGCAACCACTACATGGTTGGACCCTAACATCACAATCCCTGAGGTGCTCATGCAGAATGTAGTAATGGAGCCAAAGAGAATAAAGATGGGAAAGCAACAGGACTGGGCCAAGTGTAGAGCCCAATCTAGACTGAGAATGATGTGATTATGAGAGCATTGAGGGACCAATATATAAGGTACCTGAAGGAGAGCAGGCTATCAGTCAATAAACATTTATTAAGCACCTACCATGTGTCAGGTAGTGTACTAAGTGCTGAGATCTGAAGAAAGGCAAAAGACAGTCCCCCCCACCCCTGCAAGGAGCTTACAGTCTTAATAGGGAAGGTAATGTGCAAACAAGCTATGCACAAAATCTGTAGGAAATAATTAATGTAGAGAAGGTACCAGACTTAAAAGGGATTGGCAAAGGTTTCCTATTGTAGGAAAGAATTTAGTTGAGACTTAGGCAGGAGACAGAGATGGGGAAGAGGAGAGTTCCAGGCATGAGAGACAGCCAGAGAAAGTGCCCAAAGCTCAGAGATGGAGTGTCTTCAAGGAACAGCCAAGAGGCCAATGTCACTGGCTCAAAGAACATGTAGAGGGGGAGGGGGAAAGGAGACTGGAAAGGTGGAGGAAGGAGGTGAAATTACAAAGGGCTTTGAATGCCAAATAGAAGATTTTGTATTTGATCCTAGAGGATGTAAGCCACTGGAGTTTATTGGGAGGCAGTGGGAGACTGTTAACATAATCAGACCTTTGTTTTAAGAAAATCACTTTGGTGGCTGAATAGAAGACAGACTGAAGTGGGGAGACTTGAGGCAAGCAGACCCACCAGCAGCTATTGCAATAGTCCAGGAATGAGGAGATGAGGGCCTACACCAGAGTCATGGCAATCAGAACTTTTCCCCCTCCCTCAGGGTGCTAAATTTAGAGAGCAGTAGCAACACTTATGGGGGCAGTTGGATGGTGCAGTGGCTAGAGCTTACGGACTGGAGTTAGGAAGATCTGAGTTAAATTTGGTTTCAGAGACTTACTAACTGTGTGACTCCCTTAGGCAACTCACTTAACCCTTATTTGTCTCAGTTCCTCATCTGTAAAATGGGGACATAGTGGAGAAGGAAATGGCAATCCATTTCAGTATGTTTGCCAAGAAAACTCCATGGACAAGTCCATGGGGTCATGACGTGACTTGAACAATCACAACACTCATAAATTAGAGTTAGAAGGGATCACAGAGACCATCTGGTTCATCCACCCTTTTAATTTGCAGGAACTGAGGCCCAGAGGTTAAATGATTTGCCCAAGGTCACTCAGGCATGAAATGAAAAACCTGAGATCACTTTTTTTAAGAGATAAAAGATCTCCTTTATTACAAATAAATAGAAAGGGACCAGACTTGGGAATTTATTGGCATGGGAAAATTCACTGATGAGAAAACATATCTCTACCAAGGTGTTCTACTAACCACCACCACGAGGGGAGGTCTCTAACAGGAGGAGCACAAGGTTCCTTTGTCAGTCCCTGCTTTTTTTTATTAATTAATTTATTCTTCATTTTCAACAATCACTTCCATACGCTTTTGAGAAAAACTTGAGATTTCTACCTCGATTATCTCCAAATTCAGGGCACCCACCACTGCACCATGATGTCTCTCCTTTGGCATCACAGAACCAACAGAGCTTAGTCTCTAGCTAGCAAGAATAATTGGTTAAAATATGAAGCTATCAATTATGCAGCTGAAAAGCCCAGAATCTGGTTTGTGGTACTATGTGCTCCTGCATGTTCCCCACACCCCAAAGAGTTACTGTGGGGTTTTGTCTGTCCCCAAACAAAGTTCATTCCTGGAATAATCTTGCCCTCTCTCTCCCCCCATGCTTTTGCTGTCCCCATCTTGATCTATTGAAGTCCTGTCCGCCCTCATTCAAGGTGCCACTTGGACGTTGCTTACTCTTTCTCTGGCTTCTTTCACAGTTCCCCATCTCTCCCCTTCTCCAACTCTGAACAAGCACTTTGCCTGTGCCTTTCCTTTGTATTCCTACAGTACTGTTTTCTTCAGAACTATTTGTGTAGTTAGGAGCACACTGACCCTAACTGGAGTTAGAGCTTCATAGGATATTAGCATTCAATAGAAGGTAGCCCAGTATATTGGAAAGCACCCTAGCTTTGAAGTCGGAGGCCCCCTGGGGATTCGAACACAGTGTGCCTGTGGGTTACTCACTTCCCCTCTCCAGATCTGTTTCTTCCTCTGTAAAATGAAGACAATCTTTTGGGACCCTTTCAGCTCAAAATTCATGTTTCCTGATTCTTCTAATGATGTCAACCACAATCATTTAATTTTTTGGGCATATTTCTGATTATTGACTTATCTGTGTATATATTATCTCCATCCAATTAAAAAGTAAACCAGTTTGCTGAATTAAATCAGACAACAATAACATATAAAAGTGGAATGCCTCTAACTCAGCCAGACTATGGCTTCCTTATACAATCATTTCATCAGTCAACAATCACTTTTCCAGTGTTTACTCTGTGCCAGGCACTGTGCTAATATAGCCAGTCTACTTCCTAATTACTACTTACTTTGGTGGGCCAGGGTTGCTGACTACTTCTCCCCTCAACAGTCTAGGGGTAGCCCTATGGGGTTGGGAGTGTCTCTCTAATACTATTACCCATGAGCCCCCATTCAGTGAGCTTCCTGTGGATTACCAGCCAGTCAGACTTAATACGCTTTTAGAAAAAGGTATTTACTTAGATGATATGTAGCAAAAACATTTGGTATCAAAACATTCCCCCCCACCTGAAAAAAAAACTGTGACACATTCCCCCACAATTCCATAGAGTCCAGAGGAATGTGGCCTTAAAGATAGAATATGCATTTGGTAAAAGGGTAACACGGCTGCCGGCTGACTGGCAGTTTTTTTCTCCCTTCACAAAGTCCTCATGACTGTGTGTGTGTAGTTCTTTGCTGGGTCCCAAAGGGTCAGGGTCCTCACAGAGTCCTAAAGCTACACTACTCTCTGCCTCAAAGAGGTCACACTCCTTGAAGTGGACATTCCTCAATGTGTCTAGTGTGAACTCTCTCAGCTCCCAGCTCAATTCATTGTTTGTTCCTGGTCTGGCCTCTCCATGACATGGTCAGTGGAGGGTAGGATGGTCAATGGAGGGTAGAATATTACAGCCTTCTTAGATTCACACCTTCCCCTTCAGCCCTGTGCTGTCCTCTAGGTATAGAAATAAGGATCTAGAATCTCCAAGTATTCCCAAAGCTTAAGTACTGAAGTAGTTGCTCTGATATCCCAAGGCAAAGAAGTATGTCTAATTCTTTCTACAAATCCCAATACATTTCACCATCTGAGATCACCCCATGGCTTGAAGCACCCCACTCCTTCCTGATGTGATTAATGAGGTTATTCACACATAGTTTATACCTTTGATGCATGATTCAGTAACTCAATAAAAGAGATCCTGTCAAATAATAAAAGTCTGAGAAAAGATATAAGGGAATAGAGAATTTTATTAGTGACATTAATTTGGGTTGGGGGAAGGCTGTGAAATACTCCCCTTAAGCTAGATATAATGGCTACAAAGACAGAAATGAAGCAGTTTCTTCCCTTACGGAGTTGTCCCTCTATCAGAGGAGATAAACTGAACACATTGAGGCACAGAGGGGCATGTATATATATATATACACACATAGGCAACTAGATAGTGCAGTGGATAGAGTGCTTGGCTGTGAATTCGGAAAACCTGAGTTCAAATTCTGCCTCAGACACTTACTAGCTGAGAGATCCTGAACAAGCCACTTAACATTTTTCATCCCCCATTTCTTCATCAGTGAAGAACATTCAATGTCCTTTAAGGTCCTTTCCAGCTCTAAATCTAAACTCCTATGACACTATTATACGGATGTACATAAGTCCAATACCAAGAGACTGGAGTTGGGGAGGGTTCTAGTAGCTGGGGGGATCAGGAAAGGCCTTCTTACAGAATGTGGTGCTTAAGCTGAGATTTGAAGGAAACAATGGTTTTTAAGCATTGGAGATGAAGAAGGACCATCTTCCAGGCATGGAAGACAGCCATGCAAAGGTACAGAGATGAGAATATGTGGAATAGCAAGTAATCCAGTCTGGCTGGACTGTGCAGCATAGGGAAAGAGTAATATATAACAAGGCTACAAGTGTTGATTAGAGCCAGGATGTGAGAAGCTTTCACAACCAAACAAAGGAGATTATAGTCGGTTCTGGGGGCAATAGGGAGCCATTGGAGTTTATTGAGTATGGGTGTGACGTGATCAAGATCTTCACTTTAGAAAAATCACTTTGGAAGCTATGTAGAAAATCGATTTAGAGAAGGGAGATGCTTGAGGCGAGGAGAATAATGCTAGGTTTGGGGGGGAGGGTTGTAGGAAGGAGGGGAACAGTTTCTGCTCTACAGGCTGTTAGTACACCAGGAAAGTCTGAGCTTCACCAGCTGGGGATTGCGGACAATGAGCTCTCCTCCAGCCAACTCATTTCCATTCAAGATAATTAGCCTGGTGTTTGATAGACAAAGATTCATTTGGTTTCTAATTTTCGGATAATTACGTGAACAAATCACAGCCCAGCAGAGAGCTAGGATTGACGGATACCATGGACTGTTATCAGAATCTGCCTGCGTTCTGGGACGTCATTCACTCAGGAGCTTCAAGGGTTTCTCTGGCTCATTGTTGCTCACCCTCAGGGGATCTTGAGGGCCTAGAGAATGCCGAGGTGGAATCTTGCTCCCACTTTGAAAGAAGGGAAGACTTGAGGCTCTAAGAAGGGTATGAGTTTTCCCAATGTTACACAGGAACAGTTAGGAAAATGAAGCTAAGAACCCAAGTCTTTGGGAGTCTGAGGACCCCAGGTCATGAGGAACCTGGAGGTCTTAACTCCCAGCTGAGGCCACAGGCCTGGAGTTCTGCCTGCCCTTAATTGGGGAGTAAGGGACTTACTTGTTCCATTCAAGAGAGGAAGTCCTTGCCCGACCAAAAATACAACTACCTAGTATTTATTAACATCTTTTCTCATTTCCTAAATTCTGTCATAATCTCCTTGGACAGGAGAGGATCTTAAGAAATCATCCAGTCCATCCCCCTGCCTCCAAGGAGATGGCCCATCTGATTAAGTGAAGCTTTATTCCAGTTTTAAAAGGGGAAGTCATGTTGAGATAGTAGAAAAAGCCTGGACTTGTAATCACGTGGTCGAAATTAGTCTCCACTGTGCCACTGGCTATGTGACCCTGGAAACTTATTCCCTTCTCCTAATCTGTTTCCTCATCTGGAAAACAAAGAACTTATACTAGAGTATCTCTAGGGTCCCTTCTCTAATATTCTACAATTCTCTGAGTTCATTTGTCTGTCCTTTATGGAAACTAAACCTTTCATGTTGTTTACCAGATCTGTTCTCATATTCAAATCTTGTCAGCAAGACAGTTTACCTAGAAATGTGTCCTGACTGGTTCAGAGAACCTGGAATGTTGGTAAGCACCAGTAGAGTTGGGGGGGGGGGGAGGGATCTTCTAACAGAAAATCCAAAGTAAGCCCTTCCTCACTTCCACACAGTTCCTCTCTTTTCACAGGTCATCGGGTTTACAGTAGAAGAGAAATACCCTTAGAAAGAAATTCATTCCACTCCTTTTTTACAGATAAGAAAACTGAGGCTCAAAGTCATCAAAATGGCAAAACTAGGGTTTGAACCCAGGTCCTTTGACTCCAAATCCAATCTTCTTTTCCACTATACTATATGCCTCTCAGAGGGAAGAGAGACTAGCTTCCCAGAGAGTCCAATCGCTCTAGTCGAGATGGCTTTTGTCCACATATACCATGACTGTTTTCTCTCTTGGACAGGGCTGAGATGATGATAGCTAGATGTATTTTTGGAGCTGGGGAATTTGCATGTGCTGCACTGGAGGACTGTGAATTTTAATGGGGTGAGAGGGAGGTGTAATATGGAGCATTATCTATGACAGACAGGCTCAGGCTGACTACTAGTTGAGAAGTATGAGCCTCACAGCTTGACGAAGTTAGTTGATTCAGAAGGAGGCTTGATGGAACTCACCCTTAACAACAGTAAAAAGGTAGGAATTTGAAGAATCAAATTGTCATTTCCCACCGACAGGCCTTTGTACAG
>NW_020954600.1:3175169-3273260 GCF_900497805.2 Vombatus ursinus
ATTTGAAGAATCAAATTGTCATTTCCCACCGACAGGCCTTTGTACAGACTTCCATGCCTGGAATGCTTTCCCTCTTCCCCTCCACCTCTTCGAAGTTCTGGATTCCTTAACGACAGCTCATGACTCAGCTCATGCACCATCCCCTGCAAGAAGCTTTTCCTGATCATCTAATTATTAGAACACTCTCCTTCAACCAATCCTGTTTATACTTGTCTGTTTACTATTCCCTATTATCTCACTCAACCCCAATAGAATCAAAAAGCATTTATAAAGCACCTACTATGTACCAGTCACTATGCTCAGTGCTGAGGACATGAAGGCAAAAGTGAAACAATTCCTTCCCTCAAGGAGCTTATATTCTTTCCAACAATACAACATACAAATTATAGGTATATCAAACTATTTACAAAATAGATATGAGGTTACTTTAAAGGAAGATGCAAGTCAATAGGAAGATAAGCAAAGTTTCCTATAGATGGCAGGAGGTATTTGTGTGTTCCTTGTGTCTAAGAAGGTGCCTCATCCAAAGAAGGCATTTTGTAAATGTTGGTTAATTTGGGGTGGCTTCAGCATTCAAACAGTCAGCTCCTGAATTCTCCCTGAGTGTTGGCCTCCAAATCTAGCATGGAATTCCTGACCTTTAATTCCTCCCCTGTCAATCCTCCTTCCTCCTCACTGTAGTCTCTCAGACATACATTCTACACAATAACCCTGGTACCACCCCCATCTGTCTTTCCATTTATAGTTGGACCAAGGACAATTCAGACCTCAGCCTTGGGTGGGGTCTGCCCTTCCCTGATGCCTAAGGGTCTCCTTGTTTCCTGGAATCCATCAGATCTGGCTTGGTTAGAACAGAACAACAAGGAAACTTGATAGCCTTCATGGCTCTGGCTAGGGAAGACTGACTCTCATGCCTATGACATCAGGGAAATGATGCATTGGAAAGATTAATAGATATAGACTCAGAGGACCTGGGTTCAAATCCTGACCTTGCCCGTTTGTATGACTTTGGGCATGCCGCAGAGCTTCTTTGGAACTTGTCTGTAAAATGAGAGAGTCTGTCCTAGAAGATCTCTGAGCTCCCTTTCAGCTGTAGATCAAGGATTCTAACAGCCAATTTCTCCCCCCTTTCTTCTCTCCTCTCGTGACCCTAGCCAAAGCTCTTTTCCCCATTCCACTTTCTGGGCTTTAAGAAATACATCCCAGTGGTTGAAGTAGAACATTTCTGTAACTTCACACCAGGGGAGTGTTAACACAGTAAGATTGTTTCTCCCTCCAGATTCAGCTCAGCTATGTCATTAAAATCTATTTACCCAAGCATTGACTGGCATGTACTTATTGTCTCTCAAAGGGACAATGTCAGCAGTATTCTTATGGTTTAATTTTTGTTTCCTTCTCCTCTGCTCCCTGTAAACCCCTCTCTAGGCCTGGAGAATGATGTAGCCGCCTTTGCCAAATGCTCCCCTCCATGTTGGCGAGGACCATGCTTCTGTTGGAACCCAGAGACTTGCCCTGCTGGGCTGTTGCCTGCTGCCCCCTCAGGCCCTCAGATCCTCCTCTAGGGCAATGAGAGTGGCCTTGGTCCTGAAAATGAGAGTGGCCCTGGCTATGGTAATCAAGGATCTGTGTCTCCCATCCTAAGAGTGTGGGATGCTGCCATTTTCAGAGAATGAATGAATGTAAAAGCATTTATCGAGCACTCAGTATATGCTAAACTCCATAGATACAAATACCAAAGCGAAGCCATTTCCTACCTTCAAGGAGCTTACATTCTAAGAGACAGAACATAGAGATGAGGTTTTTGGTTTGGGAAGTGAAAGAAATGGTGGGTCAAGCCACTGGGAAGTTGACTAGCCTATGGTTTCCATTAGCAACAGTGGTCGTGAGCAGATTACGATTCCCAAACTGGAGAGTGGGGTGGGAGTGAAGGGTGCCGGTGGCAAGGCAGCTATTGAGAAGATGTCCAGGGAGCAAAGTGGACCACATGAGGCACTCATTAAACGAGAAAGTGGAGCCTCTGCATAGATAGCAGAGCGAGAGGGGACCTCAGAGGTTGAGACTAACCCACAGCTGAGCAAGTATCCTCCTGGAACCGTTTCTGACACGTAGTCATTTAGCCTCTCCTGGAAGGTCTCCAGTGAAGGGCAACCCACTTCTTCCTTGGGCAGCATATTCTACTTTTGAACAGCTCTGATTTGCTTATCTCCGCCCCCTCCCCTCCCTGCCTCAAGCTCTAGGTGGCAGGTAGTGAGAATAATATTATCCCCATTTTACAAATGAAGAAACTAAGACTCAGAGAAATAAAGGATCTGCTCATCTGGAAAATGGGCATAATAATAGCAACTACAGTGTTATGTAAAAGCCAGCTGTCCTCCTCCTCCTCCTCCTCATCATCATCTTCTTCCTCTTCCTCATTATCATCCTCTTTTTCCTCCTCTTCATCCTCTTCCTCCTTCTCCTCCTCAGTCTGTCCTCACATGAAGCTGTTTAGGGTCACCCTCACCTCCCTTTCCAACCCATTCTCTCCTCTTTAATACTTGAAACTGCTTTTGAGTTCTAGACACCAACATGTAAAGCACCCTAGGCCCAGAGTCAGAGGCCTGAGTTTGAATCCTGCCTCTGCCACTTTCTGGGGTGAGTCATAGCCCTCTCAGCCTCATTTAGCTCATCATCAAAATGTGATGGATGTTTTATACTGTCCAGAGTTATTTTAAACAACTTTATTATATATTTAAAAGGAATAGCAAGTTTACACAATAAATTTGCAGTTTCACGTGCAATCATCATTTTACTATTTTCCTATGTTACGGAAATGCTCGTTTTATTTGATAAATTAAAAATAAAATAAATAACATTTTTAAGAAAGCATGGATGATCATGGCCCCGCTCACACCACTGATAGCCACATTCACACACACACATACACAGACAGTGAATTAATGTACACTAGGCTCTGCCAGCCTTAAAGTGCTATTGATAAGTGAATAACTATTCTCATTCACCTCTTGTAAATGAAGCTCTTGCAGGTGTCTGGGAAACCTGCCCTGGGAGAAAATGGAAACATTGTAGGATGATTCAGAGCTCCCTTGGTGGTGCAGGTTGAAGAAAATGAAAAAAGGCAGTGATGGCCCCCTAGAGGGATGAGGAAAGGGACAGAGACCCCAGAAGTATCTAGAACTGAATTACTGACGTATCTAGAACTGAATTAGTTACTGAATAAGAACAGGGAGGTAGGGGTCTCTCTGACTAATGGGACTATTCTCATCAAATAATAATAACTGCATTTATATAGCACTTTAGTTTGCAAAGTGCTATGCCTATCCTACCTCATTTGAGCCTTGGAGCTACCCCGTGGGGTCAGTGCTGCAGACATTTTGAGTCATGTTTTACAGGTGGGAAAAAGTTCAGAATAATTAAGTGATATATACAGGCTCACCCATCTATTAAAGATCAGAGGTAAGATTTGAACCCAGGCCTTCGTGACTTCAAGTCCACTGAGCCACACTGCTTCTGAGGATGTCAGGGTTGTGACTTTCATGAGGTCACATGGTTTTGAGATGCTAATGACATCAAAGGCTGTCTAGTGAAACACTCATTTTAATAGGCCCAGACAGATGAGACTGGCTCACATTCACACTGCTAGCAAGTGGTGGAGTTATCTTTGAACTCGGATCCCGTGACCCTGAAGTCAATCCTCTTTTCAAACTGGTGGTTCCCAGCCTTTTCAATGTCAAACGTTGATTATTCCCCCACATAATAGCAACTATACTGTTAGGGTCCATTAAGAAAATATTTAATGACAAAAGGCAGGAATTCAGTAATAGTTTTAAATATATTTCCAATTAATTCATCACAACCCTAGCTATAGGCATTTAACTTAGCTCTTCTCAGCAATACAGTGATCCAAGACAATCCCAAGGGACTAGTGATGAAGCATGCTATCTGCCTCCAGAGAACGAACTGATATTGATTGACTACAGAAGGAAACACACTATTTTTCATTTTCTTTCTTTCATTCTTTGTCTTTTATTTGAGTCTTCTTGTACCAAATGACTAATATAGAAATGTTTTACATAATTGCACAGGTATAATCTGTACCTGATTGCTTACCATCTCAGAGAAGGGGGAAGGGAAAGAAGGATAGAATTTGGAACTCAAACTTTAAATAAAAATGTTAAAAAAATTTAATACGCAGGTTGCAAGATGTTATTTAGTGAATCTATAAAAGGTGTATTTGCTTATTTATTATGTTGTCCAATCATTTTCAGTTGTGTCCAATGCTTTGTGACCCCATTTGGAGTTTTCTTGGCAAAGTTACTGAAGTTATTTGTGTTTTCTTCTCTAGCTCATTTTGCAGATGAAGAAATTGAGGCAAACAGGGGTAAGTGACTTGCCCAAGTTAGCAAGTATCTGAGGCTGGATTTGAACTTAGGGAGAAGAATGTTCCTGACCCCCAGACCGGACACTCTATCCACTGTGCCACCTACCTGCTCTTTTTTATTTTACCAAGGCATTTAAAAGCTAGAGTCAAAGTTGTGTTGGAGTAAATTGTTAAATTTTCTGCATGAACATTTACACCTCAGAAATCAGCAAATGCCACAAATTACTGCTAGATGCATTGTTTGGTTGATTGTCTAGATTTGAGAAAGTAAGGAAAAAATGTTTATAATACAGCTTAAACTTAAGTGTATCGAGTCGGTTGTTAAACATTTATCATCTCACCAATGGAGGCTGTATATCATAACTCTATGGTCCCACACGTGCACATACACACACTAGCTCAAGTGCACACGTCTGTAAATAGTGAAATCTGTGCCAACAGGAAATCCTCATGGCTCCCTGGGGAGGCACCACCAGGATTGCGCTAGGGGCAGCACCAAAGCCATTGGAATCTCTGAAAATAATAAAGGGGATGGGTGACAGGAATGAAGACAGAATGTCAGGCCTGGTGAGTTTAGATAAAAGTCCTGGAATCTGTGTATGTCAGAGCTGGGAGGGACTTTGGAACACAGAACATAAAATATCAGTGCTAAAAGCAACCCTCAAAATGAAGAAAATAGAATGTCAGCGCTGGAAGGGACCTTAGCAAATAGAACAGAGAATATCAGAGCTGGAGAGGAGCCGAGAACATACAACATGAAATGTCAGCATCCTAAAGAATCTTGGAACATTCAACATAGAATGTTAGAGTTGGAAGGGACCTAGACAGGGAGAAGAAGCCTGCTTTCTGGCCTAGCTATTTTAACAAACTATTTTCAATAAAGAAGTCTCAAGCACTGTTGTTTCTACCTTGCGAGAGAACCATGAGGGCTGTTAGTTAGCACCCTTTAAATTTCAGCATCCTGTTGAAAAGTCCCAACTGGTCCATCCTAGTTAAAACTCTACTTACAGAGGTGGCTTGATACAAAGTTGCATCAGTTCGAGGTTGTGTTCAACACTGTCATTTGAATATGCTCTGATGCTCAGTCCATATAAGCCTGCCTTGTCTGTCACCAGAGACTGCTAAGTTCCTCAAAGGGCAGGATTGCCTCCCACACCCCCATAATCTTTGAGGGGAGACAGCATTGCATAGGCAGATGAGCATGAGACTAGGAGAGAGACACAGTCTGTCTCAGTACTCACTAGTTGCATGACTTTGTACAGGTCATTTATCCCCATCTAGTTTTGTGTATGTGGGTGTATATATACATACATAAAATAATAAATATATAAAAAATAAAATATATAATATATAAATAAAAATAAATACATACATATAAATATAAATATTGTATTATGTATATATGTATCTGTCTGTGTATTTGTGTGTATATTTATACCCACATACAACAGCTACATATGTATATTTATTGTATTCATGTGTATTCATATATACTTACATTTATGTGTGTGCATACCATACTATTTATTATATATGTATGTATATATGCAAATGTGTATATGTGTTGTATACGTGTATGTGTATATATATATGTGTGTGTGTATATGTATATGTATATATAGAATATTTGGGCCAGATGATCTCTAAGGTCCCTGGCAGCCCTGACCTTGAGACCTTGAGAGGCAATATGGTGGCAGTAATGTCAATAGCTGTTCTCAATTATTCAGTGCTTTGAAATATACAAGGAGTTCTTAGTCTTGGAGTCAGGAGAGATCTGGGTTCGAATTTTGCCTCTGTCATTTACTAGCTATGTAACCACTCTCTTAACCTCTCAGCCTCAATTTCCTTATTAGTAAAATGGGGGTGGAAATATTTGCAGCACTTCCTGGAGGGTCAGAGGAACAAGCAAGAGCTTTGTCCCCCTTCAAGGTGGCATCCATGCCACCCATTATTAGTTTTAGGTCCTTTGTGTCCAAGGGTTTCGAGCTCTGACATTCCATGTCATGTGCATTCAGGTCTCTCCCAGGTCTTTCCAGTATCCTAACATACTGTGATTCTTCTACCATATTGTGTTGGGGTTTAAAAAAAAAAAATCACTATAGGAAGGGGAAAGACTGGCAAGGCTAGACAACAGCTTATGTGAAAAACAGGAGCTTTATTCAATTTCAGGTTCTATGGTTCCCACCTTCCTTCTCCTTCTAAGTCCCCAATTCTTAAGCTCTCTTTCCCAGATATTCAGTATCTTGCCTGTTTGGAAGTATCTGATAAATTCATTCCCAAGAAAAGCATTAAGGAGTTTCAATGATCTCTCCCAGGGTATTTGTATTTTAAAAGAAGCTCATAGGAAAAGGACAAATTTTAAAGTCAAAGGAATTAATCTCTAATTTGGGGCATTAGTAGGGAGATTACAGAATCATAGAATATTAGAGTCATAAGGGACCTTAGAAATCACTTGGAAGAAATAAAACGTGCCTGGGTTCTAGTCTGGACTCTGCCTCTAATACAGTTGGTGACCCTGGGTTTGTCATTTCTCCCATCTAGAACCAAAGTTTGTTTCTCTGTAAAATGACTTTATTAGAGAAGATGTTTTCTAAGTCCCTTCTAGGTCTGACATTTGATGTTCTTTTTATAAAAATCAATTTTTATTGATCTTCTGTTTTTTCCATCACCTGCATTTCCTGCTCTATTTCCTCTATCTCCCTCCCAGAGTACCATCCCCTCGGTCCCCTGCCCCAGTCTCCCTCCCAGAGAGCCGTCGTCTCAGTTTACAGATGAGGAAACCAAAGACGAGTGACTTGTGTAAGATGACACAACCCCCACTCTTTAGAGCCGGTCCTCACACTCAGGTCTCCTGGCTCCGACTCTTGTACTCAGATAGACATTTTGGGGAGAAAGACAGAAGTGATGGTGTCAGTTCCAGCTGAGGTGAAAGTCCATGTGTCTTTCCTGCGGAAATGTTTCCCAGCCAAGGTCGTTTGAGGTCTTCAGCACAATTGAGGGAAGAGGAAAGGGCAGGGTCTAGGAAGGCCAAAATTATGTTCCAGCCGAGGAAGGAGACCAGGCCTCTCTATTTGAGGGAAGGGGGAAACCTTTGCATCCTCACCTTCCCCCTGTTCCCTTAGTGCAGATATTGCGGGGTAAGTCACAAAGTCAAGAGTCCCAGATCAATTATACTTGGGGATCTGGGAAGATACCCTCACTTATCTATCTGTTCAATTCTTTCTTTCTCCAAGCATCTATTAAACACCTACTGTGTACTGTACCCTGTGCTAATCTTCCATTTTGGCAAGGGGATTGTGAAAGGGTACCTAGAAAGGGTGATGGGGAAGGGCCAAGAAAGAGGTTATTTTCCCCCCAGGAGTGGGGTGAGAGGATAAGGAAGAATAGGGGAGGAAAAAAATAAAGAAAAAGAAAAGAAACAAACAGGGTCATTGAGGCACAGGTGAGAACAGAAAGAAGACCAGAAAAAAAGCCCAGAAAAAATAGGTGGTATTGAAAGCTACAGGATGAACTTATTATAGCCTTAAAAAACAAAACAAAACAAAACAAAACAAAAAAACACCAAAACCTTCACATCGTAGAGACCTTCATCTATGTACAGTCCTATTTTTCTATTTTATGATGTCTATGGAAATTTCTGCTTTTTTAATGCTTGCTAGTTCAGAATCCAACAGAAAAAAAGGTTAGGTAAGAAATCAAGAGGACTGAGGCGTCAAGAGGTTTGGGTCTGAGGCCCCATTCTACGGCTTGGAGACGTGTGAGACTTCAGGAAAGTTAGTGAAACTTGCTCAACCTTGCTTTTCCCTCTGTAAAAATGGGGGTAATAATAATACACCGAAAGGAAACTTTGCATGGTAAGGAGACTAGATAAAGCCAAGGGCCACATGGTTAGACCCCGGTAAAGTAGGAAACCTGAAGACTTTGAGATCTGGATTCAAATCTCAGCTCTGTAACTAAAACAATAACAATGACAATGATGATGATGATAATAATTAGCATTTATATATTGCCTAAGAGATACATCAGGCACTGTGCTAAATGCTTGATAAATATTATCTCCTTTGATCCTCACAACAACCTTGGGAGGCAGGCGCTATTATTGTCCCCATTTTACAGTTGAGGAAACTGAGGCAGACAGAGGTGAAGTGACTTGCCCAAATTTACACAGATAGTGAGTGTCTGCAGTCAGATTTTTTTTTGTCTTTTTTTGACTAGGCAATTGGGGTTAAGTGACTTGCCCAGGGTCACACAGCTAGTAAGTGTTAAGTGTCTGAGGCTGGATTTAAACTCAGGTCCTCCTGACTCCAGGGCCTGTGCTCTATCCACTGCACCCATCTAGCTGTCCTATGCAGTGAGATTTGAACTCAGTTCTTCCTGACTCCAGTCCAGCATTCTATTCACTGTGTCATCTAGCTGCCTGTATTACTTTGACCATGTTTACTTAACCCCTCTGGGCCTCACATCCTCATCTATGAAATGATAGGGTTATATTAGATGGACCCTAAGTCTATCTAATGAGATAATGTTTATAAAGTTCTTAGCACAATTCTAGGAACACAGTAGGTACTTAATAAGTGCTTATTCTGTTCTTTTTCCCTAAGTTTCTTTTTAGCTCTAACTCTATGATGTAAAGCAAAGCTCCCTGAACAAATTGTGGTTTATGAATGTGTGGTGGTTAGACTGGCCATGAAGGGTCAGTCCTAGCAGCATGCATGTTTGATGATCCAGCTCCTGGAAAGCAGAATGGAGAAGGCCAGCCTTCCACTTCAGACTGCACAATCATTATTCTGTGATAGTTTCTGGTCTGCTTACCACCAAGCAAAGTGTTGTCAATTGGTTTCTGAGCCAGAACTGAACATGCAGTACAAAAGGTCCAGATGACTCAGCCTTGTTCTTTTTTCTGCCTGGCTGTGTTCTGATGAGAGTGAAGTAACTGTTGTAAGTCTCTGGGTAGAGAGGCCCACTCCTCACCCAGGCCCACATGAAGCCATGAGCACACACTTCCCAACTGTTTCTTCTGTCCCTGTTACATCTAGCCTTCCTTGTCTTAGGTGAAGGGATATTGGAGACAGAATTGACTAGTCTGCCACCTTGTGAGCTTTGAAAGGTCAGAGAAGGAGGGAGATGACCGAGAGTTGGAGTCCATGCCAGAGTTTGAGGGCAGCCAAACACAGTGAGCAAAGCCCTGATCAGCTTTTGGAATCCAGCCAAGCAGTGAATTGGACCTGGCCAGGTGGCTGAGGCACGGGTTTCTGCAAGCAAGGGAGCTCCACTATTTGTATCCCAGGTGCTTTGCACATAGTAGGCACTTAATAAATGCTTCATTAATTCATTCATTCATCCATGCGCTATTCAGCTAGCATCTTTAAGGTTTGCAAAGCACTTTACAAATATCACATTTGATATTCATAACAACCCTGGGATGTAGGTGCTAATCTTATCCCCATTTTATAGATAAGGAAACTGAGGCACAGAAAAGTTAAGTGACTTGCCCAGGGTCACACAGCTGGTGAGTGTCTGAGGCTAGATTTGAATTGCAGATCTTCCTGAGTCCAAGTCCAGGGCTCTATTTACTGGACCACCTAGCTGCTTTCAGAAGTGACCTTAGTAGGGGTGAATGCTTTGTAGCAACTGCTTTAAGCTTGTGTCCCCTGGGACCAAAGTGGCAGAAGGTAGAGTGCACCCCTGGATTGGAGGTGAGAGGGTATGCATGTACTTCTGCTTTTCCTAGTCCTTTCACTATTTTTTTGTAAAAGCTGATATTAATAGGTTAAATCCCACTGGGATGCTAATTACCTGGTCATTTAATGATATAGGGGAGACGCTAACTGATGATTGACATTGAGGCTAATACTCTGGAATGGGGGTTTGAGCAGATTAGAGATAGAACAATTCCAGCACCTCAGGGGGCATCCCTAGAACTCTAGAGGGAAATGTAGCCTTTCTCTGGCACCTAAATTGCCAGTGAGAGGAGTTGGGATAAGGACTTTCTAAGTTTTGAAAGGCTGCAAATGGAATGGAATATTATTGAGTCATAAGAAATGATGAAAGAGACAATTTCAGAGAATCCTGGGAAGTGTGAACTGATGCAGAATGAAACGAGCCGAACCCAGAGAACACTTTGTACAAAGACGACACTATTGTAAAGAGTAGATGTGAAATATTTAAGAATTCTGACCAATGTAATGACCATCTTTGCCTCTAGAAAGCCTCTGATGAAACACGTGACACACCGCCTGAAAAAGACAGTGGATGGAAGGTATAGGAAGAGGCGGGCATTTTTGGATATGGCTACTGCCTAGATTATTTTGCTTCAATATGCTTATTTGTTATTAAAGTTTTGGTTTTCTTCTCTGTTTTTAACTGGAGGAGGGGGTTGGAAAAGGGGACTTTAGAGATAATCTTGGGGATAAAAACCTTGGGAGATAAGTGCTATTTTTTATTCCCATTTTACAGATGAGGAAACTGATGTAGATTGAAGCTGATTGACTTGTCCCAAGTCATACAGGTAGTAAGTGTCTGAGGCAGGATTTGAACTCAGGTTTTCCTGACTTCTAGTCCAGGGTTCTATTCATTATACACTATCTTTCCCAGGTCTGTCCTGAGGCTCAAATGAACTAATTTTGCAAATCACTTTGTAAAATTGAAGTACTATATGAATGTCCTCTACTAGTGGGCTTCAGATACCATGTTTCTGGACCTTAAGAAGATGACAGTCTAGGGGCAGCTAGGTGGCCCTGGAGTCAGGAGGACCTGAGTTCAAATCCAGTCTCAGACCAGACACTTGATACTTGACACACTAGCTGTGTGACCCTGGGCAAGTCACTTAACCCCAATTGCCTCACCATTAAAAAAAAAAAAGATGACCATCTAATTGAGGAGACCATCGATAGGAAGAC
The DNA here is from genome assembly GCF_900497805.2 of Vombatus ursinus. Lineage (NCBI taxonomy): Eukaryota > Metazoa > Chordata > Mammalia > Diprotodontia > Vombatidae > Vombatus > Vombatus ursinus. The sequence continues at coordinate 3,186,450 of NW_020954600.1, forward strand.
TTGAAAACACAGCCTAGCATTATGGGACACAGCTCAGGTCATTCAGAACAAACAAGGATGGAACTTGGAGGAATGGTCAGAGAAAGAGGCAGTGAGCCCTTTCCATTTTCAGTTCCATGGAAAAAAGAGAAAACCAACTCTGCAAACCTCAAGGAAATGCAGATTGTATATTACCCAGATATCCAGAGAAATTAGGCCAGGAATATTTTGCCCTGTGGTCATAATAGTTAGAATAAATAGACAGATGGATGGAAGGGGAGCGAGGGCCCCTGTAGGGAAACTTTGTAAAACCGTCTGTTTTCCATACACAGATTAAATATCAATACATAATTAGTTGAGAAGTCTCTGGACCTCTGGGGGACTGCATATTGATCGCTGCTTCCAATCTACATGAAGATTTATCAATGGTAGTCGACTATGAATTGTCCACTTGGTGTTTGTCAATGGGCTCCAAGTTCTGGAGACAGGAGAAGTCAATAATTCAAGGAGATAGCTACCTCTTGCTCCATCCAATTTATCATCATGGCTGGCAGGTTTGGCTCTGGATGGAAATGCTAATATATTGCCATTTGGACGACCAGTTCTGAGAGACAAATGTCAGGGGTGGAGAGGACACCACAGAGGGAGGTGTAATTTGTTTTGGCCAATTCTGAGAACTCTTGAATGTTAGAGCTGGAAGGGAAATCAGAACACAGAATTACAGAATCTCAGAATTCAGTGTCTCCAAATTTCAGAGCTGGAAGGGACCACAAAAGGCCATCTGGTCTAAGCCACACCGGCCAGGAACATCCCTCTGCAGCACTGCCAAAGGGATGACCTAAGTTTCACTTTAGGAACACGAGGGCAGAGAAAAAGGAAGAAAAATAACAAGCAAGTGGTTCTCCTTCTCTCTGCTGCCTGTCATCATTCTAGCCACAATGAGCACCTGGATTTAGGCTACTTTGGTCTCCCTCTTCTCCCATATCGAAATCCAATCCTTAGTTGTTGTCCTTAGTCTTTATCATCAATTTCAGTTTTTGTTTTTGTTTTTTTTTTTTGGTGAGGCAATGAGGGTTAAGTGACTTGCCCACAGTTACACAGCTAGCAAGTGTTATGTGTCTGAGGCTGGATTTGAACTCAGGTCCTCCTGATTCCAGGGCCGGTGCTCTATCCACTGAGCCACCTAACTGCCCTATCAATTTCAGTTCATTCTTAGCTTTTCAACTCCAGAAGCTGTTCTTACAGGACCAAGCCATGCCTTTATGCTTATCCTGCATCTCCAACCCTTGCTTTCATCTTCTCTATGTGTTTCCAATTTACCATAGAGTTCCCTGAGCATTCGCACTGGTAGCTTTAGACAGCTCCTTTTTTTCCCTCACTGGCTTTTATTTTTCTGTTTGTGTCTGTCGATTCCATTGTAGAGAGCTTCCCAACATTGCTGGACTAATGACCCCTATAGAATTTTATGTGATGTTATTATAGTTGACCTTTCTTGGAACCTTTAAAAATTTGCTCTCTCCAAATCTAGGAGGCATGCCAAACTTCACCTGGCTTTCCTCTCCTTTATCACTTGTCTTAAGAAACAGTGGTCACATATCCCCATAGCTTATATTGTTTATATTTTGGCAACTGGTTCCTGCTTGCTGGTCATAATAAGATCCATAATAATAATTTCTCTCATAATTTAACTCTTTGTAAGGCAAGCCAAAGGGATATTAGCTACTCTGCTTTTGGAAGAGAAGGCCCTCTCTGAGCCTCAGTTTCTTCACTGAGAAATGGAGGTAGGGTGGAACCAGATAACCTGTAAGATTCATTCTAGTTCTAAATCTATGATCCAATAATTGTGGTCCTTGGATCCTCAGCTTCTTGCCAAGGACCCAACAATCTCCAGATATATTTTCTAGGTTCCATCTTGTAGAATTATTTGTCCCCTTATGAAGCAGGCAGTGGCTATTAGATTTGATGAGTTTTAGGAAGCTCTCCCTTACATCCTGGATATGTACCCCAGGAAGAAAGCATATCTATCTTTCTATCAATGTGAATCAACCTCAGTCTTCTCTGCAAAGATCCACCCCCCCACCCCCCACTCTTCTGCCTCTTGGCTTCTTCCCCATTTCCCGATTACTGCTGAAGGGACCATTCTCTTCCCAGTCATTCAGACTCCCAGGCTAGCTGTCATCCCCGACTCCTCATTCTCTCACTCCTTTACCCCATATCCAGTATGTTTCCAAGTCTTGTCAATTTTACCTTCATTACATCTCTCAAATATAACCCCTTCTCTTCTCTGACACTGCCACCACCCTGGTGCAGGCCCTTACCACCTCATGCCTGCACATGTCTACATGTGACAATAGCCTGCTGGTTGGTCTCCTTGCCTCACGTCTCTCTCCATCTCAATCCATCCTCAGCCATCAAAATAATTTTCCTGAAACATAATTCCAACCACATCATCTCCCTATTCAATCAACTCCAGTGACCCCCCATTATCTCCAAGATCAAAAATAAGTCTCTGTTTGATTTTTAAAGCCCTTTACAACCTATCTCCTTCCTACTGTTCCAGTCTTATACTTATTCCCCCTCCGTGTACTCTGGGATCCAGTAACACTGGCCTCCTTGCTATGCTTCCAATAAAACATGGCACCTTCAGACTCTGGGCATTTTTACTGACTGTCTGCCATTCCTGCAATACTCTCCCTCCTCATTTCCATCTCCTGGCTTCCTTCAGCTAAAATCTCTCCTTTTACAGGAAGCCTTTCCCAAACCCCTCCTAATGCTTATGCCTTCCCTCTAAGAATATCTTATTTAGCCTGTATTTATCTTATTTGTACCTAGTTATTTGCATGTGGTCTCCGCCATTAGACTGTAAGCTCCTTGAGAGCAGGGACTGTCTTTTGTCTTTCTTTGTATGCCCATCACTTAGAATAGTACCTAGCACATAGTAGGTGCTTAATAAATGCTCATTGACCTGACTTGGCTTACTATGATGATGATCTCTCGCCCAGTGGCACCTGTGATCATTTCTCATCCCTTACAGCATAAGCAACTGTTTTCCTCTTCTTTGGGTCCAGTCCTCCCTTCAAGGCAAGAACATTCTGCCTTTTACTTGGCTCCAAGTGTTCAGCATTCCTCCTTCCTTCTTTGTGTCACATTCTTTCAGCTACCAGCCTCCTGGCACAGTTCAGGATTGCCCCCTGCCTCTTCAGATCCCTTACTTTTGTTCCTTTTTACCTTAGCACTCTTCTTTCCTTATTTCAAAGAATACTTTGTTCTCCTTGAGACTCCAGCAAGATGAGAAGCCCTTTTGCCTTTCCCTCTCAGAGGGAGAACAATATGCTCCTTTTCGCTACATAGCTGTTACTTGGTGCTGCCAGAAACACAAAGGTAGATTCCTTTCTTCAGGCTACTGCAAACTCCCCTGGCCCTCTGTCCCTGCTGAAGGTCAACATCTTCAGGACTCTCTTGTCTGTCAGCGGCCATCGCCATGACTAACCTTCATGGCAACCTAACATGGAAACCTGCCTGATGGCCACATCTGTTTACTCTGGTGGTGAGGCTTGGTCACCGAGCACCTCTGAGTGAAATCTTCCCACCTTTTCTTTCAAAATGATGTTAGTTTGCTTTGCTACCTTTGAATTCCAGAGCTGGATGGGCTCTTAGGACATAGAATGTCAGGCCTAAGGGGGTTTTCAGGACATAGAAAATCAAAACTGAGAAGGACTTTAGAACTTAGATTGTCAGAGATGGAAATTACTTTAGAACATAAAATGTCAGAGCTGGGGTGGGGGGCTTAGAACACAGGATGTCAGAGCTGGGAGGGACCTTAGAACATAGAATGTCACAGCTGGAAAGTACCTTAGAATATAAGGTATCAGGCCTAGAAGTGATCTTAGAATACAGAATAATGGAGTTGAGAGGGAGCATAAAATGTGGAATATCAAAGTTAAGAGGGACCTTAGAACATAGAACATGGGGACCTTTCCTGGTCCCCAAACTGTTAATGCCTTCCCTTTTAGATCACCTTCATCTACTTTTGATATATAAATATGTCTATGTATTAATAAATATCTATAGCTATGTATAGGTAATATGACCATGTATACATATATATGTTATATTATGTACCCCATTATTTACATGTTTTTTTCTCTCCCATTAGAATGTACATTCCTTGAGATTGGGGACTATTTTTTTTGCCTGTTTTTGTATCCAATGTTTATTGGATTTTTTATTGTTTATTTATTTATATTTATGTTATTTTATATATTATATTATATATTTATATTATATTTCTACTAAATATAAATATTTTATATTTATAATCATTTTATGTCTAATAATATATTTATTTATTTTTATTGTTTATTGATTTGTGTCCAATGTTTATTGGATGTTTATTGACTTTATAGAACTTGATAGAATATCAGAAGTCGAAGTGATCTTAGAACATAGAATGCCAGATTCTTTCAAGAGGTCAATGAAAAAGAGAAAATCCCCAATTCATCCAGAAATTTTTTGCAGCACATTTTTGTGACAGCAAAGAGTCAGAATGAGGTAAATGCTCATCAACCTGAGAGCGACTAAACAAATTGTGGTACATGGCTATAATGAGCCCTTACTGGAAGGGATGGATAGGATGAATAAAAAAGCATTAGAAGACTTATATGAACTGACATGAGGTGAAGAAAACAGAACCATACATGTATATATATGTATGAGCTTCTCCAGAGTATATACATAGTCTGGCTTCATAAAACTGCCAGAAAGTGTCCATGACACAAAAAAGATTAGGAATCCCAATTCTAAGACTACAAATTACAAAGTAGGGGCTGATACGTATTAATAGAAGGAATTTCCTCCCTAACAGGAAAACTGCACTCCCATTTGGAGTTTCCCAATGATATTACAAATCTGGAAGAAAAACAACTGACAAAGTAGGAATAATTCAGAGGAGGTTGATAAGGATTCCTATTGTGGTAGTCCTCTACATTCAACAATATAAATGGAAGAAACAATTGCAAAAAAAAATTTAAACTAAAAGTGACAAAATTATAATGACTCAGCTTGGGCCAAAAGAAGAGATCTAAGACCATACCACTCCCCGCTTCTTTGCAGAGGTGGAGAGAGCATCGGCGTGGAATGCTTAATATAAAATCAGCCTTTTTCAGTGTACTGGCTATTTAGCTGATTTTTCTCATTCTTTCATTCTTGCTTTATCATAAGAGATGGCTCTCTGGGAGTGGTGGAGAAAGGGATAATAGTGGAAAATGTAGGTACTGTTCATTCATTTTTTCAAAAAAGATGCTGAGCTGAAAAGGGCCTTAGGAAGTGGTAAGTCTAAGGCTAGACAGAAGAAGAAACTTTGGTCCAGAGAAGGAAAATTCCATACCCAGAGTAACCAGATGAAATAGTGACAATTAATATCCTGATTCCCAGAGCAAGGCAGTTTGCAGCTCACATCACTCCTGGCTTTACTCTCCTGGCATCCAATCAGACAGCAGCTTCCACCAAGTTGACAGTATGCCAGGCACACTCTGGGCAAATTGTTTTGTGAAGAGCTGGACGCTTATCCCAGAGACAAAGCCTTCCAGACGTGCCTATCAGTCAAAAGTGCATTGCAGTACCCCAGCCCCACCCCCACCCCCAATCACGACCAGGTGGCAAGGCTCTCAGAGGACGTGGTTACCGGAAATCATCTTGATGGTCTTTTTTAGGAAGCTTGGAGCAAAAGAAGAGTCGATTGAGGAAAAAAATAACCAAAATCTTTAGTTATTACCTGACAAGTGGGAAGGGGAGCTGAACAGTTCACAGCTCTGCTCCTAATGTTAAAAAAAATGCAAACCACAGGTTGGACCCCCTTTGAGGACAGTTACCTTTAGCCTGTTTGATGATCATAGACTGGATCTCCTGATGTTGATTACCAACTGACCCTGACTCCAGGTCTTGACCCCAGGCTGATGCCTAACCCCGCCCCCCCAAAAAAAGACTGACTTCTGACACAAAATCTCAGGGCTTAGGGTCAGAAACTATTTAGGTTCACATCCTACCTCCGACACCTACTACCTGTATAGCCACGGGCAGCTATTTAATCTCCCTAAGCCTCAGTTATTTATCTGCAAAATGGGGATAATAATGTCTATCGTACCAATTCAGGGAGTTGCTGTAAAGACCGTTAAACACTAAAGTCCTATAAGAACATTAAAAAAGCAGCAATTATTATCCCTATTTTACAGTCAGGGACACTGAGGCAGGCAGAGGTTAAGTGACTTACCCAGGGTCACATAGCTGCTAAGTGTATGAGGCCAGATTTGAACTTAGGTCTATTCTATCTCCAGGCCCAGCACTCTATCTTCTGTACTACCTGGCTGCCTCAGGAAACCAGGAAGATCTGGGTTCAAGTCCCATCTCTAACATATACTATGTGACCCTAAACAAGCCCTTTAATCTCTCATTGCCCCAGGAAGCTTTCTAAAGCCTTCAATTGATTCTGCTGTGTTATGAGAATTTGGTTTTTAAATATATTTATAATAACTATATTTTAATGTAATTGGTTTTCTTTGTAGCCCTGTGTATGTTGTATTATGCATTTAAAAACGTGATTCTAAGGAGTCCATAGGTTTCATCAGACTGCCAAAAAAAAAGAGGCTCATGACACAAAATAAAGGAGAGTCTCTGATCCAAGACTATGAATTGTGGAGCAGGTGCAGATCTGCATTGGGAGAGGGAGTTTCCACCCTGAGAGTGCCCTCCACCAAGGAAATCACATTTCTGGAAGGAAAGACAATTGGTAAACTGGCAATCATTTTGAGCAGAGGGGCAAAGATTCAAAAGAGCCTCTGGGCACCCACAACTGAGGATGTTGACCCAAAGATGTTTAGCCTAGAGAAAAGAATACTTTTCACGGAAAAGATAGCTGTCTTCAAGGGTTTGAAAGGCTGTCCAGTGCAAGAGGGATTAGGTTGAGTCTGATAGATCCCATAGGGGAGATCTCAGATGGGGCCATTGGTGGGAGCAGCAGAGAGGGAATTTTAACCTCCTTGTAAGGAAACAAACAAAAACTCACTTATCATACCCCAGTCAAAGCAGAATGGACCACCTCCAGCCATGGTGGTTTGCCTTTCCCTGCAGGTCCTTAAGCAAAGGATATGTGATCCCTGGCCTGGGATATGGTAGGAGGGATTCTTGTTCATTCAAGGTATGGGTTGGCAGAGATGGCCCCTGAGGTCTCCTCCAGCTCTGAGATGAATGGGTGAATGAAAAGCACTGACTAAATGCCTACTATGTGCTTGGCACTGTGTTTGGAGCTGGAGAAAGAGAGAAAAGTGAGATAGTCCCTAGACTCAAAGAGCTTACAATCTAACAGAGGGTGACAAATATATAAAGGAATGGTGGCCCAGGAAAGGAGTTTTCATCTAGGGGGTGGGTGTGAGGGTGACAGGGCAGGTGATTGACTGGGTCCTTCCCACAGCGTTGAGAAGCATTGATTTGATTGCTGTTCCTGAAATAAGAGGAGGAAAAGGGAAAGAGGGGAAGGTTAACAACAATGATATCACAGAGAAAGGGGGTGGTTGGATGGGGTGGGAAATATGCTATGTTCTGAGCTGCCTATTGATCAGTAATCAAGAATTTATTAAGTCCCTATGTGCTGGGCACTGTGCCAGGCATAGAGGAGACAAACAAGTACAAAGAATGATCAATCCTTGCTTGTAAGAAGCTCAGGTCTGGTGAGTTTGTGATTACTCATTACCCCAAGGAAGGCAGTTCAGCCCAGTGGTACAATCCAAAAGCAGAGTGGATAATCTCCCCTGGGAATGTGTGGTGTGTGAGTCTGTATATAACTTGCCAAAGAGATGGCATTGATAATGCTTATTAATTGATTGATTGGTTCCTGATTTCTAAAGCCTTGGTCTGCCCCATTTTTGAGTCTCAAGGGATCTCATGGTAACCAAACTTCAGAAACTGATGGTGGCCTCAGAGCTAGGAAGATGTGGGTTCAGTTCCCCCATCTGACACCTATGTTCTGCTTAATCCTGGACAAGTTGCTTAACCCCTCTGTGCCCCAAGGAACTCCCCCAAATTTTAAGTTGCAAAGGAAGTGCTAATTTAGGTGGCATTGATAAAAGGAGTTCCCCACACTACTAAAATCATAAGTCTCTAGTCCAAAAAAGGATAGTGAAGAGACAGACTGGAACCTCTTATTACTATGGGGAACTCCTTGATGAGGAAACTCACTTTCCCAATGCATGTTGGCACCAGTCCAAAAAGTAAGGCTGTGAGGACTTTCAAGGTCATCTAGACCAACTGTCCCAGAAGGTGGAATCTTCTATGGCTTTCCTTTCTTCCTTCCTTCATTCATTCAATAAACATTTATTAAGTGCCCACTATGTAACCGCACTATGCTGAGCACTGGGGATACAAACAGAGGCATCAGACAGTCCCTGCCCTCAAGGAGCTTACAACCTAATGAATCTAATAATCTCTGAAACTACCCAAACACTTCCATTGATAAGGAACTAACCACCAACCAAGGTTAAGCAATCAGTCAGTCAGTCAGTCAGTCAGTAAGTCAATAATCCTTTAAGCACCTGCTATTTGCCAGGCAGCTCAGCTCTCATTATTTGAAAATCCTTCTTTGTACTGAGCTAAAATCAGCTAAAATCATAAGTTTCATTCATTGGATTAAGGGCAAGGGGTGAAAGTAGCAGAGGGAGATCTTTGCTCAATGTAAGAAGACATTTCCTGGGTAGAATGGCTCACCTTAGGTAGCAATGAGCTCCCTGTCATTGAAGGTCTATGGGAGAAAACTTTATTGAGGTTGTTGTAGAAGGGATTTTTGGTTAGGTACAGGTCATCTTAGATGGCTTTTGAGGTCCCTTTTCATAAAATTCTTTGATTTTATCATTCTGTTTTCCCACTCTGGTCCAACTTTTCTCAGTCCCACAGAACACATTTAATCCCTCTTCCTTGGGACAGCCCTTTGGTTACTCAGAGAGGGATGTCTCCCTTGATATGGTATAGTAGATAGAGCACTGGACTTGGAGTTAGGAAAACCTGAGTTGAAATTCCACCCCAGATACTTTCTGGGTAACCCTGTTCCCTCATCTGTAACATGAGGAGGTCAGACCCAATGGCCTCTAGGGCCACCTCCAACTCTGTGATTCTACAATTGTCTTCTCCAGGCTAAACGTTCCAAGTCCTTTCAACTGATCTTCCCATGACATACTCTTCCATTACTTTGTTATCCTGGGTGTGTTTCCTAGGACAATGGAATCCCTTGGAAGCAAATTTAAGACATGCATATGAAAGAGGGGAATCCATATATTCAGGATGCTCAACAATTGCATCAGGTCATCTGATGGAGGCTAGGGATGGTATCTGGGAACACAAACTAGAGAAGTAGAAAGCAAGATGGAAGCCACACTCAGGGGAGAAGGACATAGGTCCAAAGAGAATAAATAACTAGGTTGCTCCATAATTATCCCTGTAATTATTAGAGACAGCTAGGTGGTGAAGTGGAGAGAATGCTGGACCTGGAGTCACTAAGACCTGAGTTCAAATCTGGCTTCAGATGCTAGCTATAAGATCCTGAATAAACCACATGATCTCTATTTGCCTCAATTTCCCCCATATGTAAAATGGGGTTAACAATCGCATCTACCTCCCAGGGAGGATCAAATGATATATTTGTAAAAGTTCTTAGCACAGTGCCTGGTGCATAGTCAGAGATATATAAATGTTCTGGCTATTGGGAGGCAAGACACTATATCCACCTCCAGATCAGAAGTTTGGCTTTTCAATCATCAATGGACCTCCTAGAGAGGACAGTCAGTTTGGGATCCCACAATAAGCCACCTTATCTAATGCCACTGGATTTTCGCCTTGGAATAGGAATATTAACTCAGATCCTGATCTTGAAAGAGTCAATCAATAAAGGTCACAGGTATTTTTAGAGAGAAATATGGCTTAGTGGAAAAGATCATTGAGTCTGTTGGCAGGAACCTTATATTTGAACCCTATTCCCTAAATGTATGATTTCGGGAAAGTCACAGTCCCTCTCTGAGATTCAGTTTTCTCATGTGTACAATAAGGGAGTTCAATGGCCTCTCCACCTCTATGTTCAAAATACCCTTCCAGTTCCACTATTTCATTTTCTAAGCTTCCTTCTGAGGCTGCAGGGTATAGGGGATATGGAACTGTCCTCAGAGTTAGGAAGACTTGGATTCAAATTCTGGCTCTGACACGTGCTGCCTTTGTGATCCTGGGCAAGTCACATAGGGCTTCTCAGAATCCCCATAAGTGGCCGTAAGTTTCAGAGCAAGTACCAATCAGTGGCAGTGGATAGAGTTTCCTCACTTAAAGGTCTCTGAGTTAGCAACGAAACCCTAATTTTGTATCAGATGTGCATGTGTGTGCATGTGCGTGTGTTCCCCAAACAGTTATGATGTAGTAGAGAATACATTGGGTTTGACCTTGGAGGAAGAGGTGTCCAGTCATAGGAATTAGAGGCAGGGTGGGTTTAGTGCCAAGTGCTGGACCCAATGGTCTCAGGAAATGCCTGGGTTCGAATCCCAGCCCTGATATTTGCTAGCTGTGTGGCATAGGACAAGTCATTTTTCCTCTCTGAGGCTCAGTTTCTTCATCTGTGTGAACACAGGAATATATGCAATAAGTCCCCTACAGGGTGGTTATGAGGGAAAAGTGTATATTTTAAAAAGCGCTGTGGAAATGGGTTGTTTCCTCAGTTATCATTTTCCCTATTTGAAAAATGGGGATAATAATAGCACCAGCCTCAAAAGGTTGTTGTAAGGATCAAACAAGACAACGTATGTAAAGTGCTTTGCAAACCTTGACGGGCCACATAAACGTTGGATATGATTATTATTAGCTATATTTGTATCATCATTATGATTGTGATTATGTGATCAATCCTGACGGCTACTTATTATCTGTGATTTGGGTCAAGTAGGGTCTCAGTCTCCTAGTCTAAGCATTGGAGGGGGATAGACCAGACTACCATCTCACTGTCTCTAAATACCATGATTCTATGAATTAGACAGCAGGAATGGTGATGCTGAGGTCGGGGCAAATAGCATTTAAGTATTCATTTAGTCAAGAAGCAATGCTTAGAAATGTCTCTCACCGGCTGTCCAACACCCAGAGATGACATCGAGCAGCCCTTGAGGAGGACACTATTTGCCAGCTCTGGGTGCCACCTGTCTTCAGGGCTGTGCTAACATTGGCAATCCACAGGCACTGCCAAGATTACATTGTTGACCTATGTCCTCAAACATTGGCTTTAAATAGCAGCTGGCTTCAGTCAGGTTTACTGAACATTTTACTGCTTAGGAAATGAGATGAGGCTGCCAGACAACACGATGGAAAGAAATCCTTCACTCCGGACTCCAGGAAGTCACCCTCTGGGGCTGACCAGAAAAACAAGCAGAGAAAAGGTATAGATCCATAAATGTGTAAAATGTCAGAGCAGCAGGGACCTTAGAATAGAGAACATAATCAGAGCTGGATGGAATTATAGAACATAGAATGTCAGAGAGGCTATGGGGGCCTTAGAACACAAAAAGTCTGACCTGGGAGGAAACTTAGAATACAAAATATCAATTTAGGAATTGACCTAAGAGAAGAAAAATTCAGAATTGAAAAGGACCTTTAGATTGTAGATGGAAGGCAGGAAGAGCCCAAAGATGATATAATTCAACCCTTTCATTTCCTCCGATGAAGAAATTGACACCCTGAAGGGTTAGGGGATTTGTCAAAATCAGTTGGATAGTAAATTTCAGAACTGTGATTTGAACCCAAGTTCTCCAAAGAACTCCAAACTCAGTGTTCTTCCACAGCACCCCAGAGCCTCTGCAGCTACGAATGTCATAGGAAACACCTCAGAGACCATGTAGTGCAGAAGAGGAAATGACAGCCTAGAGAGCGAAGCTGATTTATACAAGGAAGGTATAATTTAATGAAAAGAGCTATTAACCTGAAGCCAGATGAGCCAAGAATTCTGGCTCTTCCCTCCTTTCTTCCTTCCTTCCTTCCTTCCTTCCTTCCTTCCTTCCTTCCTTCCTTCCTTCCTTCCTTCCTTCCTTCCTTCCTTCCTTCTTTCCTTCCTAGCTTCCCTCCTTTCTTTTTCTTTCTTTCTTTTTCTTTCTTTCCTTATTTTTCTTTCATTCTTCCTTCCTCTTTCTTTTTTTCTTCCTTCCTTCTGTTCTTTCTTTTCTATGATATATTATTTTTATTAATAATTGTTTCTCTGCAAAAGGGTCTGGGCAGTATTAAGAGAGTGTGTTTCTATCAGTGGGTTCTCCCCTCCCGAACTTCAAAGAGAAGGGCTTAAAAAAAATTGAAATTTTATTGATGTGCTTTGTTTTTATATTACAAACATTTCCAGATTACCCATCCTCCATGAGAGCTCTCTTGTAACAGTGGAGCAATTAAACAGAACTAACAACACAATGACCTCATCTGAAAGCTCATGCAACATTCCACATCTGTAGTACCCCGCCCCCAGCCTCTTTATTTTTAAAGTGGTTTTTTTTTAATTAACAAATCTATTTTCTTTCCATCCCTCCTCTACCCCATTGGAAAGGGGAAAAAAAGAAGAAGAAAAAGAAAAAAAAAACAAATTCCCTGTAACAAATGTATATAATTAAGCAAAACAAATTTGCTCATTGTATGCAAAAAATATATGTCTCATTCTGCACTCTAAATCTAGCATTTCTTTCAGGAGGTGGATATTATGGCTCAACATCTGTCTAGGCGGCTTTTAAAGACTCCTCTATGCTCCCTTTTTAGGACTCCTTTGTGCCCCCTATGGCTCATTCTTGGAGGTTAGGGACAGAGTCTCAGAGTTAAGGAAAACATGTGGGTATTCGAAGAACCTTCTTGCAGTTGTCTCTCTCATCAGAAAGTACAAGCTCCTAGTGGGCAAAAATTGGTTTTGTCTTACTCTCCATCTCCAGGACTTTGCGCATATTGCCCGACACTCGGTCAGTGTTTAGTAAATGCTTGTTGACTGCCTGACTGGAACCCTGGGCCAGCTGGCAGAGCCCTTGAGTAGTAACAGGATCTCTCATCAGCCCCTCTGATTGAAGCTCAGCAGGGAGCAGCCCTCTGCCCAGATGCAAAAAGTGCTGTTAACATTGAGGAACAAATGAACAGGTGAAACTTGGTATGACCTTCTGCCAAACTGAGGAAGGAGCCCAGGAAGCAGGACGGAAGCCAGGAGATCGGGGCAGAGGTCTGGCACTGCTGGGCAGTGCAGCCCACCTAGGAGTTCGCTGGAGTCAGCTCCAAACACCATTTGCTAAATTTTCAGAATGAGCGTTTACACCCAGCAATTAGCAAGCGCTACAGATCAGGGATTGGTGTACTGTTTTGCTGATTGTCTGGATTTAAGAAAGTGATGAAGAAATTTGAATAATGCGAATTAAACTTAAAAGTTTGTCATATGTATTTCTCCTCTAGAGAATCAGTTGTTAAATATTTACCAGCGCAACCCTATGACAGTAGAGTGCTCCTCCCCCTAGTTCTCAGGTACCTTCTAAAGCCTTTCTCCTCAGCCCCAGGGCTCTGTATAATGATCCCTCCCATCTTCTCTCTCCTTTTTCCTTTTTTTTCTTTCTTCCTGTCTCTCTCTTCCCGGCCTCCCTCTCCCCTTCCCGCCTTCTGTGTGTCTGTCTCTGAATCTGTTTTTGTCTCTGCCTGACGTCCTTTTCTCTTCGTCTCTGCTCTCTCTCTCCCTCTTCCCCTCTCTCCTCCATCTCTCTCATCTATTTAAGGCCATCCTGTGATACTGGGGCCAAACAATACCCAAATATCTTACAGCCTCTCATCTTTTGATGCTGTATTCCTGATTCAAGATGAAAGCCCCCAAACCCAACAAATTATCAACAACAAAAAAAGCCACCCTCCCGTCTCTTCCCCACGAGCTCTCACCTTCCACCTTCTTTAGTCTCTCCTAGTTACTAGGGCCACCTGTGGAGTGAATGCACTTACTTTTCCCCCTAGTTATTTAAATAGAAAAATAAGGGAGAAGAGACAAATACCTTGTTGCGCCATTTTCTATGAAGCCTTGAGGCTGGGGGGAGCTTGTTTTTTTTTTTCTTTTTTCTTTTCTGAATCTCAGTTTCTCTGTCTGGAGAAAGGGGAAAATATACCTACACTCTGCTTTACAAGGTTGTTGTTAGGAAACTGTACATTCGTACTGACACCCTCCATGAGTTTAGCTGGTGGATTTCTTTCTTTTTGAGAGGAAACTTGGTATTTGGAAAGAACTCTGAATTTAGTGTCTGAAGACTTGGAGTTCAGCCCTTCTTCAGACATTTAAATGGTTTGTGAATATGGCCAGTCTTTTCCATTTAGCGTTTCCACATCTGTGAAATGGGAGGGTTGGGGCTAACTAGAGGATGCCCTCCAAGGACCCAGCCAATTATAAATGGATAATGCTATGTCCTTCTAGGCAGAGAGGTATGAAAAGACATGCACCTAACTTGCTGGGAAGAGGAGAGAGGAGGGATACATTCAGAAAGTGGAGCCATGTTAAAACAGAACATATCAATTTTTTTTAAAAGAATTTCACCTGAGGGTGTGATACAGCTATTGCTTCATTAAAGGTGCTAGGATCACACTCCCATTCTCTGTTCTTTATGTGCCTTTTAATTAACCTACTCCACATTCTTTGTTTTCTTAGCTTGATATTTGCAAGGAAATTGGTTACCCCAAGGGCAGGGTGAAAAGTGAGTCCAATTCATTGGTCCTGGATGGAGGTGGGTTGGGAAGGAGGGAGACTTGGTGGAGCACAAGGGATGTTATGTGCTAGTAAATGTTTAACTACTGGGTCTCCAGGTGAAAAAAAATATTCCTGTGACACACCTTTAAGGTTAATCTTTGTTATTAACATTTCACTCTCACTTTCTTAAGTCTCTACAATCACAGAACAATGAATCAAGCCCTGATTCGAAGAACTTGCAGACTTCCGAAGTATAAATGCTCCCATTGAAAATTTAACAACCGACTCTCTCTAGCCCGTAGGAGCTGGTTCCAATACTCCCCAAGGCAAAAAGTATAATCATCCTTGCAAAGTCCTCTAGACTACACCAAGTCCTAGACCAAGTGAGCTTAGAGCTCCAGGAATGGGCCATACAAAAGGAGAAACTGGTCTGAGCTAAGTAGGTTAGTGGAATTTAGGGAGAGCAGGGGCAGTTACTGAAGATGTGGAGAGAAATCTCTCCCCAGCACCTGGCAGTATAATAATTACCAACCACTTAGAAGAAGCAGGAAAAAAAAATGGCTCTGAGCAGCAGATAAGGAAGGTTGAAGTTTGATAAGGAGCAGAAGAGATTTCCCTGGAAAAGCTCAGCTATATGAGGAAACAATTAGAGGAACAGAGCTTGTCGGATAAGGAGCAGAACGTTTGTTGGGTGGCCTTCAGGCTCCAGCTTTTGTCTAGATAACGAGCAAAAAATTCTGAAGAAAAGCCAAGGGAAGCCTGAGTAGCAACGTGAGAACTGGATTGGGGTACTCAGGTCTGGAGTTGAAGACAGAATGAGGTGAACGGGATTTTGGCCCAGGATGCCCGCATCTGGAAGTGGGGATGCACTTCCCATGATGATCGCTGTGCTCACACCTCAATTCACAGTCCTCCCCTGGCTCATGCTCTCACCCGGAGTGATCACCCTTAGGACTGTCACCCCTCCAGAGTCTGCCTTCTCCTTTCAATCATCCCAGGAGTAAGGGCCAACCTTCCCCCTTTCCTGGCATGATTGTAATCGCTATATGCAATGTTAGGAATCATTGTTATACCCTCAGACTCTAAGGTATGTTCCCTGAATTCTAAAACCTCACACATAAAGAGGACCTCAGAGATTACCCATGTGACTGAGAATTTCCCTACAACATCCCAGAAAAAGGGACATCCAGCCTTTGCTTAATGATCTCCAGGGAAATGAGAGCCTGAATGGGGAATCAGGACACCTGGGTGTAAGTCCCAGTTCAGCCACTCACCTTTCCAGAAGTCACGGACACCAATGCTACCCATGTGAGCCTGGGGGCTCCTGGGTCTTCTCACCTTCCCTACCCTCTGACTCCAGAGGAGAAGAGTTATTCTCCCATGGTAAACCATTGCCCTCCCTACAAGAGCCTCATTGGATAATCCTCTCGATTTGTTTGTTCTGTGTGTGAGTGCCCCTATAAAACCATAGAACGTCAGAAATAGAAGGGCTGCATATTAGATATTATCTAGTCAAACCTCCACATGTTATAAATACAGCTGAATCCCAAGGAAGTAATTTAGCCAAGGGTCAAAGCCAGGATTTTCTTTCATTCTAGGTCTTCTCTGCCCAAATGCAGTGCTCGTTGAATTATGCCATTGTCTGTCTTTGTAAGGACCAGAACCTCGGTCTTCAAAGGTCAAGATTTCCCATAAAATGCTTCCATCAGTCCCAGGCTGCTCTCCCCTATAGCCTAGAAAATCAACCTCTTCTTTAAAACAAAACAAAACTATTTTTTTCTGTTTTTTTTAAACTTTTTTAAAGTTTATTTTCAGAAGCGTTTATCTCTCTCTCCCACAGCTTCCTCAAAACAACAATGAAACCCCACAAAAATAAAAACCCACCATCACAACAAGCACACATAATTCAACATTACAAATTCCCACATTGGCCATGTCCACATAGGCGTGTCTCATTCTGGATTGTAAGTCCATCTCCTCTATGGCAGGAGGTGGGTGGTATGATTCATCTTCAGTCCCCTGGACTCTCGATTTATCACTGGATTAATCAGAGTTCTAAAGTCTTTCAAAGTTGTTTTTCTCTCTAATGTTTTTATCATTGTATAAATTGTTCTCTGAGTTCTGTTCACTTCACTCCCAAGCATTCTTTTCTAATTGTGCCTAACTCATTCATGATGCAGTCATAAAACTTGGACTCCTTATAGGTAGATATAAACACGGGCATTGTGACAGTGAGACACGGGACTTGAGTTCAAATCTCACCTTAGAAGCTTAATCCTGAGTGAATTTGAGCAAGTCACTCAGGAGCCTCCCCTGAGGACCTCAGTTTCTTCATCTTTAAAATGTGAGGGTGGAACTAGATAGTCTCTGAAGTTCTCCTCCCCCCAACTTTAAATCCATGAGGCTGTGATCCTTTATATCATATTACCTCTCTGAAACTCCGGTTCCTCAGTCGTTAAAAAAAAATAATGTCATGCAGTAGATAGAGCTCTGGCCTTGGAGTCAGGAGGATTTGAGTTCAAATCTCAATTCAGACACTTGACACTTACTAGCTGTGTGACCCTGGGCAAGTCACTTAACCCCGATTGCCTAACCAAAAAAGCCAAAAAAAAAAATAATGTCAACAAATATTCTTGAATTCATAGAGAGGGCTGGTTGTAAAGTCAAGAAGACCAATCCAATCCTGCCTCTGATACTAGCCATGTGATCCTGGGTAAATCACTTAACCTAACCTTAATTCTTTTAGGAATGCCTGTGAATTTAGTATAATTATACTGTGTTTCCTAGCTCTAAGGGGAAAGTCAAACGAAGTAAGATTTGGAAAAATTCTTGGCAAACTTTGAAATCAGATGTAGGTGTCAGCTATGAGTACAATCACTGATCTCACAGGGTTTGGGGGGCAGTGGGGAGGAACCATTTTCAAGCTTTAAGGCACCATCAAAATGGGAATTATTATGTTAAACTCCAGGTGGGGAAACTGATCCTTTAACAAATGTGAATGGATCATGAGCAAGGCTGAAGACAGTGGTTTGGCTGGACCAGTTCCTGGGCTCCTATGAGGCATCCAGCCTCCTACAGGCCACAGGGTTCATTTTCCACTTCTCCAGCTTGGTTCCACCTTCCTTTCCCTCTAAAACAGCAGGCTTAAACTCAAACAGAACCCATGGCCTCTGTACCATACATCAGCTTCCCTGAAAGCTGCACAGTTGACTCAGAAAACCACATGTTTATGTATTTTCTTTTTATAAAAGTACATCAACAGTTACAATCTGATAGGCACTACATTTTAATCTGATTCTGCCTGTGCTTGGGATCCTTGTGGGCCATGTGGGCCGGCAGATTATTTGACCCGTCTGCTGTCAGAGTATCTATGACATACTTGCCGTCTTTCTTGCAGAGTTTGACTGTGGGGGAGCCTAGACAGCTTCGAGGGGCTTTTTGGTCTTCCTTGGACTCCTGGAGGCCAGTACCTGGAATAATGCAAAATGTTTCAGATCTTGGTTTTATCTCTTCCTACCACCATGATGTTGGGCAAGTCACATCAAAAAGACAGCTGAACAGGGAGTCAGGAAAACCTGTATTCAAATCTCACCTCTAAAACTCACCAACTTTATGGCTAGGGATGAGTCATTTCACATCTCTGAGCCTCAGTTTTCTCATCTGTAAAATGGGGAAAACAACACCTCCAGCACCTGCCTTTACATAGTTATAGTGAGGACCAAATGTGACTGTCTATGTAAAAGTACTTTGCAAACTCTAAGGCAATAGACAAAAGTCATTTTCTATTCTTTTTCCCCTCTCTGGACCTCAGTTTCCTCAATTGCAAAATAAGCAGATTCTACTAGACAAAGAAATCTTAATCTGCATGTGTGTGTGTGTGTGTGTGTGTGTCCTGGCCCCTTTGGCAGCCTGGATCCAGCCCCCTTCTCAGAATAATGTTTTTAAATTCATAATTTCTAAATTCATAAATTTTTTAAATTCATAAAATAGAAAGGGTTACAAAGGAAATGAATCATATTGAAATATAGTTATCACATTAAAAAACTTCATGGACACCTTATAATTTATCCACAGATCTTTTGGGGGTCTTTGAGCCCCAGGCTAAGAACCCCTGTATTAGATTACCCTCTTGCCATCACTAAATCCTATGAATCCAATGAAAGAAATATGGCGTCTGTTGTCCTGGTCAAGGCAGAGGCCGAAGGATCAGACTATGGCTGTCATGTGACTGCCATGGAAACAGCAGCCTGACAATGGGGAAGTCGGTGGTGATGAGCTATCAGTTCTCCATCTGTGGCCTGGTTCCCTGCCTTTCTCTCTGTTGACTTCCCTGACTTCTGCACATTGTTAAAAACTCTCTCTAACTCTTGACCCTCCAGTAGACAGACTCCCTCCAAAAACAACAATTCCTGTTTCTATAGAAATGGTGCATCGTGTTTAATGGACCAATGAGACGAGGGATAGGAATTGGGGTAACTGCTCCCACTTCTGCCACTAGTTTGTATGTAACCTGGAACAAGGCTCTTTGTTTTTCTGGGCCTCAGTTTCTTTGTCTAAAGAGGAACTTGGACTAGGTAATCTCTACTTTTCCTTCCCTTCTGTTTGAAGGTTCTTTCTGCTCTGACATTCTGTGTCCTGAGGTCCTTCTAATTACTCACAGTCTATGACCCAAGGTCCCATTTGTTCTAACTTTCTGTGTTCCATAATCATTTGAGGCTGGACAAATTCCCAAGGATCCCCCAGAGATAGGCCTGTTTTGCCTTGAATTCATCATAGCAATGAGGCAATGATGTCATCCTTCTCCATCTGTAATTCCTACAATTTGGTAATCCAATCATCAGTCCATTGAATCTAGGCTCTCATCATTGTGAAAAGCCTAGCTTGACTCTGGGCCAACAGAATTAGGAAAAAACCCTGTCCTCAACCTGGGCCCTTGGAGACTCCCAGGCAACCCTTCCTCCTGCAGCTGTGCAGGCTGGCCCTGAGACGGGGCTAGTCACTCATATGAGGAATCTGGACTGGGTGAAAACAAAACAAAACAAAACAAAACAAAAAAAAAAACATTAAAACCAGTTAAGGGGGAAGGAACAATGGAACAAGCATTTATTAAGCACCTACTATATGCCAGGTGCAGTGCTAAGTGCTTTACAAATATTATCTCATTTAATCCTCACAACAACCCTGGGAGGTAGGTGCTATTATTACCTCCATTTTACAGTTCTGGAAACTGAGGCAGACAGAGGTTGAGTGACTTGCCCAGGGTCACATAGATAATAAATGTCTGAGGCCAGATTTGAACTCAGATCTTCCAGCTTCCAAGGCCAGTGTTCTATCTACTAAACCCCCCAAGTTGCCTCCATTAAATGAAAAAGGCTGGACCACTTTTCATGATGAATAAAATGCTAATAGTTACTATAGCACTGAAAACCTAAAAATAAATCACTCATTCAATTATGAAATTCAATTTAAAAATGTTTTCCTATAATTCAAGTTG
The DNA here is from genome assembly GCF_900497805.2 of Vombatus ursinus. Classification (NCBI taxonomy): domain Eukaryota; kingdom Metazoa; phylum Chordata; class Mammalia; order Diprotodontia; family Vombatidae; genus Vombatus; species Vombatus ursinus. Next base: position 3,206,660 of record NW_020954600.1, read on the forward strand.
GACTAAGTCACCTCCCCACTCAGTAAACTCCAGATCATTATAAGGGCAATTTAATCTTGGTTGGCCATGGAAAACCTAGAGGTTGTTCTTTGAAAATGGCGTCCCTTCTCTCACCTCCACACTTTTGCACTGGCTGTTTCCTGGCCAGGAATGTTCTCCTTCCTCACCTCTACCTTTTAGAATTTCTGGAGTTCTTTAGGATTTAGCTTCAGTGCCTCATTCTGCAGAAGACCCTTTCTGGTCTTGCTAGCTACTACTGCTTTCCCCTTTGTGCTGTTTTCCATTTACTCTATAATTTATTCCTAAGTGTCTACTATATGTAAGGCACTGTTCTATGCCTTAGAAACAAAATGATGCCTGCCTTCAAGGAGGTGAGAATCATCATGTCCATAAATAAGTGTTATGTCTTATAGGGGGTGACTTAGCAAAGGAGAGATCCAAAATACTCTAGGAAATCTTGATGGAGGAGAGATCAGTTTCAGACTTGCAGTTGCATATGTCCCATGTTCCCAGGTTCTAGGTGACTAGACCTAGAACATGGGACATATGTTCTACTTTATTCTTGTTGTTTAGTCAATTAGTTGTATCCAACTTTTCATGACCTCATTTGGGTCACAAAGATACTGGAGTGGTTTGCCATTTCCTTCTGCTTATCTTATTGATGAGAAAACTGAGGTAAATAGGTTAAGTGACTTAAGTGATACAGCTAGTGTCTGAGGTCAGATTTGAACTCAGGTCTTCCTGACTCCAGGACCAGCAATCTATCCACTGTACCACCCAACTACCTCATCTAACCACTTACTCAACCTCAGAACCAACTTCAAGGCTACACTCCTTTCTTCCCCCACACTCAGACCAGTTTGCGGCCTTCATGCTAACCTACACTAGTCTGTCAGCCAACAAATATCAGGGGTTCACTATGTGCCAGGGATCAGGCTCAGCACTGGAGATATGATGGAAGATGAAACCAGTTCCTGCTCTCAAGGAGCTTACACTCAAATGGGGAGGACAACATGGTAATAACAAGTGATATGCAGAGTTGAGGCTCTAGCAGCTAGGGGAAGGGGGTGAGGTGGGGAATGGACTCCTGAAGAAAGTGAATTTCGAGCTAAATCTTGAAGGAAGCAATGAAAACTAAGCCTTGAGGCTACTTGCCATCCTTTAAATGGCCCCAGGAAATCAGTGGCAGCTCTCTATCCCCTGTAGCTTCAGGCACACGTCTGTCCCTCCTTTGTGGGCATTCACATCTTTTCACAAGCTGGAGGGGATGAAAAAGGATGAGCAGGAAAGGCTTCATGGAAGAGGTGGCATCTGAGCTAGGATCTGAATGAAGAGGAAGATTTCAAATAGGCAGAAAGGACAGATGCATCCCAGCCATGGATGACCATCTGTACAAGTGAAGTGAAGCATCCTAGAGCAGGGTGAGATGGGAGAACAGTAAATATTTCATGTGCTTGAAGGGAACTAATAGGAAATAAGGGTGGGAAAGTACATTGGAGAAGATTATAGAAGGGCTTGAATGCCATGCTAAAGATTTTATGTTTTTTTTTTTCCAGACACAATAGGAAGGTCCTTTCACACAAGAAATTATTCTAGCGGCCTTCTGAACAATGGATTACCCACTTCATGGACCCTTTTATATGCAAAGCTGAATCACTTCCATTTGAATTGTTTTAGGAAGATTCTGAAGATCACCTGGCAGTTTAAGATACCAGACTTGGAGGTCTTTTTTCGAACTAAATGCCAAGCATCCAAACTCTGCTGCAGAGAGTGCAACTCCATAGGGCTGGCCATGGTGTTCACATGCCATCACACCCTTGCCTAAAAGACTATTTTGTGGAGAATTCACACAGGGCAAGTTCTCATATGGTGGTCAGAAGAAGCAATACAAGGACACTCTTAAGGTTTCTCTTAAGAACTTTGGAATTGATTGTGTGACATGGCAGACACTGGCACAGTACCACCCAGGATGGTGTGCCTCATCAGAGAAGGTGCTGTGGTCTATGAGCAAAGCAGAACTGAAGTAGCTCAAAAGAAACTTGAGATTCTCAGATTTGGAGAATCCACTCCGAAGCTTCACATGGACTATTTGTGCCCGACCTGGGGGTAGAGCATTCTGAGCTCGTATTGGTCTGATCAGCTACAGATGCCAGTGTGTCCCACTTGACAACTTAATGAATACAACGACACTTGAGTCTAACCATGATGTCATTTTGGTCCTCTCCAAGGATGAAGGACAGTAATCAACCAATCAACCAACCAACTACATGCAAAGCACTCAAGGTCCAGCAGAGCTTGGAGCCCTGGGCTAGGACTCCTGAATGAAGCCCAGTCTTCCAAAGCCTGCTCCTGAGAAGAAGCAAGAGGAAGCACAAAATGGCAAAAAGCTGCCTTGTTTTCAAATGTGCCTCTGCCTGGGGAGTCCTAGGCAAAGGGTCTGTGTGTGTTTTTGATTTCCAGCAGGCTCCCCAACCCCACCTCCCCCAATGTCTGTCTCCAGATATAGCATTCCAAGCTGGGATTCACGTTTGTGACCAAACAAACAAACCAAACAAAGACTGCTGGAGGGTGGGGGAGAGGGAAGACCCCTCTGCTCAGCCTTTCAAATTGATCTGCCTAAAACTCATTTCTAAAGATGTCACCTCACCACTTAATAAACTGCAATGGCTCCCTATTACCTCCAGGATCAAATATAAAATCCTCTGTTTGGCTTTTAAACCTTTCACATTCTGGCTCTTTCCTACCTTTCTAATCTTCTCTTACTTTCTCTCCTCCATGGACCAGGGACCAATGATACTGGTCTTTGTCTTATTTCTCCAACTCGACACTCCCTCTCCCAATGCTGGGCATTTTCACTGGCTCTCCCTCATGTCTGGATCTTTCTCCCTCAACTCCTGGTTTCCTTCAAGTCTCAGCTTTGGTAACACCTTCTTCAAGAAGACTTTACCAATCCTCCTTAATGCTAGTGCCTTCCCTCTGTTGATTATTTCCGATATATCTTGTCTATATCTTGTATGTACATAGTTGTTTACATGTTGTCTCCTCCACTAGACTGTGAGCTCCTTGAGGGCAAAGACTGGAGTTAGACTTTTTTTGTTTTTTGGGGGGTTTTTTTTGCCTTTCTTTGTATCCCAAGTGATCAGCAAGTAGTAAATCAATAAATGCTTGTTGACTTGCCTTGAATCAGATGACCCTGGGATTGAATCTTGGCTATGATATTCACCGGCCTCGGGCAAGTCAATTTCTTTCTCATTTTGTTCATTTGTCAAATGCAGGATTTAGACCCTATGACTGTTAAATCTTAGACCTTGCCAAGCCTCTGGATTGAAGGCTTCCTGGGTCATTCCTTTGCTGCCTGAGTACATTTCTGCTGCCACCACCAAAGGTGATTGGGGGTGGGGGGTGGGAACCTTTTTCTTCCAAAATCAGCAGTGCTAGGATTCATAGTCATTCCCTCTTCAACTCCTCTTGGGGTTAGCCCTCTGTACAAGGAATGATTATAGCATAACTCAGGCATGTGCACTCTTTAATATGGCATGAAGGAATCACAGGTTACAAACTATATCAAACTATATATGGAATGAGTCTGGCCTCATATACTTACCAGTTGGATGACCCTGGGCAAGTCATTTAACCCTGTTTGCCTCAGTTTCCTCACCTGTAAAATGAGCCTGCAGAAGGAAATGGCACATCTCTCCAGTATCTCTGCCAAAAAAACCCAAAACCAATCAAACAAACAAACAACAACAATAGAGTCACAAAGAGTCAAATGCTGGATATGATAATAGGAATCCAAACCTAGAATAGGAAGGGACCTCTGAAACCATCAGAATCCAATCCCCTCATTTTACAGATGAAGAAACTGAGGCCCAGGGAAGTAGACTTGCTTTAGGTCACACAAAGGTAGTAGTATTAGAGGAGAGATTCTAGCCCAGGTCCTTTGACTGGACCCTGTTTCCACTCTCCCTATCTTCCCTCCTATGGTGGGATTCTCAGAGTTATTAACCTCCCTTATTGGTTTCTCTCCATCCCTCACCAAAGTTAAGGCCAAAGCTTTTTATCTCTTAACCCTTTCACTCCAAAGTCCTTCTCTGTTCAGTTTCAGGAGGTAGCTCAGAGTTAAGAAAAGAAGAATAATTAAAGCCTTCCCAAGGTAAAATTCAAGTCCCCAAGCATTTGTCAAATGCCTACTATGCGCCAGGCACTGTGCAAAGTACTGAGGATACAAATACGAGAAAAAAATACTCTGATTGAGACTTTTAATAGTAGCAATATCATTTATTTAAACTATTTTTTCATCTCTAAAAGCTCATTTTACACGAGTTCTCATCTAATTATCAAGATCAAAAATAAAGCAAATAAAAACAGAGAGAAGTCCTCTGTAGGAAAAAAAAGCTGCACAAATGGATGTTTCTGTACCTTAAAAGCAGTCTTAGTGTCTGAGCACTCAAGCTTTAGTCTTGGTGTCAGACATTCTAATGAATACCATGATCACTCTTAAGATCTGGCTTGTTTTGTCATTCTTACTGAGTAGATGAAGTATGTCGAGGTGTCAAGGGGCTTACATCCTAAAGGGAGAATACATGAAAGGAAGCTGAAAGGGGAAAGGGGCAAAGGTACCCATTCGAAGGGCATGGCGAAGAAAGACATTCAGAAAGTCAGGAGCGGATTCCAGAGAAGAATGATGGCAGGAATATGGTGAACCTGGGCATTTTCCTTACAATGGAGGTTTCAGGAAGGACTGACCAATCATAGGAAGGGGGCATAAGGGTAGCAGGAAGAGGAGAGCCTAGATTTGAAATCAGGTCCCACAATGACAAAGCTCCCTTACTCAGCTCCCCACCCGGCACAGCCCAGATAACTCTTTCTTTATTGCTTTCTGCCACAGCAGATCCCAGCATTACCATATTGGGATTTCAAACCTTCCATTTGCCCCCCCCCATAGCCCTCCCCACCTCTCCCCCTTAGGAATCACCTACACATGCTTTCTCAGCTCTGGGGCAGCCTCTTCCCAAACAAACATCAGCACAGACTATCTGCTGTGCCTACAACTCAATTACAGTTTCCTTACTCCAGCCCTGATTAGGCAAGGTGACCTTTAACCACATGGGATATTAGGGAGAGAGACAGGCATTCGGTTTGATTTTGATTCCCCCCCAGCCCCGCCCCCACCAAGACTTTGGACGATTGGAAAGTGTCTTTGCTGGTTTTTCAGAGGGAACAGATTCTGACCCTTGGGGAGCGATGATAACTATGATTACTGCCAGACCTCGGAGGCTTCCTGGCCCATCTCCACTCTGGCTCCGCCTGGATTCTCCGGACAGAGCCGAAGGCCATCTTGTTCTTGTCAATCCATTACCGGTCTTTTTAGGGAAGATTAAACATCACTGTCTCATCTGATGACATCTGATGCACCTCACTGGCTTTGAGGAGAGCATTTCTGCTTTTCATTTCTGGGAGCAGCAAAGCTCCTTTTTATTGTTGCTGGTATTTCCTTCTCTGGGAGAACTGTCCCCCAGGGTTCTGATGGGAAGCAGCGGTAGCTGCACACTCAATGGCTTCCCATGTCCTGCCACTTATGGGTGGGAAGAAGGGGGTCTTCAGAGGCCCGCCATGGACTTTCTTCTGACCAGGCTGGGGGGGGACAATCTGTCCAAGGCTGAGGTCAGTCTGAATAACTAAAGGCAAAGCCTCCTGGAACATGGCATCGACAGAGCAAGAATTTGGCAGCCCCAAGATCCCTGTCCTAGTCCTGGCACCAAGACCCCTCTTTTAATCCTCTCCAGATACTTATCTGACACTTAATTATATGCCAGCTAATCTCTGCTATGGTGCACAAAGAATTCCTGCTAAGAAGGACATTGCCAGGCCTGTAATCCCCTCTCTTGGGAAGGCTGAGCTCAGGAGTTCTGAACTGCAGGACACTAAGCTACTCTAGTGCCCGTGCTAACTCTGGCACTAATCTGGTGAGCCCCCTGTAGTGGGGGGTCACCAGTCTGCCTAAGGAGGGGCAAATCAACCCAGGTCAGAAACAGAGTAGGTCAAAAGTCGCATGCTGATTGGGCCCACAAGTGGTAGTTATGCCTCCAGCTTAAAGGAGACAGAGACCTAGCCTATGAATGAAAGAAAAAGAGATAAACAAACAAAATGAATGAATGAAGGAAGGAAGGAGTAAATAAGTGGATAAATGAGTGAAGAAATAAATGAGCAAATGAGCAAACAAAATAAATGAACAAATAAATGAATGAACAAAAATGAATGAAGGAGTAAATAAATGGATAAATGAGTGAAAAAATAAATGAGCAAACAAGGAAACAAAATAAATGGACAAATGAATGAATGAACAAGAATAAATAAATGAATGAATAAGTAAATAAATGGATAAATGAAAGAAAAAATAAATGAGCAAGTGAGCAAGCAAAATAAATGAACAAATGAATGAATAGGACATTGCTCAGTTGGAGAGTGTCCGGAAGAGGGCAAGCAGAATGATGAAGAGTTTTGAGATTCAGCTGAAGGAACTGGGAAGGTTTAGCCTGGAGAAAAGGAAACTAGAGGAGAGGGGGAACATGACAGCTGTTTTCGAGTATTTGAAGGGCTAACATGTGTAGGAGGGGTTAGCTTGTTTGATTTGGTGCTAGAGGGAAGAACTGGAGGAAGAACATTCAGGCCTGATATAAAAAAGAATAATAAATGCTGTACCAAGGTGAAATGGGTCCCTTCCTTAGATTTCTTCAAGGGAAGACTGGACAACTATCAGTAGGGTATGTGACAGTAGAGATTTCCTTCACAAATAGGTTGAACTAGTTGGATGGTGAGGTTCCTTCCAACCTCAAATTCTGTGGTTCTGTGTCCACTCTTTGAAACCTGCCTTTTTGAAATTCTATGTATCCTTCAAGGCCCAGTTCAAATGTTACCTCCTCCATGGAGCCTTTCCTGGTAGCCTCTGTGTGACATGATCTTTCCTCTTGCCCTCTTAAGCACTGTATACCTGTCTGATGTGTTTGTTGTGTTCTATTGTGCTCTAGGATTATCAACAGGGAATGTTAGAACTAGGAGAGCCTTTAGAACATAGAATGTCAGAGCTGGGAGGGACCTTAGAACACAGAATGTCAGAGCTGGAAGGGACCTTAGAACATATAATGTCAGAGCTGGGAGGGACCTTAGAACTTAGAATGTCAGAGCTGGGAGGGACCTTAGAACACAGAAGGTCAGAGCTGGGAGGGATCTTGGGCACTAGTCTAGTATACAGATAACTTGGGGGACAGATGAGAGCCATCTTCCTATATTTAAAGGAATCTCACTAGGGCTAAATCCTGTATTTAAAAGAATCAGAGATTAGACAGATTCTGCTTGGGCCCAGGGAACAGAACCAGGAGCAAAGTGAAAGTTTTAGAGAGACATTTCCACCTGAGGTAAGGAAAACCTTCCCAAAATTAGAGCCCTACTTACGTAGACCAGGCTGCCTTACTAGGCTGGATTCTTCCCCAGGTCCTCGGTCTAATTCCATTCCAGTTTCATACAATATCCATTCCCAAGTTCACAGGAAGGGGAAAAGGAAGCATGTAAACACACTTAAAAAGACCTAAAGACCATGCCCAGCATACCCCTTGGGGATCCTTGGGGAAGTGTGAGTTCACTAAGGCAACGGGAGCCCTCTGGCTCAGGAATGGGGCAGATGGCCCAGTGTTTGCTGAAGGAGCAGGAGTTGAGGAGATGAGCAGGAGCTCATTTCTCATTTCCCAGATGAGAAAGAAGGGAGAGAGACCCAGAGACAGGAGAATCCCAAAGCCACCAAATTCAATCCTCTTTGGAGATGCACAGGGACTGCCTCTAAGGTGTTTTAACAACATCAGCTTTGAAACACCTCACATTAGTGCCTCCCTGACAAAGGAAGTGTGACTATGACTTCCACCCAGGCAAAGGAGAACATTTTTCTCTCTCAAGAAGTGTCTGAAAAAAATTTTTTTTCAAAAAAAAAAACAAAACCAGAAGCTGAAGAACTGTCTGCACCAGGCAACCCCAGAGAGATGCTGGAGGGGGAGGGGGAGGCAGATTTCTTGGAGGTGAGCATCAGGGATGTGGATATCGGGGCAGGCCTGGGCTCCAGTGAAAACACTTAGGCAGGCATGGTAATAATGGAAGGTCACATTCATGAAATAAAACCCTGCAGAAGGCTTATGCAACTCTTAGCATTGTTATTTTAAAGCCATTTAACCAAATCTGAAAAATTAGAGCCTCTGAAGTCCCTTCTTGCTCCAGGGCCATGGTCCTGTGCAGCTTACTTGTCCAGGGTCATAGCAGTGAGGACTATGACTGATATCTCCTGCCTTCCAGCCTGGAATAGCTCACCTGGTTCCCCCCTTTCTTTCCCTCTTGCCTCCTCTGTCCTCCCCTTAATCTTTCCTCTTCTTTCTCCTTGCACTTCTCTTTCTCCTCTACCCACTACCCTTCTGCCCCTACCCTGATTCCCCTTCTCACCCCCACCACACCCTCATTCCAGGAGACTACACCCAAGGCAGGCTCCAGCCCTTTAGGGAGGGCTAAACCCTCAGCAGTGCCTGGGCCCAGCCAGCTCAGATCTGTCTAGGAAGATGAAAGGCAGAGAGAGACACTAACCCTCCTTTCAATAGCAGTTCAAAGGCATTCCTGGTTTCCCTGCCCAGTCCTGGAAAAGAGACAATGAAATAGCTCAGGGAGGCTGACAGTCTTAACCTGTCCTCACCTAATGCTTCCTTGAGGCATGCATGTCTATAATGGACCTTACAGCTGATAGTATATGAGTCATAGGATGTTAGGGCTAGAAGGGATAGAAAAAACACTTTATTTAACAGATGCTAAAACCAAAGCACAGAAAGGGTTTGTGATTCACCCAGTCACACAGCAATTAGTTCCCCAGTCTTTCTGATTTTAAACCCAGTGTAATTTTCCTAACATTACATTACCTGTACGGCACCTTCACTCTCAGTCCCACAGTTGGATAGTGTGATGCTGGACAGGGAGTATTCAGGGTCACAAACACAGTGAAGGGTCCAAGGTCAATGAAACCCACATGATGAAGAAGGATAGGACTTAGATATAGTGGCCATCAAATCTACCTTTCTGCCTCTATGCACCTCAGTCAACTTCAATAAAATACTCCTTTTATTGAATTTTTGAGACCTCCCCAGAAGTAGATTATGTAATAATATCAGATAATATGCTCCAAGAACTCCCCAGAATGTAAACTCTGGAAGGACCTTGGAGGCAATCTAGTCCTGCCTTGAAGACCTCTCCACAAGGTAGATCTTATCCAACATACCCAACTCACCAGCACTCGTGCAGCCTCTGGTTAGAAGCAGCCAAGAACTTCTCAGATAATCCATTCCCCTTTTGGGAGGCATTCATTGCTAGGACATTTTTCTGTTCATCCAGCTTTGATTTCTTTTTTCTCAAGTTTACACCCATTGCTGCCTTTGGGGCCAAGCAGAGCAAGCCCAGTCACTCTTTTACATTGCCTCAAATTCTTAAAGGTAGTGCTTTATGTCTTCCCCACCCTATTTGTCCACCAAACTTTCCCTTTTGCAGACTAAACATGCTCATTCCCTGTGTTTGGTCCATGTATGGCCTTGTTCACCATCTCCTCACCATCCTGAGCAGCCTATTTTGGACCTACTCCAGCTTATCAACACTTCTTAAAATGCTGTACCCACAACTGGATGCAATGGTCCAAATAGATTCAAGAAAAAGTACTGTGGAAGTACCAGTTCTGTGTTTTTGAATACTATGAAAGGACCTCCAAGATCTCTTCTGTGTCTTAACATAGACTAGGACATGTGGTCAGCCATGTCATACATACTACTGATTCATAATGACTTTACTAAAACCTCCAGATTTTTTTCCACATGATTGACTCCCCATCTTCTCCTCATGATATTGTTCTTGTTGTTTTTAACCCAAATGGGACTCCATCCTCAGCCCCATGAAAATTTCTTTTATTGAATTCATCCTTCTGTCTTAACATGTCAGGATCTTGTTGGATCCGGATTCTGTCATCTACCTTGTTAATTACTCTTGAAAATTTGTCACCTGCAAATTTGATAATCATATTATCTATACCTATCCAAGTCATTAAAGAAATACCCAGCACAGGCTATAGGCAGGTTCTTGGGGCATTCCACTAGAGATCATTCTCTTAATTCAATCAATCAGTCAACCAACAAACTTTTACCCAGTCCCCACTATGTTACAGGCCTATCTTGGTGATAAAAGTACAGTGAATGAAAGAATGAAATAATCCCTATTCATAAGGAACTTTCATTCTAAGGGAGGAAAAAGTACATATTATATGCACACACACATAAAAATATGTTCATACACACATACAATACACATATGTATATGCAACACATGTATGTGCACAGATATACACACAAATACATACTCATAATATACATATAGCCACATATACATGTACATGTATGCATATATAACAATAACATGCATACATATATGTGCACATACAAATACTGCATCTAAAGAGAATAAATACAATCAAATAAAAAGTAATCAATTCCAAGGTAATTTGGAGAGGGAGGGACGGTACTAGCACCTGAGGGAAGAGTACAAGGAAGGGTTTCATGTAGTAGCTGATACTTAAACTACATCTTAAAAAGAGAGTGATTCCTGAAGGTGGAGGTTAAGAAAATGTACATCTCAGGGATGACCAGTGCAAGCACTCAGGAATGGGAGATTGGAATGTTGTGTGTGAAGATCAGAGAGAAGGTCAGTTTGTCTGGATTATGGAATTTTGGGAGAGGAGAAAATGAATTTCCAATGAGACTGGAAAGATATATAGGGGCAAGAAGAGCTTTAGAAGCTAAACAGATGAGTTTACATTTTATCCTAAGGGGCGACGGAAGCCACTACTGTTTACCGGATAGGGGAATGATACGGTGACGTCCTCAGCCAAGGATGATCAGTGTGGAGTTTGGACAAGAGTGGAGAGAGACTTGAATCAAGGCCAGCACATTGCTGTTGCAATAAGCTAAGTGAGAGTTCATGCGTGGGAGCCTGAATTCTGACCTCAGCTGTGGTTGTGGGAATTGAGAGAAGGGGTGAGATACATGCAATGTGGTAGAGGAAGAGACAGCAAGACTTGTCAACTGGTTGGGTACATGGGGTGAGGGAGCATGAGGAGTCAAGGGTCACATATGTAAAGCAATTTGAAAACCTTGAAGTATTATATAAATGCTTCTTCTTCTTATTATTATTATTACTATTCTCACGATGCTAAGGATATGAAGCTGGGAGACTAGAATGGTGGAACCTCATTTTATATATGAAGAAACTGAGGCCCAGAGAGGCTTGCCCAAGGTCATTCAGGTCTTGCACCAGAGTCCTCAGACCCTAAATCCAATTTGGGTCACGCTGCCTCAATGTATGAGCATGCCCATTTTGTAACTAAAATGACTTCATGCCAGCCCATAAGGGTCCAAGGTAAGTTGCAAACTCAGGTCTCTCTGGACTCCAGGATTGTCACTCTTTCCCATTAACCAAGAAGGTTTTGGCTGGGTCACACCCTCTGTATCAGCTTTACATTGTGATATTCTGCTTGCTGACACCTTGGACTCATGGGAGATGAGAATGCAGGGCAAGGGAATTTCTCTTAGGGAACTCTCTGCAGTTTCAGATCTATGGGGAAACAGCTGAACCAGACAGCAGTGAGGTACCCACACTGACAAAATCAAAAGTGGTATAACAGAGTATGAACACCACTGCTCCCTTGCTCAAGCCAAGGGATCCCCTACCTCCTAGATAGAATCATTCATCTTGGGGGTCTAGCTTCCCTGGCCCCTGCACATGGCCATCTCCTCCTGAGATTCTGGAGGTAAGGTATAGCTAGCTGCACCAGAGAGACATAAGCCGGACTCTAAGAAATAAGTGGTTTGTCCACTCTTCCATTATGGACTCAGGAACTGCTACTTACAACTCTGTTACCCAGGAAATATCAAACACCCAGATCACTGGAAGGAGTCTGATGGATTTTGGATCAAGCCAGCCTATATCTGATGATAAGAAAGTGTTTGGTGAATGGGAAGAAGAGAGAGGGCAGGAGAACCATTCAGTGAGGTTGGGACCAAAGAAAGAGGAATGCATCTATGGGATTTGGGCCTGGGTCTCCGCCCCTTCTGTCACAATTGCTCCCTAATGATGCTAGGGCTCAGATCTAGTCTAGAGCTATCTGCTTAACTTGGAGTGGCTGAGCTGACTTCCAATCCCCACCCCTACCCTCCATGGAGTGTGAAGGGTGCCGACAGGTGAGATATTATATGATGATCTGGTCATGCCTACAGATGAGAGATTATCCATAGGATGAGATGGTCTCATGATTTTAGAGAGAAAAGGAACCTCAGAGGCCACTGTGCATGACCCCAGTTGTCTTCTGCTGACTCCTTGGTCACTCATCTGTATGTATCCAGGCCTCAATAGACATAGAAAAGATTTTGAGAAAGAAATAAAATGACCATCACTATGACCATCACTTTTTCATTCTCAAAAAACTTCAAATAATGTTGTTGTTTTGTGCATTGGGGAATGGCCGGACCAATTGTGGTACATAAATGTAAAAATAAAATCAATATATAAATATAAAATCAAAATATATCATGAAAAATAAGATTTAACAAACTAAAAGGTAAAATTTATGGAAAGAAAAAGGAGGGGTCATTTCAGGATGGCTATTTTGGGCTTAAGAAAAGAAGTAGCAATGCCTTCTCCACTGTCCTACTAATGAGTCACTGACAGCAACACAGTCCTGAGCCACATTCCTCCGTGGGCTACAAAATTCTCATAATTCCCAAATTCTCAAAGCTGAGGAGGCAGATGATTCAGGGGCCTTCAAATAGCCATAGGGCAGCTTTGCCTAGCACAGGCATTAAGTCTTACTGAGAAATCTATCAGGCCTGGATCCCTTTGCTCTGTTCCTGCAGAAACGACCATCCCCTTCCCAGGCCCTTCTGTCCTGGGCTTCTGCAGAAGCAAAAGGCACAGTGGAAAGACCACTGGATTTGGAGTCCTAAGAAGAGCTGGGTTCACATCCTGCCTCTCCTACTTGCTACCTGTTTAATCTATGGCACCGCATCAGAGCAGTTTCCTTGTCTGTAAATTGATGAGGTTGGATGAGAAGGCCTTTAATCTGGGTCCCCAGATTAACCATACTATACCTTCCCTGGGATTCCCAACTGATGCCTCTGGAAGGACTGTCTTCCCTCCTTCCTTTACAATTGTCTTTAGACGAAACATGTATTCCCACAAGAGGTCAAGAGCAGGGAGGGAAAATGGGGAAATGGAAGGAAATTGGGATTAGGAGTCAGGAAACCTAAAGTGCTAACCAATGGTGCGATGGAGGGCAAAGCATCTCATTTCTTTGGTCCTCAGTTTCCTCATCTATAAAACAGGGCTTCTCCAAGATAGCTTGCAGTTATTCAATTCTAAGTTCTAATGTCTCCTCCATTTCTAGATTTCTGTGTTCTAAGGTCTCTTCCAGCTTGGACATTCAGTTCTAAGTTCTAAGATCTCTTCCCACTCTGACTTTCTATTACATAAGATTTCTTGAACCTGGCATATCACGTTCTATGTTCTAAGGTCCCTCCCAGCTCTGATATTCTATGTTCTAAGATTCCTTTCAGCTCAAATATCCCAAATTCTAAGGTTTCTTCTCACTCTGACATTCTGACCTTCTGCATTGTGAGGCTCCCTTCAGGTCTACTTCCTCCATTTTTTATTCTTATGGCCCTTTTTGATTCAACATTTCACATTTTAAGGTACCTCCCAGCTTTGACACTCTGTCATCTAAGGTCCCTCTCAGCTCTGATATTCTATGTTCTAAGGTTCCTTCCAGCTCAAACATTCTACTTTCTGAGGTTCCTTCTCACTCTGACATTCTGACATTCTATGTTCTAGAGTGCTCTCCAGCTCGCCATTCTCTATTGTACGTTCTTAGGTCCTTTTTCATGGTAACATGCAATGTTTTAAGGTCCTTCCTAGTTCTGATTTTCTGTGTTCTAAGATCCCTCCCAATTCTAAGATGTTATGTTCTAAGTTCTAATGTCCTTACCCATTCTGAATTATCATTCTGTTTTAAGGTCCCTTCCAACCCTGACATTCTCTATTCTATAGTCTAAGATCCCTTCTAATTGTAACATTCTAGACTTTAAGGTCCCTCCCTAGTCTCACACTCTTTGTTTCAGTCCCCATGCTGTGTGTTTCCCTGGGGAGAGTGTAGAACCATTCTCCCACACACTCCAGCAAAAGAATGGAATATGGAGTAAATAGTGACCTTTTTGCTCAATTTTCCAGGCTAGTCAGTGGCTATAGCCCAGGGGGAAAAATGCTAATGGGATATTCTCCACAGCTCATCCTTAAATGTCTCTAATATTCCACCAAATGGCTAATCAGCTCCATCCATCTCTCCCTCCCCTGCCCCCCTTTCCATCACCCCCTCATCTCTTTGACTCAGTCATCAGGTAGATATGTACTCTGAAGAGCCTCCATCAGATAAGGTCAAATTTGAAAAATGAAATGAGGGTGGAGGGAGGGCTGAGGAGGGTATGGGGAGAGAAAGAACTATATATAGAAACATTTTCCTTTAGTGGCCAGTTAGTTGTCTGGATCCCCTGAATTTTAAGCCCAGGGACAGCTCAATGTTCCCACCCCCCACCTCAGCCTGTCTGTTAAGAGCCCCATCCCCAGCAAATGAGGTCACCAGCCTGGTATCTGACATCAGTGTTGCCATGGCGATGCTCACGATGTCATGGGCTCAGAGCTGCACCTTGCCCCCTCCTTCGGGATGAGGTGGGAGGAAAAGATTGACTCTGGAGTACGCCAAGCCTGGTGGCTGGCTTGTTTGGCTTACGGGATTTTTTTTCTTCCCTTAAACACAAACATCACCAGTCACCAGCTCACGTGACCCAGATGCCTCCAGAGACATTGTGAGAAAGAGGAAGAGGGATTGCAGTGTCGGAGTGTTGTCAGTGAGTATGTGTGGAGAGGACATGCATACGCTCTGAAAAAATGTGTATTAGCTACCCTTGTGTGTCTCTTTCTCCAGTCCTTCCTTCCTTCCTCGGTCAATAGGCAGGAAGTGGGGAATAAGGCACTCACACCAAAGGACTTTGTCTTTGACTTGTTGCTGGTGATAAACTCAGGATAACATCGGCAGCATTTTGGTTTCCTAGGAAACCATCTGTGATGTCAGAAGTGGGCAGTAGACCCTTCTGCCTTGGGGTGGGAGGAGGGAGGTGGGGCACATTGGCTGCTGTAGACGCCCTGCTTCTTCACTCCTTTTGACCAGGCAGAGGGTAGAAAGCCACCAGGAGGTGTGATTAGACCCCCAGGGGGACAACAAGTTTCTCAGTGTTTTGGAGGAAACTGTTAGATTGGGGGCATGTTTCTGGGTCTGAAAGACCTTTTTTGCTGTCTTCCAGGGGAAATGTAATTTCAGATCCCGGGAGGCTGATTATTGCTTTCTGAATAGACTGAGTGCAGGCATGTTGGTTGAGAAAGGGAAACCACAGAATCACTCTATGCCAGGATTTTCCACCATGATAACATTACCCTCATTTTTTGGTATCATGCAGCAAGGCTCTGTCTGGGGCCCTCTTGTCCTTCCCCATCCCATCTCTTGGTGATCCCATAAGCTCCCATGGGTTCCATGATGAACACTGTGCAAAAGACTGAAATCTACCTTGCTGGATTTGGAGTCACAGGACCTGAATTCAAACCTTGTCTCTGCCGGTTATTACCTGTGTGCTTAGGACAGATCACTTTACCTTCATGGGACTCAGTGTCCTCATCCGTAAAACGAGAGGATCAAGCTAGTTACCTCTACTGTCACTTTTAGTTCTAAATCTATGATTCTTGAGCTAATTATCTTTCTCCTTCCCTGGCCACTCAACTGTCCCCACTTCCCCCAAATCCACATGTCATACAAATCTCTGCCAAGGGAACCACCTAGATCCACCATCTCAGAGTCATTCTTGACTCTGCACTCTCCCTCATACCTTATATCCAATAAGTTACCACGTCTTATTAATTCTACCTTCATAACGTCTCCCACATTTGTTATCTTCTCTCTGCTCCTATGACCTCTGCCTTAGTTCACATGCTCATCACCTTTCACCTGGACTGTTGCATAGTCTTATAATTGGCCTCTCTGACTTGGTCTCTCTCTCCAATCCATCCTCCATACCAGAGGCATCAGTCACAAGGCCTATAGGTGGCATGTCGCCTGCAATACTTCTGAGCGCAGCCCAAATCAGAATAAAATGTAATTTGGAAATATTTAACAAAATAAATATATGCATATAATGAAATATTTATATACACACATATGAATACATATAATATAGTATGTATATGTGTGTACATATATGCATATATGTACATACAAGAAAACATAATAATATGTGATTTTCTAAATCAGTATGTGTCTCACAGGGATCCTTCCAGTGGGTTTAGTGGACCTTCTTTCTACTTAAATTTTTTTAAATAAATTTTATGTTTATTTGACTTTTTAAAAATTAGTTAATTTATTTTTAGTTTTCAACATTCACCTCCACAAGCTTTTGAGTTTTAAATTTTCTCCCCCTCCCTCCCCAAGACAGTGTGCAATCTGACACAGGCTCTACACATACATTCATATTAAACATATTTTCACATTAGTCATGTTGTAAAGAAGAATTAGAACCAATAGGAGGAACCACAAGAAAGAAGGAATAAAACAAAACAAAACAAGAAAAAAAGAGCAAATAGCATGCTTCGATCTACATTCCAACTCCATAGTTCTTTCTCTGGTTGTAGACAACATTTTCCATCATAAGACTTTTGGAGATGTCTTAGATCCTTGCATTGCTGAGAAGAGCTAAATCTATCAAAGTTAGTTATCCCACAATGTGGTTGTTACTGCGTACAATGTTCCCCTGGTTCTGCTCACTTCACTCAGCATCTATCCATGCAAGTCTTTCTAGCTTTTTCTGAAGTCTGCCCATTCATCATTTCTCATAGCACAATAGTATTCCATTACATTCATACACCCCAACTTGTTCAGCCATTCCCCTGTTGATGGGCATTCCCTCAATTGCCAGTTCTTTGCCACCACAGAAAGAGCTGCTATAAGTATTTTTTGTACATGTTGGTCCTTTCCCCATTTTTATGATCTCTCTAGGATACAGCTCTAGAAGTGCTATTGCTAGGCCAAAGGGTATGCACATTTTTATAGCCCTTTGGGCATAGTGCCAAATTGCTCTCCAAAATGGTTGGATCAATTCACAGCTCCACCAACAATGCATTAGTGTTCCAATTTTCCCACATCTCCAACATTTATCATTTTCCTTTTTTGTCACCTAAGCCAGTCTGATAGGTTTGATGTGGTACCTCAGAGTCATTTTGATTTGCATTTCTCTAATCAATAGTGATTTAGAGCATTTTTTCATATGACTATAGATATCTTTAATTTCTTCATCTGAAAACTGCCTGTTCATATCCTTTGACCATTTGTCAAATAGAGAATGACTTGTGTTCTTATAAATTTGACCTAGTTCTCTATATATTTTAGAAATGAGGCCCTTATCAGAGAAACTGGTTGTAAAAATTCTTTCCCAGTTTTCTGCTTCCCTCCTAATCTTGGTTGCATTGGCTTTGTTTGTGCAAAAACATTTCAATTTAATGTAATCAAAATTATCCATTTTGCATTTCATAATATTCTCTATCTCTTATTTGGTCATAAATTCTTCCATTCTCCATAAATCTGACAGGTGAACTATTCCTTGCTTTCCCAGTTTGCTTATAGTATGAGCCTTTATATCTAAATCATGTACCCATTTTGACTTTATTTTGGTATATGGTATAAGATGTTGGTCTATGCCCATATACCACAGCTTGTTCAGCTGTTCCACATTTGATGGACATCCCCTCAATTTCCAATTCTTGGCCATCACAAAAAGAGCTGCTATAAATATTTTTGTATGTATGGGTCCTTTCCCCCTTTTTATGATCTCCTTGGGATTCAGACCTAGAAGTGGTATTGCTGGATCAAAGAGTATGCTCAGTTTTATAGGCCTTTAGGATAGTTTAATTGCAACTTTTTCAGCATTCTTTTTTTCACAAATTAATTTTTTAAACGTTTTCAATGTTCACTTTTATAAGATTTTGAGCTCCATTTTTTCCCTCCTTCCCCTCCCCTCCCCAAGACAGCAAGCAATCTGATAAAAGTTATACATGTACAATCATATTAATCATATTTCCACATTAGTCATGTTGTGAAAGAAGAATCAGAACAAAAAGGAAAAAAAAACACAAGAAAGAAAAAAATAGAGAAAATAGTATGTTTCTATCTGCATTCAGATTCCATAGTTCTTTCTCTGGATGTGGATGGCATTTCCCATCATGAATCTTTTGTAATCGTCTTGATCATTGTATTTCTGTGAAGAGCCAAGTCTATCAAAGTTAATCCAGAATTCTTCCTTATGCATAGCTCTGGTCTCCTCACCCAGCTTCAAGGGTGATGACCACAGAATCAGAAGACCTGACTTCCAATCCTACCTTTGGTAATTCCCACTTGTGCCAGGCAGTCAGTCCTCAAACAATTATTACTACACATCAGGCACCATGCTAAGCACTGGGGATATAAAAAGAATGATATGGCATATACACCATTAGTAGTAATACCATAGAAGTTATAAGGGCATAGAAAAGATGCAAACTGTCATGGTCACTTCTCTCTGAGCCTCAGTTTTCTCTCTTGTAAGCTCTCTCGGGAAGTGGACTAGATGGTCTTTCTAAGCTCTAATATATTATGGGTTCTTTGAGTCCTTCCTCTAAACCCACACTTTCTGAGAAAGTTTTCTTGGGTTCCCTAAAGATGTCCAAGTACAAGGTTGATGCCAACAGGACACCTTGTGATTCCTCCCTTCTACCTCTGGAAAGCTCCTCTCTTCTCTAGACCTCCCAGAATTCCCTCTGACTCTCCCTTTACAGACAGGAGTTGTCATGTTGTTGGCATCCATTGGTGTTTATTGACAAAATGGCCAAAACAACCCAATGTGCTGAAAGCCTCCAAAGTTCATCAAGGCCCCCTGTGTTGGGAGAAATGGGGGAACAATGGGGGAATGTTGAAGGGCCATGCTCAGGATATTTGTCAATGTCCTGAGCAGCAAAACATCCTCCCAGGCATCACTTCTGAGCTCCTCCAACCACGAAGAGGCTGCCGTGTTTGAGAAAAAGCTTTGTGTGTTCATCTATCCATCATACCAGAATACATACATACACATATGTACATGTGTGTGTTTTATGTAGTGTGTGTATGTATACTTATTGTTGTTGGGGGCAGCTATGTGGCACAGTGGATAGAGTGCTGGACCTGAAGTCAGGAAGGACTGAGCTCAAATCTGGGCTCAGTCCTCAGGCACTTACTAGCTATGTGACCCTGGGCAAGTCACATAACCCTGTTTGCCTCAGTTTACACACACACACACACACACACACACACACACACACTATATGTGCATATATTGCATATATGTGTATATTTCTAGCTTACTATAGCTCCATATACACAATACATATAATAAACATGTATACACATGTGGATAGATAGCATCCATACATGTATATATACATTTATGCATGCATACACATATAGGTATACACATGTACATATTAAGACACAATATAACATACACGTCCATATATGTGGGCAAGTGTATAATAAGTATTGTTCTAGATATTCTAGCTGCTTTCTAGATACCCATGTCCTTTTTAGACTACAGTGTCCAGAACAATGCCCAGGTGGATCTGATACAGCAGAACTCCCCTATCACCATCTTGTTCCTGGAAGATTCGACTCTCTCCATGCAGAGCAATGCTGCATTTGGCTGTCTGGCAACTGTATTGTACTGCTGACTCATGTGGAGATCACAGTCCCCTGGAGGATGAGAAGGATGATGAGGAGGACAGCTGGTATAAGGTTTGCACCCCTCTTGATCTCATTTGGATTTCTCATCCTGCCCCCTCCCTGCTCCTCCAAGCCATGCCCCCACCCTTGTCCATTTTCTGCTTTTTCCTGGTTCTTGAATACCCTTCCCCCATTCACAACTGGGTCTGTTATTAGCCTTTCATGTTCAGCTGAAATGCCAGGTCCTTGAATGAGCCTTGCCATTTCCCCAGGCAGTAAGGATCTCCCTCTCATACTGACTGTTTGCATATTTTCTATGCCCTTATAACTTCTATGGCATTACTGCTAATGCTGTATATGCCATATCACCGTCCTCAACTGTAAACTCCATAAGGACAAAGATGGATGTAAGGACCAAGTGTTACCTGATTCTCATCTTTCCCTCTGAGACAAGCAGATTTCTCTCAATACAGAAGTCACTTAAATCAGTGTTGCCCAGTGTTACATCAGTTACAGCTAGTAAGAGTCTGAGGCTGGATTTAAACTCAGGTCTTTCTGACTCCAGGCCCAGCACTCTGTTCACTGAGCCATCTAGCTGCCCCCCGGGATATTGTATAGGGGATGTATATTTCAGGAAAGCACTTTGTACTTCTCAGCATTATATAAAGTGATATTATTATTATTATTATTATTATTATTATTATTATTATTAATGACAGGCATTCAGTATGGCAGAGTGGATAGAGAGAGGGCTAGCTTTGATACTGACCTTTGATACCTGAAAAACTCAGCCCAGTATCAGGTCACGGTCAGCTTATTGATGACCCCTCCTGAACTTAGCCAGGCCCTCAGATGACAGTCCATCACCAGCTCTGTACTTGAAGCCTTCCCACATTAACAGAACCTATCAGGGCTTGTGCCTACCTGGTACAGGCTCTTCACCAGAATTTCCTCTTCACCACCATATATGCTTCACCACCATGAGGCATCAGAGGAAGATTTCAGTGAGTGATTTTCATTGTTGGTAATCAGGCAGTGATTGGATGAGATGACCTTAAAGGCCATTTTCCATTCTGGGAGTCTAGGATTCTGAATCTAGGGATGTCCTTTCAGGCTTTGAGGTGCTATCCATTGATCCTAAAGCATTTATTAAATACCTACTGTGGGCCTACATGGCACTAAATTAAATACCTACATGGTTCCACATGGCAAAATCAACCCAAACCTATTGCATAAGCCATGGTTCATTAAATCCAGTAAAACTGGCTTGTCTCATTCCAGACCTGGCAGGAGCAAAAAGAATATTTGATTTGGAGTCAGAGGACTTGGAAATCTTGGACCTGCAAATGGCCACTCAGTCAACCTTAGATGAGTCATTTCCCTCCCTGGGAGTCAGTTTTCATTTCTGAAAAGTGAAGGGGCTAAAGAAATTGATGTCTAAGCTCCCTTTCTGCTCTAAAGCCATGAGCCTGCAATCTTGTGGTTGAGAATGTGTTATCTGGGAAGACCCCGACCCCCATCCATGGAGCTTCTGTCATGAGCTGACCAGTGCCTTCATCATCGGCCATGTGCTGATTCCTCAGACCCATCCTCACAGCCTAATCCAGTGACAGCTAAGCACCTTTCCTGAAAGTGCTAAGTGAGCAGCCCTTCCCTGGCATGCAAAGATTTAACTCAGTTTGGGAACGGTTCTTGAAGTGGAAGATCAGGGAAGAACCAGGTGTTGACTCAGGGCACAAATGTGCCCATCTTCCACTTACCCTACATATGACCTTCACTGGAAGCTTAAGCCTGACATCTGAAAGAACCCTAGCTGTTCCATTCAATTTGGCAAGCATTTATTAAGTGCCTACTGCCTATCAGGCAGAGTAGTACAATGGATAGAGGGATGACTTCAGAGTCACAAAGTCCTGCCTCTGAAACATACTGTCTATATGACCCTGGGCAAGTCCCTTAGCCTCTCAATGCCACCAGGTGACTCTGTAGAACAGGTGCTGAAATGTATTGGTAGAGGGAATTTCCACATTAGGAGCACCCCACTCCCAATAGTGTAGGCACTGAGTGTAAAAAGCCAAAAACCAAAATATCTCCTGCCCTCTAGCTTACATTCTACTGCATTGTGCCCCTCACCTTGAAATGGAGGCAGCCTTTTGCCCTGGTTGCCTGGTTTTCTTTAGGCCACCCCGGATTTCTTTTAGACCTTCCTATTTGCATAGACTTCTTTTCATGATTGCTCTGTCTTGCCTTTCAAGTACAGTTAGAGTGAGCAGAAAGATCACTGGACTGGGAACCAGGAGGCCTAGGTTCTTCCCCTAGCTCTTGTAGTAATTTCCTGCGTAGTCTTAAACAATTCACTTCCCTTTTCTGGGGCTATTTTCCCACATTGTAAAATTAAAGAAGTTTACTGAATGGTCTCTGTAGTCTTTTCTAACCATGATGATCTATGTTCTAAGTTCCCTTCCAACTCTGCCATTCTATGCTCTAAGAAGCCTCTGTTTTCTCGGCTATAAATGAAGGCAGTTGGATTGAGTAGCCTCTGAGGGCCCCGGAAACTCCAGATCTATGACTCCCCAATCCTGTGATTTGTTCCTTGTATCTCTGACCATTTGTTTTACCCTTTAAGGTCCCTTCCTACTCTGACAATCTATGACCTAAGGCCCTTTCTGGCTCTAGGAAGCCATAGCTTCAGTCATTATCTGTGTTCTCTCTTTCCTTTATGTAACACCTTATTATAATAATTAGCTGGTTTTGACCCTATGAACAATATACTGCCCTCTCGGGTGCTCATGATTCCCTCCTTAGCTGCTTTAGAAAGTTTAGAGCAAATCAAAAATTAGGAACACAAGCAAAATTGCTCTGAGCCCCCAGGTAGGAAAATTTCTCCTAACAAGGTTGGGTTCTTTGCCTCAGATTATATTTCTATATATCACTTGTGAATTCCTGGCTTATTTGTAGTTGAAGCAAAATACAGATTACCAGAGACATTTGGGTGAAGAAGTAGCAGGTTACATTATAGCATCTGTTGATAGACAGGCAGTGGAAGTCTTATGTTCAGCTTTGAGTGCCACAATTTAGAAATGCTTAATGACCACCTATTAGGGGTGGGGTAGAAGGAATTCTTGTTCATTAGTGTTGTTAAGGAGAGAGGGGTCTTCTTCAGGTAGGGTTTGGTCTAGAAGCAGGGGTTCTTTATCTGGGGTCTATAAACTTTTAAAAAATATTGGGATGACTGTATTTCAGTATAACTGTTTTTCTTTGTAATCCTATGTATTTTATTTTATGCATTTAAAAGCATCACTCTGAGAAAGAATCCATAGGTTTCACCAGAATGTCAAAGGGGTCCAGGACCCCTGGGCTAGATGCTCTCTGAAGTTCTTTCATGCTCAGAGACCCTAAGATTCAGCTATAGTAATGCTTCCCACAGTGTCTGACACATAGTAAACACTTAATAAATGCTTATTGACTGACTGACTTCCAGCCTTTAATACACAGGCTAGCACTAAACCATTGGCTGTTCTGTATTGTTCACTACTGTTCTCTGTGGGGAACATCTCCCTAGCCCAGCTGTAAGCTCCTCAATTGGGATGGGAGCAGGAGGGGGGGAGGGTGACAGAATTTACATTTTCCTTGAATCTATTACAGTGCTGGACACACAGTAAATGCTTGATAAAGACTTGACCCCCGTTAACAGTGAGATTAGCTGTAGTTCTTACTGCCTTCTGTGGATACAAAGACTGACTGACCAACCTCTCAGCCCCAATCTGGACCAGAAGAACCTCCTGGTCTCAAACTGCCTGCTTTGTTAAGGCTGGGCTCAGTAAGAGGGGCGGAGAACTTACCCTAAGTGTAACAGCATCTACCTCTGTTTGTACTGAGCCTTCTCTTCCTCTCTGAATTCTCTGCCCAGCTGTCATCAGAACTGCCGTTTCTGTGAGTGTAAATGTGTGTGTGAGTGTGTGTGAATATGTACGTCCATTTATGTATATGAGAGAGACAGAAAAGGAGAGAGGAAGGGAAGGAAGGAGAAAGAGGGAGAAGGGAGAGAGAGACAGAGAGAGAAAGAGACAGAGACAGAGAGAAGGAGAGGGGGTGGGGAGGAAGGAAGAAGGAGACAGAGAGAGAGTAAGGGAGAAAGAGAGGGAGAGAGGAGAGAGGGAGAGAGAGAGAGAGAGAGAGAGAGAGAGAGAGAGAGAGAGAGAGAGAGAGAGAGAGAGAGGAGAGAGAGAGAGATTTTTTTCCTAGGCTAAAGGAGAAGGGAGCAGGAAAACTAAGAGCCCAGATAGGAAAGAATAATATCCTGAATCCCTGAGGGAACCAATCTGAAATAGTAGCAGAGTTGTGGGCCCCTCCCCCTTAACCACAGAATACTAAAGCTATAAGGGGCCTAAGAACATGGGGAATAGAACGTTAGAACTGAAGAAGATCCTTGGGTTACAGACCATAAGAAATCAGAGCTAGAAGGATGCTGCAGATAAGCTAGTTCAATCTCTTCACTCTAAGTTTTATATGTAACTTTTGAAAAATAAAACAATCATTTCCTAGCATATTGCCCTGGCCCCAACACACACACACACACACACACACACACACACACACACACACACACAGACATCTGAATCCACAATTCCCCACCTTGCTTCCTTGCTACTGAGAGAAGGAAAGTGTTTCATTATCTGTCCCTTGGAAGATTTAACTCTGCCATTTTACAGATGGGGAAGCCAAAGGTGGGAGGGGAGGAGACTTGCACAGGATCCTACCTAGAGGACCTCACAGACCCTGGGCTACCACCCTAAGTCTGTTTCCAAGATATTACTTTGCTTCCCATAGAGTTCCCAGAATTTGGCATTTTAAACAAAGCTACCATCCAATTATGGGTTAATATTTGTCAGTCCTCCTCTCCATCTCTTTTTGGATCTTAGCTTGTGAATTCTGTGGTTACCAGGGAGCCAAATCTACTCCCTCCCACCCCTGTCCCCAGTACCAAGATCTCCAGGGTTTGGCCCCCTTTTTGAGGGGTCTCAGGTGGAGCCTTGCAGGTGCTTAGAGTTCACACCAAATCAAGCTCTTTTCATAGTATTCCTATGACCCCAGGAGTCTATCATTATGAGAAATGGAACCCCTTGCTCACAGCCTCTGACTGACACCACCCGGAGGAGATGCTTCTGTTTGTGATGCTCTCTGGGGCATGGTTCTGGGAGCATGGGAAACAGCTCAGAGGATTCTGTATGTGCAGGGATGTCTCCAAAATCTTAATGCAGCTTAAGCTTATTAAAGCTTAATTAAGTTTAAGTTTATAAAAATAAGATTTTAAAAATTTAAGCTTATTAAAGCTTAAACTACACCAAGGCTTAGGGACATCCTGTACTTACATGTGTTTCTATTACAGGGAAGTACTAAAGGCAACTCTTATTGGCTTCTGAGAGCAGCATGTTAAATTTGGTGCATAAGCATTGACCCCTTGAAACTCAGCAAATCAGGGCTTGATTTATTGTATTGTTGATTGTCTGGATTTAAGAAAATGAAAGAGAAAATGTTAATGATTCAAGTTAAACTTACAAGTGTGTCCTGGGCACATCTTCTTTTCAGAAAGTCGTTTGTTAAATATTTGCCAGCATATTATTGCCTTATTGTATCCTCTATTAGAATGGAAGCTTCTCTTGTGAGCAGGGATTGCTATATATCTTCACTGCCAACTCAATGCCTGGTACACAACAAGAGCTTAATAAATACTGATTGATTGAGGATGGAGTCTCTTCCTCCTAAGGTTCCAACTGGTGCCCAGGGTCTCCTTTAGTCCAACCATCTAGGTCAACTCATAACCTTCGTGACCCATTTGGGGTCTTCTTGGCAAAGATACTGGAATGATTTGCCATGTCCTTCTTCAACTTTAGAACATAGACTGTAGAATGTTGGAGTTTAAAGGCACTGTGGAACAGAGAATGGAAGAGACCCTAGAACATAACAAGAACCAGGAAGAACATTAACATACAGAGCATGAACTTTTTGAGCTGGAAAGGACCTTAGAGCAGAGAACTTGGAATGTTACAAATAGAAGAGACCTTAGAACATAGGACATAGGACTCAGGAGCTGGAAGGAACATTAGAACACAGAATATGGAATGTTTGAGTTGGAAAGGACTTTTAAATAATAATAGCGAGCATTGATAGTACACAAAGCATTTGAAATGCTTAATTTCATTAGACATTTATAGCAATCATTGAATGTTAGTACTGAGAGGAGTATTAAAACACAGAACCTAGATTTATAGGCTCATTGACTTAAAGCTAGAAGAGACCTTGAAGGGCCTTATACAATTTCTCATACAATTTCTTCATTTTACAGATGAGGAAACTGAGGCCCAGGGAGGAAGGAAACCAGCATTTATTTTTTTAATCTTTTTTTTTTTTTTGTCTAGGCAAAGGGATTAAGTGACTTGCCCAGGGTCACACAGCTAGTAAGTGTCAAGTGTTTGGTCTGAGGTGGGATTTGAACTCAGGTCCTCCTGACTCTAGGGCTGGTGCTCTATCCACTGCTCCACCTAGCTGCCTCCGAAGCCAGCATTTATTAAGCACCTACTATGTGCCAGGCACTATGTTAAGCACTTCACAAATATTATCTCATCTGATCCTCACAATAATTCAGGGAAAGGGTAATAGGTGCTATTATTGTGCCCATTTTACAGATAAGGGGACTGAGACAAACAGGAGTTAAGTGACTTGCCCAGGATCAAACAGCTAGGAAGTGTCTGAGGTGGAATTTGAACTCAGGTCTTCCTGACTCTAGGCCAGCACTCTATCCGCTGAACCATGTACCTAGCTGCAGTTAAGGGAGAAGATAAGTAATTTGCCTAAGGTCACACAGGTAGTAAATGGCAGTGCTAAGACAGAAGATCTTAACTAGAAAGGACATAGAAGGTCAGCATCAAAATGGGCCTTGGGATCTAGACCATACACTGAAGAGCTGGAAAGAACCTTAGAACATAGAAATATTTAGAGCTTGAAGGAGTTTGAATGATCATCTAGTTCAACCCCTTTTCCAGATCCTATGACTGAGGAGCAGAGAAAGCACTGACTTGTCCAAGGTCATATTATAAGTTCATTATAGAATTAGGGTTAGAATTTAGGCCTCCTAGGGCATATTAGGAGAAGGGATATTCAGAATGCATGCCATCTTGAGGTGGGGGGAGGGACGAGATGGGGAGAAAATTTGGAACTCAAAATCTTATGGAAGTGAATGCTCAAAACTAAAAATAAATAAATTAATCTGAACAAAAAAAAGAATTTAGGTCTCCTAACTCTGAGTGCCTCACTCTACCGCCACTCAGTTTTCTCATCTGTAAAATGGGCACAATGACACCTGCTTAGTAGAAGTGTCGTAAAGATTTTTTAAAAAATCTTAATGGGATAAGAGACGTGAAAAATGGAAAGGGGACATGTTCCATTGTAGCATCTGGGGCACAGCAGGCAATGAAGGGAAAGCAAGACCCAAGGGAAAGGAATATCTTCCCCTTAGAACTGAGCAAAGTGTGACTAGACCTTGCTATGGAATGATTAAACCTTAGAACCCTGTCACATGAGAGGGGAGAGACAGAGAGAGAGAAAAAGAGAGACAGAGTCAGAGACAAAGAGAGATAGAGATAGAGAGAGGGGAGAGACAGAAACAGAGAGAGAGGAGGGAGGGAGAGAGGGAGAGAGGGAGAGAGAGAGAGAAAGAAACACCTCTGTGCACAACTGTGTGTTCTATTACTGGTAAATGAATAATTGGAGAGCAGTCCTTGGGCATCTGTTGTTTACCCTTTAAGGGAATGAGTCTCTGCTTCATTGGGCCAAAAAAAAAAAAACCTCTCCAAAGGCAAGGGCAGGGGCTGAGCAAGTGTTTGTCCAAATTTCTTTAAGGAAGCACTGGTAATATAGACCAGCTTCTCTTATATTCAATTCACATTCAATCAGATTTATCTAGCCCTTTACAAAGCACTTTTGTCTCAGTGACTCTGTTGACTAGGAAAAAGAACTAGTATTCCCATTTTACAGATGAAGAAACTGAAGGTCTAAGAGGTGCCCATATCTCTCCTATCCATCTCCTTTTCTAATTTTATACAGGCACCCCCCCCCACAAGCCATCTCACTGACTATAAGAATCAACAGATTCTTAGTTAATCACAGTTTCGTATTTAAAACTTTTCAGAATCTAGCTCCAAGCCATCTCTCAAGAATGACTTTACCTTATGTTCTCTCACACACACTCCCTTCCAGCCACACTGGACTACTTGTTCTTCCCCGTGCACAACCTGTCTCCTGTTTTTATGCCTTCAGCCCATAATTGGAATGCAGCTAGATAACACAAGTCCCTTGAGTCAGGAAGACCTAGGTTCAAATCCACCTTCAGCCACTTGTCCTGGGTTGTTTGACCCAGGGCAAGTTACTTTAGCTCTGTCTATCTCAGTTTCCTTTTCTGTAAAGTAGGGATAATAATAGGACCTACCTCCCAGCATTGTGTATATATAATATATTATAATATGATATATAAATGCTAAGGGTTTTTATTGTTACTGGAAAGAGCACAGATTTAGTGTCAGAGGACCTGAGTTTGAATCCCAGCTCTGCTACTTATAACCTGTGTAATCTTTACCAAGTCACAACCCTTTTGTGCCTTAGTTTTGTCATCTATAAAATAAGGGAGTTGGACCAGAGCAAAGGCTAGATGGTTTCAAAGGTCCCTTCATGTTCTAAAGCTATGACCCTATGCACCATCACATTCATGAATCTCATATTCCTTTCAGGGCTCAGGTCAAGGATTTCTTCCTACTGTACTCCTTTCCTAATCACTGACCCCAAGTTATAAGAGCTCCCAGCTCCCCAAATTACTTTATCTTTATATATTTTTTCTAATGTCTTCTGTGTTCATATTGTTTCCTCTCTGTAGAATGTAAGTTCCCTGAAGGCAAGGACTGAATCTATTTTTGGTCTTTTTATCTATCCTCAGTACCCAACACTGTGCCCAACATATATAAGCAAATGCTTGTGGCATTACAATATTGGCTAGAAGAAATAACTTTCTAAATACCTTCCTTAGAAACTCAGTGACAAAGGATTTTCAACATGGTTATGTCTGAACCAGAGATCAGCCTCTTTCCTGGAGTTGCTGAGTCTAAAATCTTGGATTCTGTTCTGCTGATACTTGCCAAACCTGACTTTTTATTGCCATCTCACCTGTGCTGTCCATGGTGTCAACAAGTCCACTTCAGCTCACTTCAGGACAGTAAAGGTAATGATTTCAAGTAACTTGAACTGCTCTCTCTCTCTCTCTCTCTTCCCTTTGCCCCCTCTCAGGGTATCTTGCTGCTTTAGCTAGGCTGGCCTGACTGCCTTATGAGTGGTGCTTACTGGGGCTCACTGACCCCTTCCCCACAGGAGCTGCTATCCTGGATGATGGCTATGAGCTAGAAGCAGGACTAATGGTCATGAGAATCCTACAAATATATAAAGACAATTATAATCCTTCCCATCCCAACCTTGTTTTCTTCACAGCCCAATCCTCATATGGCATGTATCCCAGGGAAGTGTATAGTACAATGGAAAGAATTCTGACCCTGGAGTCAGAGGGGCTGGGTTTAAATCTTACTTCTACCACATACTACTTGTGTGACAAATTACTTACCTTTCTTAAACCTCAGTTCACCCATATGTAAAATGAGAGGGGAGAGGTCAGATCAGATGACCTCTGGGGTCCCTTCAAGCTCTAAATCTATGTCCTGGTCAACATTCTCTGGACAATTTCTAGTTTATTAATGTCCTTTTTAAAAGGAGATGCCCAGAACTGAATGTGATGCTCTGAATAGTTTGACCAAGACCGAGAGAGAAAAGGAGAACTTTATTCTGCAAACATCTGATCAGAAATGGAGGTGGGTTCCTCGCTTTATGAGAGAAAAAACAAAACAGATGGCTCATATGAGTGGTGCCCTGATGCCCATAGAATATTAAAAGATTTAGAGAAGGCCTCCACTATAATCCTAAGATTCTCTTATGGAAGAGGGATAGAAAGACATGAACAGGGCTGGCACTGCACCTGGAGACAGGCAGACTGGGATTCTACTTCAAACACTTACTAACTGTGTGACCATGGGTAAGTCACATGACCTCTGTCTGCCTCAGTTTCCTCATCTATTTAATGGGGATAATAATAGCATTCCTCCTAAAGTTGTGAAGATCAAATGAGATAATATATGCAAGGTGCTTGGCCAGCCTTAAAGCTCATGCAAATGTTAGCTCTTATTTGAAAGACATAGATGGGCTGCTATCTGCACCAATGGAGGGAGGTGCTCCCATGGATGAGACCATGGACTTGCTGATATATTGAAGTAATGATGGTAAGACCACTTTGATCCTTTGAAAGATCAGTGGTTTCCCAAAAGAGATCGTTCCCTTTGCCAATGCATATTGCAACCCCTTCCTGAATGTCTGTGGCCAAAATCAATCATCTAGTGGCCAAACTTCTGGTAATAAAGTTCTCCCAACTCAGCTAGACTGTCCTTAGACAAGACACAGTATTTCAGCAAAGTCTTGTTAGTGCCAACCAGAGCTTGGAAGACTTCAAGACCTGGGGTCATTTTGATTCTCTTGTTTTATTGCTTGTCCTTCATTCTGGAAGAGGACCACGACATCAGAAAGGTGATGGCATGACTTGCAAGTGAATTGGATTTAAGTGAGGGAGGGCTGGGCAAGGTCACCAGCCTCACTTTCACCTCCAGAGCCATCTGGGTCCAGTGGCCAGATACAGACTAGGATGACTGGAGATGGTCCAACTGGATGCTCTGCTGAGGTAAAGGAGGAGGAAGATGACATGGAGAAAGGATAACATGAGGATCTGTTAGCACCATGTAGGTACTAACTAGTACAAGTGCAAAGAGTATGGGACTCGAAGCCAGAGAAGCTAGGTTTGAATTCTGACTCTGACCCTCAATAGGGGGTTTGTTGTTCAGTCATTTCAGTCTGACTCTTTGTGACCCCATTTAGGGTTTTCTTAGCAAAGACACTGAAGTGGTTTGTCATTTCTGTCACCAGTTCATTTTACAGGTGAGGAAACTGAGGCAAACTGGGTTAAATGACTTGCCCACAATCACACAGCTAGTAAATGTCCGAGGCTGAATTTGATCTCAGGTCCTCCTGACTCCAGGCCCTGGCACTCAACCCACAGAACCAGCTAGCTGCCCCGCCTTCACTGGATGGTTTCTAAAATCCTTTCTAGGCTGTGATTCCAATTTTGGAGGTGAAAAGAGAGGGGAGGAGAGGAGAGGAGACCAACCTTGCCTGGTTTATCCCCCATTCCTTTCCTTTCCCAAAATGGCAGCCTCACCTGGAGGGCCTCAAAATCTATTCCTGGCTCAAACATCCCTGGAGAATCTACATTTGAATTACTTTGCAACCCAGACCCAATTAGCAGGTAGTCTGAATCTGGGTGCAGGGCCATTTTACTGGGGCCTAATTACTCTGTGATTAACTAGCATTCAGTGTTAGCTGGCAATTAGCATGTAATTACATGGTCTGTTCAGTCAGGTGTGAGACTGGAGAAATGCAGTCCTCCCTCCACCCATCCCTTCCTTCCCCATTCTCTTTCTACTAAACCTGACTGTGACCTGACTTCTGTCACTGACTTTGAGAAGGAATCACCCCTCATGGAGAGGGAGGTGGAGGGTTGTCTTCTGACTTCCTTTGGCAAAGGAGTCCCACAGCTCTCCTAAATAAAAAGACAAAGCTCAGGCCTGTACTGGAGTAGCTTTCTGAACATGGAACCAAAAAGCCCTGGGTTCAAATCCCGCCTTGGGCACTTACTAGCTGCGTGACCTTGGGCAAATCACTTCGCTTCTTTGAGAGCCACGGATTCCTCCTTTGTCAAGGGGGAATCATATCAGAGCCTGCTTCATAAGGTCCTTGGGAGGAACAAATGAAGTATCTGAAAGGGCTTTGCAGACCTTAAAGCATGATATAAATGTTAGGTGTCATAATATTAAACTCTCAGCTAGGGAGAGTTCTGTCTCTTTGTTGCTGTCTCTGTCTCAGTCTCTTTGTCTCTTTCTCTTCTTACCTCTTTCCTTACCTCCCTCCCTTCCTTCTTGTCTCTCTTTCCCTGTCTCTCCTTCTTTCTCTCTCTCCTCTCCCTCTCTTCCTCCCTCCCTCTCTCTCTCCTCTCTCTCCCCCTCTCTGTCCCTCTCTTCCCTCCCTCCCTTGCTCCCTCTCTCTCCCTCTCTTTCTCCTTCTTTCTCTCCCTCCCTCCTTCCCTTTCTCTTTCTCCTGTCTCCCTCCTTCTCTTCCTCTCTCTTCTTATCTTTCTCTCCCTCCTTTCTCCCTCTCTCTTTCTTTCCTTCCCTCCTTTCCTCTCTCTTCTTCTCTTTCTCTTCCTCCCTCTCTCTCCCTTCCTCCCTCCCTCTCTCATCTCTCTCTCCTTCTCTGTCTCTCTCTTTCCTTCCCTCCTTCCTTTGCTCCCTCTCTTTCTCCTTCTCTTTCTCCCTCTATCTCTCCCTTTCTCTCCTTCTATTTCCCTCCTCTTTTTCTCTCTCTCCCTCCCTTTCTCTCTCTCTCTTTCTTTCCTTCTATCTCCTTCCCTTCCTCTCTCTCCTCTTTCTCTTCCTCCCTCTCTCTCCCTTCTTTCCTTCCTTCCTCTCTCCTTTTCCTTACTTCCCTCCTGCTTTCAGAGTCATCTTAATCTCCACCTTCACTATTCCATCCATCAAAGAGAAAACAGAAGAATGTATAGAATTTAGAACAGGAAGGGCCTTTAGAGATAATTTGTCACCCCCTGCATGGCTGTATTTCACAGAGAAGAAAACTGAGGCTCATAAAGGTTAAATGAGATTCTCAATGTCACAGCTGGGCAGTAGGAGGGTCAAGATTTGAACCCAGATCTTCTGCCTCCACCAGGTTTTCTCCATTCTGAGGCAGTTTCCACTCTGACAGATTGGTTCACACCCAGTCCTCTCAGCTCTTTCCTAGTCCAGCTGACCTTTCAGCCAGAAAGAGTGTGGAAGAGGCTGCCTCTGATTGTCAGTGCACAGGAGCCAGAACCTTGAGCCTCTGCGCACTCGCGTCTCCCCCCACAGCCATCTCACATTCTCGCCTGGCAACCTCTCAGCTTGGGTCTTTCTTTTTTTTTTTTACTAGGATTGACCTAATCCCTTTAATCCCCTTTCTTCCTTGAGGCTGCCTTGTGGCTACAGTCCCAGCAAGATCCTGAGGCCTCTCTGGAAGAAAAGACCGTTTCCCCAGCTGTGAAGAGGAAAGGCAGGGGAAGAAATCAAACTAAAACAAAAAGCCAACCCTCATCCTCAGTCCCCAGAGCCTCTGTCACAGGCTGGAGCCTGGAACCCAGCTGCCTTTCAGAGGACTGATTGCTACCCCAGCCTGAAGAGAGAAGCAGATGGTTCAGACTGGGGCTGCTTGGGAAGAGGGTCTGGGCCCAGAAGGCATGTCTGTTGTCTATTTCTGCTTTTTGAAACCAGGTCTGTGATTCCATTTATGTGGAGAACAATCAGAGAATTGTCTGGATCTTTGAAAAGTTAAGTGACTTGCCCAAGGTCATACCACTAGTAGGAGTCAAAGGCTGGATCTGAACCCAGATCTTCCTGAATCAGAGGCCATGACATAACACTTCAGAGGCAGGATTTGAACCCTGGTTCCCTAATTCCAAATCAAATATGCAAAGTGCTTTCCCTAAGGACAACCCTGCGAGGTAGGTAGAGCAAGCAGATGTAGATTTAAAGCAAGAAGGGACTTTAGAGACCGCCTAATGTAACCCCTTCATTTTACAGGCGTGGAAACTGAGGCCCAGAAGAGTGAAGAGACTTGTTCATAAGTGGCAGATGCAGGATTAGAACCCAGGTCCCAGGTCCTCTGACTCTCGATACAGTACTCTAGCTGTAGTATGACACCATTTTTCAGAAGGAAATGTTGATTTTCAGAGGAAGTGAAATGACTTGCCCAGGGTCACACAACCAACATGATTCAGTTACTATCATCATCATCATCATCATCATTCTTTATTGTGACATGGTGGCACTGAATCTCAAAGTATAGGCCAGTGGAGTCTGACATTTCCTACCATGCTGGAGAACCTTCTGGAAGGAAGTTACTTGCCTAGGGCTGAGTCCTCTGTCTACAATCAAACCTCCTCCAGGAAGCTTTCCATGACACCCAATTATGGCCTGCCTCCTTAAAATACCACTTTATTTGCGTTTTTTACTGGAGAAGGAAATGGCAAACTACTCCAGTATCTTTGCCAAGAAAACCCAAGAATAGTACTGGTGTGCTATGGTCCACTGGGTCATAAAGAGTCAGACACAATTGAACAACTGAATGACAAAAGGTGTGCCTATCAGGTGAGATAATGTATTACCATCATCTGTTGGTGTCTTTTTCTGAACCTTCTGTCACTGCTAACTGTATGCTTATTAAAAGTGTGTTGAATCTGTGTCCCCCAGAATCCTCTATGGAAAGATAAAGACCCCAGGAAGAGTTAACACCATAAGGCCTTAGCTGATACCATCTCTCAGAGTTATTTAGAATAGAGAAGAAGGCCCTCTGAAAGGAGGGTCCAAGAGGAAGTCTTAAATTCCAAGTATCATTCTCATCAGATTAGACTGTAGAGATCAGATAGTTGAATCTTCTCATTTTACATATGGGGAAACTGAGGTCCAGAGAAGCCAAGAGACTTATCAAAGCCTACAGTTAATCAATAATTGCTATTCTTCAAGGATGAGTCTGATGTTGTGACTCCTTCGCTTAAGACTCCTCCATCTGGCATAAGGCCCTTCACCATCTATCACTAGCCTACCTTGTGTTACATAACTGCACACCATATTCTTTTTGGCCCAACCACATACTAAATTCTATCTCCAGTCCTCATGCCCTTGCTTAAGCTGTGCCCATTCCTGGAACCCACTCCTCGATTACCTCTTAGAATCCCCAGCTTCCTTCGAGGCTCATTTCAAGGTACCACCTTCTCTTCTAGTTTTTTCTAGATCCCCCCAGTTGTTATGGCCTTTCTCCCCCAGACAAATTCCTTTGTTTTTATTTTATAGACACTTCCTGTCTTCTCCAAGAGAATGTGAGCCCATTCAGAGCAGGGACAGTTTCAGTCTTGTTTTCATATCCTCAGATACTATTTTAGTACCTGGAATATAGTAGGCACTTAATAAGTGCTTATTGACTAACATTTTCATGGCATATATTTTGTATATATTTATGTATACATGTGCTGGTCTTCTCATCCCCTCCCCCTTTCAGTACTTGAGAGCAGGATTCTCACTTTTTGTCCTCATCTCCCCAATGCCTGGCAAATGGAATGCGCTTGATAAATACTTGTTGAATGAATAAGTAAAGTAAAGTCGGTATTGGAAACCCAATTTCCTATCTCCAAATCCAGTTCTCTTTCTACTATTGCACAGTGGCCTGGTGAAAGTCAACACAGTCCAGCCCAGCCCAGCCCTCCCCTACGGACTCATAGGCCTTTGATAGCAGATCACGGAGTCTGAAAGGAGAGGCAGAGTAGCCCTTTAAGAGGGAGGCCTTCGTTGTCTGACCCTAGAGAAAACTCAAACTAAGGCCCAGCATTCTCTGCTCCTGGGGCTTTCCCACAGACCATTCATTCTCCTCCAAGTCTTTTGTCCCTCTGAAGCTCCAGCTTCCAGTCTCATCTATTAAGGCACAAATCAGAGCCCACCTCTGCCAGGAAGTGTTCCATGACTAGAACTTAATGTCACTAACATTTAGAGCTGAGGTCCTTAACCCTGGGGGCCATGAACACATACATATGTGTATATATACGCATGTATGTAAATATACACATGCTTCC
This sequence comes from Vombatus ursinus, assembly GCF_900497805.2. Taxonomy (NCBI): domain Eukaryota; kingdom Metazoa; phylum Chordata; class Mammalia; order Diprotodontia; family Vombatidae; genus Vombatus; species Vombatus ursinus. Next base: position 3,242,437 of record NW_020954600.1, read on the forward strand.
ATATATACACATGTGACATATATAGTGTATATAATAATAATAGTAATAAGAGCTAACGTTCATATAGTACTTACTATGTGCGAGGCACTATGCTAAGAGCTTTACTTTATTATCTCATTTGGCTTTCACAACAACTCTGGCTGGTAGGTGCTATTATCATTCCCACTTTATAGATAAGGAAAAAGGAAAAAAAAAAAGGTTAAGTGACTTGTCCAGGGTCACACAGCTAGTCTGAGGCTGGATTTGAACTCAAGTCTATCTGACTCCAGGCTGAGTGCTCTACCCACCTGTCTTCCTATAGCAATGTATATACGGATAGACAAACAGACAGACAGATAGACAGATAGCTATACACGTATATTTCAATATAATTGGCTTCCCTTGTATAGGTACATATTTTATTTTATGCATTTAGAAACATGATTCTCAGCAGGGTTCCATAGGTTAAAACCCTTCCGGTGTAGACAGAGCATTGATGAATTGTGCTGTCTCCCTAACTGGGCTATGAGGTACTTGAGGGCAGAAATTCTGCCTCATAATTTTCAATGTAGCCTCATAGGAATGGAGGCATATTAGTTATTATTCCTAGTGTTATTATTTTCACTCATTCAAATTGACAGACCTTTATTTGGCTTCCTCTATATGTAAAACATTGAACTAGGTCCTGGGCAGATATTGAGACAAAATGGAAAAAAGACCCAGCCTTGAAGGAGAATGTAATTCTCCTGTGGGATGCTGCATGTAAACGGATCTATAAAATACTTTATATATAAGATATAATATATAATTATATGTAATGATAGAATATATCCTTATATATGAAAATATGTAATATGTATTATATACATTTTATATATTATATATTATATGTATTATATACTATATAAGATACTTTGAGGAGAGAGATAGACAGACAGTCACAGAGACTGAGAATGCCCTAAACTCAATGAGCAAGAAAGGTTTCTTGTAGGAAGAAGAAACTAAATTAAACCTTGAAGAGAGCTAGGAATTTTTAAAAAGAGGAGAGACTGAGTTCCAAGTATCAGTCAATATACATTTATTATCATTGACTTATTTTTTCAGTTTGTCTGATTCTTTATGACCTCATTTGGGTTTTTTTTGGTGGGGGGCAAAGATACTGACAACCCTCCTGATGTCATTGGTCCTTTTCAAGAACAAGGATGAACAATATTTATTAAATACCTACTATGTGCTAAGTGCCGGGGGGGGGGAGGGGATGCTAAAGATAGTCCCTGACCTCAAAGGGCTTACAATCTAGTGGACAGCATCTGCAAAAGCATGGGGGCAGAAGATTAGGATGTCAAATTTGAGAACTAGCAAAGTAGGTCAATTTGTCTGGAAAGAACAGTACCTGCGAGTGAATGTGAAGTTACATCAGAGCTGGAATGGACTCTAGAAGTTAGAATGTCAGAACTGGAAGCAATCTTAGAACATAGAACATAAATTGTCAGATCTGGAAGGGTTCTTAGAACATATAATATTTATGGCTTCAGACATAGAATATGCAGCATCATAACATAACTTAGAACGTAGAATGTGGAATGTCAAAGTTGGAAGACTCTTCACACAGAATTTCAGAACCGAGAGAAAATTTAGAACATGAGATGCTGGAACTGGGAAGTATCTCAGAACCATGAATGTTCCGACTGGAAAGGATTGTAGAACCAAGGTCAGAACTGGAAGGCTCTTCTAACAAAGCCTTCTAGAATGTTAGAGCTGGAGGGACCTTGTTTGCCTAATCAGAGCGCCTGATTTTACAGATAAATAAAACAAGAACCCAGAGAAGGGAAAGTTTCTTGCCCAAGGTCTCAGAATTTGTTATGGGCAAAGCTTCTACTGGAGGACAGGTCTCTAGCCTCCCTGATGAATGCTTGTTTTGTTGCATCTCAGTTGTCTTTCCTTTGAGATCTGTTTCTCTGAGACACTCACACCTCTTTCTATTTCCATCACTGAGCCAAAACCAGAGTCCAAATTCCCTCTTCCAGGAAACTATTGGCATCTCTCTTCCATTCTTCTCCCTCTACCTTCCCTCTCGCTTCTCACCCAACCCACTTGAATCCTAACCTTCACAGCCCTTCCCCTCTCCCCATTCCCCTCTCCTGCCCGCTAGGAGGGGCTCCTTAGGGCCTCTGAAGGAGAGCAAAAGCTGGAAGATGTCAATTAAATTTGCCTAGCACTGCAGAGAGTGCCCCTGCAAGGCATGCTCAATTTATGCTGATTTTATTTTCTTCCTGTTGTCTCCTTGACTACCTGGCTCACCCCTTTCTGTGATGTTGCCACAGTGTTCTCCCAGAGCCTGTCCTGGGGAGGGGAAGGGAGGAGAGCAGTTTCATTAACCTCTGGTGGAGATGGGTAGGACAGTAGAGTGAAGGACACCTACTCCTAAACAAACACACACACACACACACACACACACACACACACACAGGTGTGTGCTTCAGGTACTCCCCACCAGCTGCCATTTCCTCTCTTTGCTGACCACTGATATTCCTGGAGAGAGAGGAGGAAGGGGCTGAGACTAGAGGTGTGTTCTTTCCTGGAAGGTGATTTCAGCTTTAATTCAAATAGATGAAGGACAAAGGGTTAACACTGGCCATGCCTACCCCACCTCCTGCAGTAACTGCTTGGCCTTTGGACTTCCTAAGGCACCTTGTTTCCGTTGTCTCAGTTATCTCCCAACAACCCTGGGCTGTCTAGGATACATGTTATTATCTCCATTTTCCAGGTAATCGTGAGAGTTGCCTGGCATAGTGGACAGAGAGCTAGCCTAGGAGTCAGGAAGATTTGCCTTTGAGTCCTACCCCTGACACATTCTAACTGTATGATCTTGGACAACTCACTTAACCTTTTGATGTTCTTGGCAACTAAGGCTTTAAATTGCCAATAGAATGATCATCTGGATCACTAGACAAAAGAAAAATAGATAAAATCCAAAGAAGGAGGAGAAGAGTCAGAAGAAGGAAGAGGATAAGATAAGTTTGGAATAATTAGAAAGAAGGCCTGCCTCACCATGCAGAAGATCTCACTTCAAGTCCTAATTCTGACGCATGCTTCTCTCTTCCTGGCTGTGTGACCTTAGGCAAATCATTTCTGAAAACTTGTATTAGTAAAGGGAATTCCCTCACTGGGAGCTCTCTATAGCAAGGAAATCTGACCCTAGGCAAGTCATTTCTGAAAATCTGTATTAACACAGGGAATTCCCTCTCTGGGAGCTGTCCAAAGTAAGGAAATCATAAGTCTGGTTAATAATAATGATAATAACAACAACAACAATATACTATAAAGAAGCCATTATGTCATGCTCCCCTACTATAATAACAATTATGATTGACTCACATGACTATATTTTTAAGGTTTACATAGTGTTTTTCTCACAACAGTTCTGTGAGAGCACTATGAGCCCCATTTTACAGATAAGGAAACTGAGCTTCAGAGAAATTAAGTAATTTACCCTAAGTCACATAGCTAGTAAGTATCAGAAATGGGAATCAAAGGACCCCTGGTCTTTCCATTCCGCTATACCCCTCCTTCTTCTTCTGGGTTAATCTTACAATTATCATAGAATCATAGAATCTGGGAGTCAGAAGGGACTTTGGTGGTATCTAGTCTAACCTATACGTGAAGGAATCTCACCTATAACACATCCCATCCATGGTCATCTATTTCTGCTTGAAGACATTCCAGGAGGGTTCTCTGGAGGAAGCCCACTCCATTTGCAGACAGCACTACTCTTTCATAATTTCTTCCTCCAAACTAATTTAGGTTCTCTGTGTCTTTACCCCACTGCTCCTAGTTTGGCCATCTGGAGTCAAACAGTTCAGATCTAATCTGACTTCCACAGGACGGCTCTTCAAAGACTTGAGCACAGCCATCATTCTTCACCCTGCCCTTTTGAGCCTCCCCTTCTCCCAGGTAAACATGCCTACTTTCTTCAACTGATCCTCCTAACACTTTGATGCAAGGCTCTTCACCATCCCTTTCCACTTTATCACTGTCCATGGTGCCCAGAACAAACAGGATACAAGGCAAAACACAGCGGGACTCTCCCCTCCCATTCCTGAAAGCTCCATAGTAGCCCAAGGCTCCCAATGTAGCCCAAGGTCACTTCAGCTTTTTTTGTGGCTGTCCTACCATGCTGCTGGCTCATACTGAGCTTGTAGCCCATTGAAACCCTTAGATTTTTTTGAAAGAATAATTGTGGTCTAACCATGTCTTCCCCCCATCTTGTACTTGTGAAGGTTTATTTTTTTTTGTACATAACTGTACATAAGTAAGGCTTTGCATCTCTCCTTAAGAAATTTCATCTTATTATTTTCAGCCCAATGCTCCAGCCTGGCAAGATCCCTTTGGATCTTGATTCCATCATCCACTGTGTAAGCTATCTCTCCTGGCTCTGCTTTTCTGCAAATTTGATGGGGTTGACAACTATGCCTTTATCTAAGTCATTGAAAAAAAAAGTTAAACAGTACAGCACCTGGGCTATTGCACTGGAGATCTCCTGGCATGGTGACATGGAACCATTAACATTTAATCTGTCCTCATCCAGGAGTTAGCCACTGATAGATTAAATTTAATGGGGCAGTAGACTGAAGCAGTTGCCTCCTGGTATGATGTGAGTGATATTGACAGTCATTTCTCCCATGTCTCCCAAAAACCTCCTGGCCTATTACCAGTACCCATATCATCAATAGAATTCCTTTTTGTTTTTAAGATTAATTACTGCCTTTCCCCTCCAGTCTTCTTAACCCCATTGATTTAGAATTGAAAGGGACCTTGGAGGCTGTTCAGTCCAATTCCCTTATTTTACAGATGAGGAAAGTAAAAGTAACCTGCCCAAGGTCACTGAGGTGAAATCTAAACCCAGGTACTTCTAACTCCCAATCCAGTGCTCTTTCCACCAAACCAAGCTGCCTCATACACAGAAAAAATTCTAAGCAAAGCTGTCTAGAAAATAGAAGGCAATGTTTATGAAGGTAATGAATTTCTTGTCTTTGGAAGGTTATATGGCCACTTATCAAAGATGCTGCTGAAGGTGCCCAGAGCTGGGGAGAAATACAGACTATAGACCAAGTTAAGAGGGACTTTGGGAAACTGACTTAGCTCATGCGGTCCTTGGAACATAAGATAGAGGTGCTCCCAACAAATGAAGTTAGAGATAGAAGAGATCCTATGACACATAAATTGTCCAAGATGGGAGTGGCCTTCAAGCATGAGATTACAGAAAGACAGAAGACCTCATGGCCCTTTCCAGCTCTGGGATTCTAGTAGTCTAAGAAATAACCCAGGAATCTCTAACTTCAGTGTGACTGTGGTCATGGGACTGCAGGGTGTTGAGTCTTTTTAATTTTTTTTGGAGGGGGAGGGAATATAGAATATAGAATTTAGAAAATAGAATATAAAAATACAGAATTTATTTTTCCACCACCACCACCACTATCACACACACACACACACACACACACACACACACACACACACACACACAAATTCATAAGACACAAAGAATTCACAGGATCCCATGAACAAGTGCAAAAATACAAAGCTCTCAAGTAGTCTATTAGACTCCTTCCTGGGAAGATCTATTGACCAAATATTTCCCATTTACTTTGGGCCTGTGCCATCTGAGTGGTTCACAGCAGTGACAGGATTGGCCTGATCCATATCTCTCATCCCCAACAACTTCCAATGGTATAGTTTTATTCCTATAGCTAGCATTGATACAGCACTCGAAGGTATCATCACAACAATGCTGGGGGGTGGACACTATCATTATTTCCATTTTATATATGGGGGAAACTGAGGTAAGGTACATGACTTGCCCAGGGTCACACCATGTCTAAGGTGAGATTTGAACTCAACTCTTCCTGATTCCAAATCCAGCACTTCATTCATATACCTTGGTGTATCTCCCACAACTCCTAACACTTGTAGGGCTCAAATAATTCTTGTTGATTTACAGCCTGCCCTTATTCTGGCTAGAAGGCCTGGGTTCAAATCTTGCCTCTGATGTTACCTATGTGGCCTTGTTAATGAAATAGTTTTACCTTATTTTATGCTGTGTGGTTACCGTAGGAATCTTGCTCAGAAGAAGAGGAACTGTAGGTTGGTCGAGACATTTGGTGTGTAATCCGGGGCCAAGGAGCCAATGGGCTCCTTGGGGTAGAGCGACCATCTGTGGGTTTCTTGTTCTATTAGAATCCCTGCTAAGGACACCAGAGTGCCAAGGAGTCTTGAGTGGTGTTAACATAGCTGGGTGCCCTCCCTTCTTTCCCCTGGCCTCCATTTTCAGGAATGGGGATGAAAGGACATAGATAGGAAAGGACATAATGATAAGCTCCCCCAAGCACCCTTCATGCCATTCATCAGCTATGTGACACTGAACAAAACACATAGTGCGTTTTTCCCTCTGGGCTTGACTTCTCTCATCTATAAAATGGGAAGGAAGTAATAGATGACCTGGAAGGTCCTCATTAGTTTTGAATCCTACGATCTTCTGAAAAGTAGAAGGTATTTCTTCAGTAACTCCTGGGGGCCGAGAGTCATTGAGCTGTCGGTGGGCTGTGCTTACCTGAAAGGCTACCCTCAGGCAAAAGAAGAGGAAGCCGGTAGTGTTACCTGGGAACTGTGGCAGACTGGTTAACTTCCAGCCCATCCCTATGCTCTGAGGTCCCACTCAGCTCCAACAGTTGATGCTTTAAGATCCAATGTCTATCTAAGCTCTAAAATTCTGGGTTCTAAGGTCCCTTTCAACTCTAACATTCAATCAGTGAGCAAGCATTTATTAAATGTGCCAAGATTGTGGTAGGGACTGGAAACACTGTACAATGACAATGAATAAATAATCTTTCCCCTCAAGGAGCATACTCTTTATTTATAGGTTCTTTTAAGCTCAGACAATTTACATCCTACAATTTCTAGCTCTGACATTCTGTGTTCTAAGGTTCCCCCATCTCTGACATTCTATGTTCTAAGGCCCTTTCCAGCTCTGACATTCCATATTCTAAGAACCCTCCCAGCTCTAACATTCTAGGTTCCAAAGTCCCTTCCAGCTCTGACATTCTGTGTTACAAAGTCTTTTCCAGCTCTGACATTCTGCATTCTAAGGTTCCTCTCAGCTCTGACATTCTATGTTCTAAGGACCCTCCCAGCTGTAACATTCTAGATTCTAAAGTCCCTTCTAGCTCTGACATTCTATGTTCTAAGATCTCTTCCAGCTCTGATATTCTGTGTTATAAGGGCCCTTCCATTTCTTCTATTGTGTATGTTTTAAGGTCCCTTCTAGCTCTGACATTCTATGTTCTAAGGACCCTCCCAGTTCTAACATTTTAGGTTCCAAAGTCCCTTCCAGCTCTGACATTCTGTTTTAAAGTCCTTTCCAGCTCTGTCATTCTGTGTTCTAAGGTTCCTTCCATCTCTGACATTCTATGTTTTAAAGTCCTTTCCAGTTCTGACATTCTGCATTCTAAGATCCCTCCCAGCTCTAACATTCTAGGTTCTAAAGTCTCTTCTAGCTCTTACATTCTATATTCTAAGGTCCCTTGTAGCTCCAACAGTGTATATTCTGTGTTCTAAGGTCCCTTCTAGCTCTGACATTCTAAGGTTCTATGTCTTAAGGTCCCTTCAATCCCTGAAATTCTGTGTTTTGAAGTACCTTCCAGTTCTGGCATTCAATGACTTTTGTAATTGTTCTCAGTTGGATAAAAGACACTGGCAATGGTGAGCCAGCCTTCTCAGGTGTATCATTTGGACCTTCTGTAGCCATGAACTGTCATCTACTGCCTGTGAGTCAGGCTTGAGAGATGCATACCTCCCACCTTGAATTGAGGGGTCAGCATGCTGTCTGAGCTCCCCAAGATATCAGAGGCTAGACGGAGTCGTCCCTTTGTTTATCAAGGAGGGGACATAAACAAGTTGCTAGCAATTGGCAAAAAGACAAAAGCAAAAAACTAACCCAAAGCTAGAACACAGCATGTTAAATTGGCTCATATGGTTGGTGCCCTTTTTCTTAATATAAGCATATCAAATGCAGTTTTATTTATAAATATGGAAGACGACGAGAACAATCCCTTCTGCCCAGACTGCTGGGTCCTTCTCCTGTGGAGCAAAGTATTCTCCTCCCCCTCCTGCTCTCTAGTGGATGTGGCATCGAAAATGCCAGACAGAAATAAAGAAGAGAATCACACTCAGGGCTGGGAGAGACATTAAAGATTGTTTAGTTCAGTCCTCTCACTGTACCCAAAAAGGCTCAGTGACTTGTCTGAGGTCACACACCCAGTAAGCAACAGGGCCAGAATTTGAAATAAGATTTTTGCTTGAGGCAGCTCAGTGGCACAGTGGAGGGAGTGTTGGACCTGGAGACAAGAAAGATCTGAGTTCAAATCCAGCCTCAGATGCTTACTAGCTATGTGACCTTGGGCGAGTTGCCTAACCTTTGTCTGCCTCATTGGTAAAATTCAGATAATTAAAAGCACCTACCTCACTAAGCTATTGTGAAGATCAATGAGATAACATATGCAAAGTACTTTATGAGCCTCAAAGCATTATAAATCCTTCTTCTCTTTCAAAATCCAGTGTTCATTTCTTGACATCACACTTCAGAAGACAGTAAGGGGCAGGTAGGTGGCACGGTGGATAAAGTGCTGGACCTGGAGTCAGGAAGATGAGTCTTCCTGAGTTCAAATCTGGCTTCAGATGCTTGGTAACTGTATGACCCGGGCAAGTTATTTAACTCTGCCTCAGTTTCCTCATCTGTAAAATGGGCTGGAAAAAGAAATGGCAAACTGCTACAATATCTTTGCCAAGAAAACCCCAAATAGAGTCATGTAGAGTCTGAAATGACTGAACAAGGAGAAATAATGTAGACATGAAGGTGTTTGGGAGTGAGGGGGAATGCTTCCTTTTCAGAGAGAGCTGCATTGGAAAGTTACAATTACTACCCACTGTACAATATTTGACTGCCTTGAAGGTCAATCATAGTACCATTTTAAAAGTCATTTGTTCATGTGATGTGATTCCCCATGGGCAAGGTATCAACTTTAGCTGGAATGTTCTAGAAGGTGCCAATGGATAGAGTGTGGAACATCATATTGAGAAGGAGTGGGGCTTGAAATGCAGTTCTGGCACCTTTCAGCTTGGTATCTTGGGTAAGTCACTAACTTCTCTGAAGCTCCCTCTCCTCATCTGTAAATGGAATTGATGATATCTAGGGTATCTGTATCTTCCCAGAGTGGTAAAGAGGCTCAAATAAGCTAATATTCTTAAAAGCAACATTGCAGATTTAAATTAGTTTAAATATTTTAAAATAGTGATTTTTATTTAAATTTTTTTTTATTCAAGTGAGGGTATACTTCAACAATGTCCTCCTCTTCTTTGCAATAGTTCAGGAAAATTGAGAAGGGCTCTTGGTCATACACAATATGGAAGAGTCAGGGTCTCTCCATACTTCACTAGGCACCCTCTATAGTAAGATAGTGGGTCTTTGTTTTCCCATTTTCAATGTGGGGGCAGATGATGAGAATGAATCCTGTCAATGGCTCTCAGAAAATCAAAGCTAGAAAGGAGCTGAGAGCTGACCTAGGTGCTGAGTGAATACAGTTTGGGTGCCCTGGAGAAGTAGATATTTAGCTCTCTGGGTCCTCCTTCAGAAGAGGGCCTGAGTTTTCTGCCCTCTTGGTTATCAGAATTTATTAAGCACTTGCTCTGTGTCAGGCTGTTGGTGTTTGTCCTACATTCTTGAAGAGGACCATGACATCAGGGAGGTGATGCTATGACAAGCAAGCGAAATTGGATTTAAGCGAGGGAGGGCTGTGCAAAGTCACCACTTGATAGGCAACAGCAATACAGAGACAAAAGTAAAACCAACTCAGAAGTGAGATTTGAGGAAGCAGAGGAGAGATCATTCTGGCAAAACTTCTGAAAAAGAATCAATTGGGAGTGGAAAGGAGCAGAACCCTTGGCCTGTTTGTTTGTTTTTTTTTTATTCTGTTCTCAAGGATTTTGCATTCTCTTGGGAAAAGTAAGAACAGCATGCACATAAAAGTTGAATGCACATATATATATAAAATAATGACTAGGGAGGGAGACGGCCCAGGTCTAATAGGAAGGGCCCCACAAGGCATCCTCCCAGTGTCCTCAGCCAATATGATATGCAGCATCATTCCAACCAGTCAAGAGTTTTTAGACTAAAGCCTATGATTAATTGATTAATTGAGATGCGTTTTCATCTGATTATAGCACATTTTATCAGTTACTTTAAATGGGCTAGGACAAGGATGGAGAATCTTTGGGCATCGAGTTCACATGTGACCCTCTAGGTCCTTGGGTGCAGCCTTTTGACTGAGTCCAAGTTTTATAGAGCACATCCTTTTATTAAGGGGATTTGTTCTGTGAAGTTTGGGTTCAGTCAAAGGGCTGTGTTTGAGGACCTAGAGGGCCATATGTGGCCTTGAGGCCACAGGTTCCCTACCCTTGGCTAGGAGCACTTGATTGATATACTAAGTCAACTACTCAACACAAGAAAGTGTCTAAACTGTCTCTACACCTTGATCTAGAGATTCCATTAGGCTATACCCCAAGGAGCTCAGTGACAAAAAGAAAGGTACCATATAAACCAAAACAGTTATAGAGGCACTTTTTTTTATAGTAGCAAGAATCCAGAAATGGTATGATATCCATTCACTGGAGAGTGGCTGAACAAAATGTGCAGCAAGAATGTTAACTGTGCTCTAATAAATGATAACTATAAGCAATGCAGAGAAGAATGGAAAGACATATAACTGATACAGAGGGAAGGGACTGAACCGGTGAAAAGATCTAAAAAATGACTACAACACTGTAAAAGAAAACAACAACAAAATCATTGAAACAATGCTGTGGAATCATGATGACCAAGCTTGGCCCCAAAGAAGTTAGATGAGAAGGCATCTCCTTTTTGCAAAGGCAGGGGGACTATGGGTATGGGACCCAGCAGATAATGTGATCTTTTATGATCTGTTGGTTAGTTTTGCTAATTTTTTTTGGTATCCTTTGTTATAAAGAATAGCTCCCTGAGAAAGGGAGCTTTGGGGAATAACCAATCTAAAAACAAAAGATATCAATAAAAATTTATTTTTTGAAAAGGTCTACTTGCATGTCAGGATGAGTTGGTTCCTAGGCTCTAGGAGAAAGGTCTTAAGCCTTAGTTTCTTTATCTGTACAATGGGGATAATCCTGGCACTTCTTTCACTGGGTTGATATGAAGATGGAAGAAGATAATGTATGTAAAGCACTTTGCAAAGCTTAAAGCTCTATTTGCACGTTAGTTAGTTAAAATCACCATCATCATCCCTGTCCTCTTGAGTTGAGGTCAATCATGAATTAAATGGCCTTGTAGCCATGGCACTAGAAAGTCTAATGGGAAAGGGCCAATCATGGAGTATGATTCTTCTCCACTGGTGCTCCCTCTATCACTCTCTAGGAGACAGCAGTTCAGAAATCCTGCAGTTCCTGGGGCTCAGGGAAGAATTCATCAGTGAGAGCTACAGAGTCTCCCTCCTTAGCCATGCCTCCCTCCAAACTGGGTGTGCTGTTGCTGCCTGTATTTGTCAGGCACCATCTCCCCTGCCTAGTTTGTTAAGAAATTATATAATGATGCATTTTGCAATCACCCCCAGCAGACTGCTTTTGTTGTTATAATATGCTATAGCAATGGTATGCGTCCCTATTAATAAACCTATCACTCTAAATGCCAGGCTAGTTTTTATTTGTTGATATTTGGGGTATGGTGCTACCCTGGGAAACATCAACACATTCCCCTGCCCCCTACATAAGAGAGGGAAGTAGGTGGGAAGGGGGTGGGGAGCCTCCTCATTCACCAGTTTCATCATGGATCTTGGCTCACCCTAGGACCCAGAAGCAGAACTGGACAGTGCCCACAGAAGCATGGACCAGAAAGAGGACAGAATTTGGAGTTGGGGCAAGGAGAGAGGGAACAAACATTTAGTAAGCAGTTGGTTAATGTGGCCCCAGTATTGTGTTAAGTACTTTACAAATATTATCTCATTTGAGGACCTGGATTTGAAAGCAGACTTGGCTATTTACTAGTTGCATGACCTTAAGCAAATCCCTTGGTCTTTCTGAGTCTCAGATTTCTGTAAATAGGGATTGGGTTGGATTGTTAAAGTCTTTGTTAGTGAAACTCTTGAAAAGGAAGCAGTTACTATAAAGAGTCAGTATGGAGCATAGATGTGGGGCAAGAAGGAACCTCCTTATAGGCTATGGAGTTGAACTCCCTCGTTTCAAGAAGAGGAATGGAGAGTAAGAGAGGTAAGTGATTTGGCTAAAGTCATGTAGGTAGTGATTAGCAGATGTGGGACATGAACCCAAATCCCTGGATCCTGTCCTATCCTGCCCTGGTTAGTCTGGTATGATTGTACTTGAAAGACTGGAACCCAGGTATTCTGACTCCAAATCCAGTGTTCTTTCAACTTGAGTGTATTACTATCTAAGCTTCAGTTTCTTTGACTGTGAAATGGGGATGATAACCCCTGACCAGCCAAGCCTCCAATGTGGTTTTGTCACAGGTGGCAACTGAGTTAATGAATTGTTATGATCAGTGAAAGTCAAACAGCCCAGGATCCCCACCTCCTTACCTCAGGGATTGGCAGTGAAGGCCAAGGAGGGGTGTGGAGATGTGGGGGTTGGGGGTTGCCTTCTTTGACGCAATCAGGGACAGAGATTCTGGGATTATTCCCTCACCAGGGAGCATGCAAAAGGGACAGATGTTCCCTTCAAAGGGAATCCTTTATATTGTAAGTCAGGTTTGGAAGATAGAGTGAAATTCCTTCTGTTCTTTTCTCCTCTCTCCCTCCCTCCCCATGGCCAAGGACTTTCATGTCTGAGGTGTGAGGTTTTGCTCACTTAGGGATTAGGCTTTGATAGGAACATTAGCTCCCTTTGGTTTGAGCTGAGCTATTCAGAACAGCCATTGACCTCCTGGGACTGTCAGACAGAGGTCCCTGGGTGCCCCTCCCCCTTAGCCTTCCTGTAGCTCACTTCCTGAAGTCTGTTTACTCAGCCCTCGACACTCATTTGCATTTGGAGAGGCCTGGGGAGTGAGGAGGCCAGGAGATAGTGATGAGATGAGAAGGGAAGAGGAAATTCACCGGAGGCACTCACATTTTGTTGTCAGGAAGACTTGTGCCTGAGGTAGGGAGAAGGGAGGCAAAGAGGTGGGTTCTTGGAAGGTCTTGATGGGGTGGCATGGGCTAGGGAACAGAACCTAGGACCTGGAGTTCAGGGGATCTACTTCAAAATATGGTTCTGATCCCAATGGCTAGGTCATTTCAATTCTCCAAGCTTCTCCATCGTCATGTGATCATAGATTTAGATGGGGAAGGAACCTTAGAGGTCATTGAGTCCAACCTCATTTTACCGAGAGAGCTTGGTGGAATGGTGGACAGGGCCCTGGACTTGGAGTCATGAAGTCTTGAGGTCAAATCCAGCCTTAGACACTTCCTAACCATGTAACCCCAGGCAAGTCACTTAACTGTCCCAGATCTCAGTTCCCTCATCTATAAAATGGGGATAATAATGGCACCTACCTCCCAAAGCTGTTGTGAGGATGTGCTATAAACATACATACATACATACATATATGTATGTATATATATATATATAAATGATAGCTATTATTATTGCAGATGAAGAAACTGAGGCCCTTCAGATCCTCTGAAATAAGTATTTCTGATTCCTCATGGGAAACTGAGGCTTCAAGGAGGGAAATGACTTGCCCAAGGTCACACAGTAATAAATTAGATTGGAGCCCAAATCTGACTCTGAATCTAGTGCTCTTTCCATTATGTATGCCCTGCTGCCTCTCAATTTCTCAGTGCCTCAGTTTCCTCATGTGTTCTTAAAAAGGATCCCAAAGTATCTGTTACAAGGTTGTTGTGAGTAAAGCATATAATTTTTTTTACATCACAAATATTTCTCTCAGTATCCCTCCTGCTCTTCCTCCAAGAGAGCTATCCTGAATAGCAAATCATATATTTTTAAAGATAAAAAAGGGGGAAAAAGTTGGAGGAATAGGAAAAAAATCTGCAAAGCAAATCAACACAAAAAAAAACAAAACAAAACACAACAATAGAAACTACATGCGGAGTATTCCAGCCATGGCCCTTCCACCTCTGCAGAGGGGTGTCGTGGAAGCGTCTCCTCTCGCTCTTTGTGATTTTGCTACATTTACTTTTGAATGTTTCATGGTTATTCTTCCTATTTACATTGTTGCAGTCACTGTGCACATTGTTTGTGTGGATCTGTTCACTTCCCTCTGCATTGGCTCATGTAACTTTTTCCATGCTTCTCCGTAGTCACAGTATTTGTTATTTTATTACTATTTATACTATTTATATAATAACAATTGTTAATGTGTATAGTACTAGCATTGGATTATTCCATTTTATTCATGTACCACATCTTGTTTAGACATTTTCTGATCAATGGGTGTCTATTTTGTTTCTAATTCTTTGCTACCACAGAAAAAAATTGCTTTCCAAAGCCACTGCGTATGAATTATTATAATTTCTAATCATAGGAAAATAATAAATCAATAAGCATTTATCAAGTTCTTACTTTGTACCTGGCACTATGTTAAGCACTTTGGACAGCAGAAAAAAACCAGTCCATTCCCTCAAGAAGCTTATATTCTGTTGGGGAAATAAATATGTATACACATAAACATATAAAAGGTACATGCAGAGAAGACACAGAGTACCCTTGTTTGGAAAGGAACTAACCAATGACGGTGACATGGAAAGGCTTCCTTCAGAATGGGCGTTTGATGAGTCTTGAAAGAAACCAGGGATTCAGATGGGCGGAAGTGAGGAGAAAGAGCATTCCAAGCATGAGAGATAACAGTATATGGGCACCAAGCCTCAAGATGGAGTCATGAGGATCAGCAAGTGGGCCAATATAACTGGATCACAGAGTGCACAGATGAGCCGAGTATGGGAAAAATCAAACGAACAGGAAGGGGCCAGTTGTGAAGAACTTTGGGGACCAGAGTTTATCTTTGTTCCTAGAGGTAATAGTCAGGGGAATTATTAAATACAGGAGTGATACAGTCAGATCTGAGCAGCTAGGTGGAACAGTGAATAGTGTGCCTGCCCACAGTCGGGAAGATTCATCTTCTTGAGTTCAAATCCAGCCTCAGATGGTGATCTTGGCCAAGTCACTTCACCCTGTTTGCTTTAGTTTCCTCATCTGTAAAATGAGCTGGAGAAGGAAATGACAAACCACTCCAGTATCTTTGCCAAGAAAACCCCAAATGGGGTCTCATAGAGTTGGACACAGTTGAAACAATTGAACATCAACAGTCAGATCTGCATTTTTGGAAACTCACTATGGTAACTGCATGGAGAATGGATTAGAGAATGGAGAAGCTTGGTGGCAGGTGTGGTGCTGAAGAACGGACACTGGCCTAGGAAGCAGGAAACCTGGCTTCTTGTCCAAATTCTATGCCTTGGTTTCTTCCTCTGTAACATAAGGGGCTTGGGTTAGGTGACTTCTAGAGTTCCTTCTAACTCTAAATCTCTGCTCCCTTGATTTTTGGACCCATTAGACATGTGACCATGGACAAATCATTTCCCCATTGTGGACCTCAGTTTCCTCACCTATAAACTGAGGCAGTTGAATTAGATTTTATCTAAGATCTAATTATCCCTAAATGTGAGATAAGACATAGACAGTAAGCCCAAGTACTGCCAGGTACCCACAAAATGCACAGAGCTCCAAAGAAAGGTCTCTGGTATATTGAATAGATCACTTGTGGAAGAGCTATGGGAGGATATGGTTAAGAATCACACGGGGGAAAAAAAGTGGACAGGTGTTGATCTGCACCCATGGAGGGAAGGTGCACTTAAGGAGATCACAGATCCATGGAGGTAATAAGGAAGTAGAATTTTCAGCATATTCTCTTGTAGTCCTTTGGGGCAGATGTTGATGCCTTTTTCTGGGGATAATCCCCTAGTGCTGGGTGGAGGATGGAGAGGGGGCCATGATGTCCATAGGCCCAAGACAGCATCTTCTTAAATTCCTTAGAGTGTGGTACTCCCCTCTCAAACAGGGTCACTTCCACTTTCAACTTGGAGGCCTTAGTTGACAGGCCATTGCCCCCCTACAGAGGAGACAAGACATTATTGAGCACGGAGGTCAAATGAATGAAGGCTAAGGCAGGGATGGAACCTTGTTCTTGAAGGGTTTCCTAAGGGTGTTCATTCTTGGTCAGACATCAAAGAAACCAAGGTCATCCACTGCATCCCAAGCCATCGCCAGTCATCTTGACTTTTGTCTTACCACTGGACTTTGATAACTCTGTAGGAGAGAGTGAAGCTGAAGGCTTTGCACAACTCTGCCTCACTTAAATCCAATTCACAAGCAAGTTAAGACATCACCTGATGATGCCTTTGGTCCACTTTGAAAACAAAGGACAAACAACAATAACAAAGATGGTCAGACTGGACAGCCCTTTGTTCAAACACCCATAACTAAACCTCCAGGGGCTAGGGAAGCAAATGGGGGCTAGCTGAAGATGGTCAGAAGGAAGAGTAGAAATGAGATTCCTTTTGAGTTTGGTCCATTAAACATTTATTATGTCCCTACTGTATGCAAGACACATAGGAACTGGAGAGGCATTAAATGACTAAATGACTTTTCCAGGGTGACACAGCTAGTAAGGCTTCATGGATATAGGGAAGCCTCAGCTGGGTCTTGAAGAAATGAACAGGAACACATGGAAATGAACAGGAAAGGGTGAAAGGGAACAGGGAAGGGTGAGAAGCAGGAGGTCAGTCAAAGGACCAAAGAGTGAAAGAATGAAAAATCCACCCTAGTAAAAATAGAATGCTTGAAATGTTGTAATGTGAGATAATTCACTAAAACCCTTCCTGGGATGATGACCCCCCAAACACACACACACACACACACACACACACACACACACACACACACACACACGTTTACCCACATCTATTTCCCTCTTCTTTTTCGGGTATCTTGGGGAACTGAGGTATAGAACAACAAATTACTCAGGATGAGAAACACATCTAGAAGCAACATGGTACACTGAGTATATGGAGTACTGGACTTAGATTCCAGAAAGACTTGAGTTCAAATCCTGCCTCTAACACTTAGGACCTGTGCAACCACAGGTAAGTCACAAGCTCTCTGAGTCTCCATTTCTTTTCTGTTAAATGAGGGGGTTAGGCTCAGTGACCTGCAAGGACTTCTAGTTTTAACTCTTGATACTATGACTTGGGTTCAAATTTGCCTCCGATACTTACTATCTGCATGGCCATGGGCAAATTGTCCCTGGGACTCATTTTCTCATTTTTTCCCCCTCTAAAATGAAGGGATGGAGCCAAATGGCTCTGCCATCCCTTCCAACCCTTGATCTATCTAACCTAGGCTCAAAAATTGGTTCTCTTCCCACTTCCTTGGTGACCTTAAACAAGTCATTAAAACTCTGAATCTTCAGTGGGAAAAGGGTTGGCTTTCGAATCAGTCCATGTGGTCCTCCCCCTCCCTCAGCTCCCTGACTAGCTGTGTGATGTTGGGCTAGTTGGGCATCCTTGGAACTGCTTCCTCTTCTGTATGATCAAGAGTGCACTAGATCAGTGTTTCTCAGCCTTCTGTGTGCCATGGACCCCTTTGGCAGCAATCTAGTGAAGCCTATGGACCCCTCTTGAGAATAAGGTTTCAAAATGCATAAAATAAACTACAAAGGATTACAAAGGAAGCCAATTGTATCAAACTAAAGATGCATTAGTTTTTTCATACAAGTTCATGGATCCCTTGGGTCTCTGTTGACCCCAAGTTAAGAACCCCTGCCCTAGTGGATCTGTCTGGTTCCTTCCAGTTCTAAGTTCATGGTCCTCTGACGGCTAAGGTTATCTCAGGTTCCGAATCCTTCATATAGGTCTCAGGAAGCTGGTGTTCAGGCTGACAGAGGAAGCTCAGCATTTCCCCTGGCCCTTCCCCCACAGCTTTCCTGCTGGAGCCTGGGAGAGCGATGCTGAGTTCTCCTGCCCTCCCACCAGGCTGGAGGCCAGAGCCTCCCTCCTCTGCCAGACGGCTCTGTGAGCTCAAATCTAAAACAGCAAAGTTGTCGGGGGAGGGATCCTGCTTCTCTGCTTTCTCTGGACTTCTCTCCAGTTAGCCCATTAGATGGAAATATATGACTTGGGCTACCTGGTCTGTGGGCCTTCCTTTTCTTTTCTTCCTGGTCCTTGAAGGCTTGGAGGAGGGAGTTAAGGAAAGGGAAGAAAACTTCTATTGACACTGCAGAGAGGCTGTGTCAGAGGGAAGTTACTTCAGGACATCCTCAGGATGCCTAGGGGCTTGGATGGGAGAGAGGAGGCCCTTCAGAAATTCAACTCAAATCTCCCTCCTTCAAGGCCAACTGCTACTCACCTGGACCAAAAATAAGCAGGAGTGTTCCCTGGTTTGGAGAAAGAGGCAGCCTGGGACGACTTTAAGGTTGGGGAAATTGGAAGATGAGGAGGAGGTGGGCTTGGGCTGGGGGAGGGTGCAGTGAAGATGGCAAACCTGGGGTCTGGGAGGGGAAAGTAATATTGAGTCCTTGGGTTTCTGGAAGGAGGCATGAACAGGGCAGAGGAGAAAGGGGAAAGGGGGAGGATGGAGTGTGGAAGAGGGGCTAAGACATAAGCAGAGGACCAGTACCAGGCACAGGTCTGGAAAATTTGAGGGGAGTAGGAAGGGGGGAGATGGAAAGGAGTTCAGGTCTGACAGCTTGCTAGGCATCTTTGCTGGGAGGGAGGGAGGGAGAGAGAGAGAGCAGGTCTGAGATTGACCCTGAGGGGATCTTGGAAACAATAGCAGGGAAGAAGGAGGAGAAGGAGGAGAGGAGGGTTCTGGGAAAGGAGAAGGAGGGAAGGAGAGGGGAAGGAAGAGGAGGAGAAGATCAAGGTCTGCATCATGTAGACTGGTTTCTATGAAGGGAAATGGAAATGAAGCAAAGGCATTTCAATAAATATCTGTGGATTGATTGAGTCCCTACAATCAGCATCTCAGTTCCCTTTCACTGCCATATTTATCAGTATAATATAAATCACGCTGGACCCTGTCTGCTTGAGCTAGCAATGAGAAAGAGCTACAAACATTCAGTTGTAGGAAGAGCTGGGCATGTCAGGGGTTAATAGCTTGCCCTCTCCGGGCCTGAGTTTTCTTACCTTTGAAATAAAAGGATAGGATAAGCCCCTTACGGTCCACTCTATTTGTGACATTCTAGGATTTGAGAGGTCTCAGATACAGGTGGAATCAGTTCAAGTCACTCTAAAAAGCATTTACTGAATACTTACTGGGCAATACCTACACTCAGCTAGGAACAGGCATACAAGAACAAAATAAAAGCATACCAGCTCCTGCCTCAAGGAAATTGACTTTCTACTGGAGTAGCCCACCAAATAAACAAATTATTACAAGAACTTTAGGGGAAAGATGGGTAAGGAGATCAGGAAATGCTTCCCAGAAAGTGGCACTGAGCTAGGCCTTGAAGGAAGCCAGAGATTTTAAGAGCCAGAGGGGAGGCAGCAGTGCAGACAGACATGAGGGACTGACCATTCAAGGCTGAGAGATGCAATACTGACTCCTTGGAAGAGCTAGGAGGCCAGCTCAGCTGAAAGAAGGTAAGATGAGGGATAGTAGGAACGATAGACTGCAGCCAGACAGTGATGGGAATTCAACACCAGGCTGAGGAATGTGTATTTTATCCTATGAGCAATAGGGAGACATCGGAGCTTCTTGAACAATGGCAGGCCAGTGTGTAAGGAATATTATTTTTGCAGCTGTGAGGAAGAATAGGTGACAGGGGAGGGAACGAGAAGGGAATTGTGGTGTCCAATTAGAAGACAGTTGTTGCAATAATCTTGGAGAGGCAGAGAGAGCCAGAAGTTGGCTCATTGAAACCACAATACCGCAGAGCTCCTAGGCTTCCTAGTCCAACCCACACCTGACTAAGAATCAGATCCCCTTCATGACTGGGCTCTGCTTGAAGAACATCTGTAAAGGGGAGCCTGTTTCCCCACCTCCTTCAACTTGAAGTAGCCCATCCTTCTCTCTTACCTTGGCCAGAAATGTCAAAGAGTAATGAGGGAGGGGAATTTGGAGGCATCCAGGCAAGGCTCGATTTCCCCCCTGGGCACTGGGGAAATGAAGCTTGTTTTCTCCTTCATCTGGGTAAATGAGTTAATCCTTTCTCCCTGCCCCACCCCCTCCAGGTGAGTGAGCTCTGTGACGTTTCATTAGCTTCCCGGGTAGCTCAGTAAGGATGATTCACAGGCTAGACATAGCCAGCATGTGAGGGAATGGGAAGTAAGTAGAAGGGAGCAATGAGGAGAGACATATCAACCTTGTCTCCATCATGGCTTCTCACAGATGCTGGGGAGCAGGTGTGAGCAGGGAAGGGGGAGCTGTTTGTAGAAAGAAGCACCAATCGCAGCTAGGGCACCTAATGGATACAGTCCTGGGTCTGGAGTCAGAAAGCCTCGAGTTCCAATCTGACCACAGACACTATGTGATTTTGGGCAAATCACTTAATTGCTGTTTACCTCAGTTTCCCCAACTTTAAAATGAGAAGAATAATAGCATTCAATTGATGGGGTTGTTATAGGATCGAATGAGATAATATTTGTAAAAAGCACATAGTAGGTGCTTATATAAATTCTCATTCCCCTCCCCCCCAAAGAGTCCTCCTTAGTTAACATGGCACAGTAGATATTCCTTTTTCGAAAGTGGAGTGAGGAGGAAAGCTGGATTGCTATCACCCCTCTGAGGCTCACTTTCCTCATCTATAATAGCAAAATGCAGTACCTGATGGGGCTGGTGTGAGGAATAGGAGCTCCCTCCACCAGCATGAGTTTAATATTTAAAACAAGCCTCAGAGGTAGCTGCAAGTTATTACATCTGAGGAAGCACACCAAGAGTAGCTAAGTGACTTACCCAGGGTCACACAGCTAGTGTCCGAGGTGGGATTCAAATTCAGGTCTTCCTGACTTCCCTTATCCAATGCTCCATCTACTCCACCAAAACGCCTGCTGAAAGGAAGGCTAGGACATGTTTAACACATGCTGGGGACAGTCTTCTCAGAAGAGGTGAGTCTGGAGGAGGCAGGGATCTCAAAGGAAATGATGACAGGACATCCCAAACATTTTCCTAGATTATTTCTCATAAACATCCCTAGGAGAAGACATAATATCATAGTGGGAAAGGCACTGCCCTGGGAGAAAGCATCTTTGGGTCTAGATGAGGGCTTCTTCATACTGAGATCAGAGGCCCTGTTCCTTTAACTGTGCCAGTAGATCTGAATACATCGAACTTGGAGCCAGAAGCCAGGAGTTCAGATGGCAGCCAGTCTCTCTCTACCTCTATGATCCTGGACCATAAGTTTCTTCCCAGCTCTAACAGTCTATGTTTTAAGGTCCCTCCTAGCTTTAACGTTCTAAATTTAAGGCAGCAAGGTGGGACAGTGGATAGTGCTGAACTCTGAGATTGGAAGACCTGTGTTTGAATCCCGTCTCAGACACTTAATAGCTGGGTCACTTAACTGCTCTCAGCCTCGGTTTTCTCATCTGAAAAATGGGATAATAGGGTGATTTTGAGAACGCAAGGCCCTTTAATGTTCTATGAAATTATCCTCCAAATAGGAGATTTATTTGTACAACTCAATGTAATTCAATAATTGAGATACTGGGCTCTAGAGATATGAAGTGATATGATTATTGTCCCCTAGGCATCACAGAATTTGAGCACCAGAAAGGACCCCAAGGACATCTTCTCCAACTTATGGACGAAAGGCATCTCTCCCAGCATGCAGCCTCTGCTTGAACACCCCTCGAGGCGACATCCTTGGCCGCTTTGGGATAATGCTGTCAGGAAGATGTTCCTGCCAAGCAGCCGTAATCTGTCTTTTACTCAGTGCTCCTGGTTCTGCTCACCGCAGGCCAATTAAATGACTGCCGCCATCAGTCCTATTGAAATGACCACAGTCCTCCCAGGCTGTCAACAATTAATCAGAGAGAAGAAAAAAAAGACTCAGGTGCTTACATGGATTTGTGATATTAAGCTCCAACAATACAAATCACAATTCACACATGCCTGTCCAAACCATTCGACTCATCAGTCCTCAAATTGTGCTGATGTTGTCTTCTAGTGAAACAAATGGGTGGTCGTCTATCATCTCTCACCCTCGCTGGTCACATGACCAACTCCCCCTCTCTTTTCATCTGACATTTCCCTAATGACATCTCTTACTCCTGTTATGAAAAGAAACTCTAAAGGAGAGAAATGGGCGCGGGGAGTATATACAAATCAATATACATCAGAATATGATTACTGGCCTAGGAGAGGTCTAAGAGAGTGGCATGAGGGAGGAGGGAGGTTTCACTTCCATCTGGGGACATGGAAGAGGTAGAATCTGTAAACTCCTCAGTGGTAATCGTTTATAACTTGTTCATTTTCATTTATATTTCTTTTGTATTTGTATATATTATCTGTCTTATTATTCATTTTATTGTTTATTTATAAAATGTATATCTATACTTATAAATATTTATATAAACATTTATTTATATATACTTGTAAATATGTATATAAATAATTATATTTTATATAGTATAATCTATATTTTGTCTATTTTAATTTTCTATTAGGTACCTAGGAATGGAAGAGACAGCTTGCTGTCATGCAGTGTGCTGCATTTATCATCAGGCAGACCCGAGTTTAAATCCTGCCTCAGGCATTTGTCTAGCTGTGTGATGCTGGGCAAGTCACAGCCTCTCTGATCTTCAGAATCTCCAAGACCAGGGGTAGGGAACACAATTTTTGTGTGGAATTTGGGTTCAGTCAAAGGGCCTAACTTGAGGACCTAGAAGGCCACATGTGGCCTGAAGTCGCAGGTTCCCCACCCCTGCTTTAAGACTATATAGACAGAGGGGCAGCTAGGTGGCATAGTGAACAGAGCACCAGCTCTGGAGTCAGAAGGACCTGAATTCAAATCTACTCTCAGACATGTAACACTCACTAGCTGAGTGACTCTGGGCAAGTCACTTAATCCCAATTGCCTCACCAAAAAACAAAGACTGTATAGACAGGTACTACTGTGGAATTCATAGTTCCTCAAAATATTGGCCCAATAATCCTCCTTTGAAAAACCCAATCTTTTTCTCAGCTTAAAAAAGAGAAGAGGAGCTTTGTTTTCACTTTGACCAGGAAAGGAAAAGCAGCACCTGAGACACCAAGAAATGACTAGTAGCTGCTAAAGGTAAGAGGAGCTGCTGTACCAGAGGTTCTCTGCTGTGCTGGGGGCTCCGCTGTGCTGAGAGAGGGTGAGACCTCAGGTGGGATGAGCTGGGCTTCAGATATAAGATCTGTTTCCCTTCCTCCCCTCATTCTAGGGGGTATTTCCTTATGAGACCTATGCCAGGCCCAGAACAGATATAGGAAATGAGAAAGGAGGCTTTCAGAATATTACATTAGGGAAGCTGGGAAGAGTGGGCTGGAGTAATTAGTTATCCCTTCCACATCTCAACTTTCCCCATTGCAGTTTTGATACATCTTGGGCTGGCATCAGAAATTAAATGGGAATTTATAGGAGCTTTTCATAAGCTGCAGATGAATTGTGAAGGCCAGCAGATGACAGAAAAAGTTTAGAAACTCAGAAATGCATAAAATATATATATAGTATTATATATCAACCCAAATTTTATAATAAGGTACTGTAAACACCCCATAAAAGAAAAAGAAAAAAATTCAGATTTCTCTGTAGGAAGGGAGGGCCAAAAGATTTTCTGCAGATTTTCAGGGCACTGCACCCTAACCCCTCGATGTGGAAAGGATAACTGTAATTCGCTATTTGATACCAGATTTCAGAGGGTTCTTCTCTCCATTGTCCCCTATCACTCCAGCATATTTACCAGGTGTGCTGCTGGATAGAGACATCAGACTAACATATCGAACTGAAAGTAGGGTTCTGGTGGAAGAGCCATGATGTGAGGGGAGGAGATGTGTAGCGAAATCCTCTATCAGGCATGCAGGCAGTCAGGTTGGACTTTCTTCCCAGTAGATCAGGGGTAGGGTGAAGGGTCAGGAAGTAATGCCACTTGACCCAGACCAAAGGCACAGTGCTCCCTGAGAAAGGAAAGATTGCTAGGTGCCAGTCTGCTCTACTAAATAGCCACTGAGCACATGGACAATAGCAGTTAGTTGTTATTTACATGTGATTCAATTCAATTGACATTCATTAATCCTTCCCTGCCCCTCCATGAGTAAGGCCTGGAGTTAGACTAGGGACCTGCCCTCTAGAGTCCTCAGTCCAATATGTCCTTTCATCCTGGAGTCCCTTTAAAATTTACCTGGCGAATCTCATCTATCCTCTCTCTGCTCAGATGCTCTCTGGGATGGGATGTCTCGATCTTCCCCGAAGCAACCAGTTCCATCTTTGAACAGTTTTAGTTGTTAATTCCTCCCTCTCATCGTCCTCCCCACCCCCGTCCCTCGCCACCCAGCCCACCCCCAGATCCTTCTATGACATGGTTTACTGCCTGCCTCAACCCTCACTCCCATTCTTATTATCCTTCTCTGGACATACTGGAGTTTGCCTTCAATACCTCAGCCTGACCAGGTATACGGAACTGAACGTAATACACAGATAGAGGTTGAACAGGGTTGAGGACAATGGTACCAGCAACCTCCTTGGGCTAAATAAGAGTTGTATTGATGCAGTCTAATGTGGATCTTAGAGCAGCTAGGTGGCGCCATAGAGCATAGAGTGCCTGGACTCATCTTCGAGAGTTCAAATCTGGTCTCAGCCACTAGCTACGTGACTCTGGGCAAGTCACTTCACCCTGTATGCCTCAGTTTCCTCATCTGTAAAATGAGCTGGAGAAGGAATTGGCAAACCACTCCAGTATCTCTGCCAAGAAAACCTCAAATGGGGTTAGGGAGAGTAGGAGATGAGGGAAACAAGTGAACAATGATGTGAATGTACTGGACAGAGGCAGGTGGATAAGGGACCAGTCTGGGAGTCATAAAGGTCTTGGATTCAGAATACTTGACGTGCTGAGTTTCACTGGTGAAGGGAATTTCCACACTTAGAGTGCCCTACATCCATGAACATCAGTGTTCGGGGGGAGATACGCCCTTGAGCGTATCTCTACCTCCAGGACTTTTTGTTTTTAACACGGAGTGCTGGAAAGTTGGAGTCTGTGCCTTTGTTTATACAATCCTTCCACTTCACAAATGAGGCTCAGTGATAAAACGGGGGGGGGGGGGGGGGGAAGAAACCAAGAATCCTAGCTTCCATCTCGCCATGGAAAAGAGAATGCCTGACTGACTCAAAAGGGTCATGTCCCTCCCTGGCGAAGGAAGGGCTTAAACACGCTACACCCCTCCCCCCCCACCGTGAAATCCAGTCAAATCAGGTGAAATAGAACACAAAAGCCCAGCAGGGGCTGTGGAAGGGGGTGGAGGGGGCCTCTCCTCAGCTTTGCTGTGGCTGATGAGGGGAAGATGTAGTGACAGCATCTATAGATGAACTTCTGTCTTCCCCCCTACACACACACCCACAGACTATGTGGAGTCACCCAAAGCATCCTCCCACTCCCAGCTATGGTCGCTGGGACTTCTGCCAACATTCAGCAGTCTTACTTACAAAGAAACACCTGGGGGTCCAGGGAGCTTGGAAGGCTCAGGAATCCATCCAAGCCAGCTTTATTTGTAGTGTCCAGCTCTTAGCACAGTGCCTGACACACAGTAGGCCAGTCATCATCGTCATCATCATCATCGTCATCGACGGTAATAATCGACTGACCTGCTTTAGCCTGCCCCATACTTCTCCAGCATTTGTACTTTGGAGTTTTGTCTGGAGTGAATTGGTGTGTGTGTGTGATGTATTATTTAGCACAGAGGAATAGCTGAGAAAGGGGGAGACACAGAAGTGAGGGTGGCAGGTGGGAAGGCGAAGGAAGAGAGGGGGAATGAGAGCGTAGCTTGGGCTGACTTATGTACCTATGCATCAGTTCCAGTACCTGGGTAAGGCTTGGTGGTGGCGCTGCTGATTGGGGGGAGGAGAAGTCACCGGAGTGTCCAATATACGACAGCCCCAGAACTCTCCAAATCCAAGCTACCGTGGTTGTACGCTTTGGCGTACATCCCTCAGCCACCCCAGCCAGTGTCTGAAAGTAAAGAATACCCCGGGTTTGCTTTCTCTTTCTAGGTTTTCCACGGGAGTCTCCTTTCTAGCTTTGCTAAGAGTAAGTAGCCCAGAAAGGTGGGACAGCCCGCCAAGGTAGCCAAGGAGGCTTTGAGGAGGGTCAGCGCTCTAGGAAGATGGTGTTGGAGAGGAGATGGGAGGGGAGAGAGAGGGGAGCCTTCTGTTCTCGGGGCTCGGACCTGCTCTTCCTCCCTCCCTCCCAGAGCCCTGGTTCCCTAGCTCCCTCGTTGCTTTCCTAGCTCGCTCCCTCACCGCCTGCAGACGCCTCCCCAGCCAGGCAGCCCAGCGCGTGGGAGGTGACATCTCTTAGGGAGCGCGATTGGTTTAATATGGTAATGGAGAGGAGGGACCAGCCCTGGCCGCTGGCTGGTGGCTTAGCTCCGTCACGCAGGGCGCTGAGCTCAGACGACTCAGTTTCTTCTGCCCCGGCTCCTCTGGTCCCGGCCCTGGCCGTAGAGCCAGTCCCGCCATGTGAGGCAGCCCCTCGCCTGTGCCTGTGCCTGTGCCCGGTCTCCGCCCTTGCGGCCCGGTGTGCCGCCCGCCGTAAGCCCCATGCAGCCTCTGCTCGGCCCCGCCGACGACCATGCCCTAGCGGGGTAAGGCACAGCTTTATCCGCCGCTTCTCCTTCCTTGCCTAGCTGGTCACTGACTTTGCACCTCCCCCCCTCCCCTCCTCCTCCTCTTCGTCCTCCTCCGCCTGGACAGCTGCTTCTCCCGACTCCGAGCTGTCTGCGTGCGGCAGGAACTCCTGCGGAAAGTACCCGGCGCTCCGGGGGAGGGGGGGAGAAGGGGATCTGGGGGTTTGGCTGCGTCTCTGCAGAGTTCTCTGCTCTCTGCCTCTACTGCTGGGGGTGGAGGGGGATGCGGCTGTGAGCTGACCGCTGGGAAGAGGAGTTCCGGACCTTCTCTCTCCCTCCCCCACAATCTATCTCTAAGGGTCTCAGTCTCTTAAAAACCTTTCTGTGTCAATGGTCTCTTGCTGAGTCTCTCTAGATGTAGCACACTCTGGTGTTTGCTCTTTGTGCTTTCTCGTTTCTCTTTCTGTCTCTCCCGTCTCTTGTCTCTTTCTTGTTTTATCTCTGTAAGCGAGTCTCTCTCTCTCTCTCTCCCTCTCTCTCTCTCCCTCTCTCTCTCTCTCTCTCTCTCTCTCTCTCTCTGTACCACTCTCTCTTTGTCTCTCTGTTTGAGTCACTGTTTCTATCTCTCTGTCTCCCCCTGTCTGTCTCTATCCGTCCTCCCTCCCTCCTCTTTTGCCTCTGAACCTCAGTTTCCTCATCCATCAAATGAGGGGGCTGGACTAGGAGCTCTAGGGTCCCTTGCAGTTCTACCTCTTGTGCCATATAGTCAGGACGTGACCGAGGGGTCTGGTTCCAGCTCTGCCACTGACTAGCTGGGTGACTTCCGGACAATTTCGTCCCCTCTCTCCACCTGAGCATCCTCGTCTGTTAAATAAGGGCTTGGACGAGAAGCGCTCTAAGGTCCCTTGCAGTTGCAAACCCTGCTGAGAAAGAAGTTGTGAGGGCGGGATACTTCCCTTCCTTCATTCTTTGTCTCCTCCCAGTGTCGCCAGTAGCTCATGGTTGGTGTAGCTGAGTGAGTCTCTGCTGCCTACAGAATTGTCCGGACCCTAGAGTCACGCAATCTCTGGGTGGGTGATTTGGGGATAGTCAGGCCAGGGATGCAGGAAGATGGGCCCGATGACCCAAGAAGATTCGACCCAGCCCTGGATCCTATGATTCCCCCGGAGCCTTGCCGACCCGGGGTTCCACGGTAAGTACCCCGGGATGGAGGCGCGGGAGAGCCAGGAGCACAGGGGATCTGGGACCACTCCGATAGGCAGGCAGGAAGGCTTACAGACGTGCGGGCCTGGAGCTCTGATAGCTGGGGACGCCGAGCGGACGGTCTGGGGTGGTGGGGGGGGTGGTGTAACTCTGCTGGAAGCAGATACAGGCGCGCAGCAGCCACTGGGAGCCTGCGGGGGGGGCGTCTGGGTTGCCCTGGGCTCCCGGGTGGGGGCAGGCGGGAAGGGACACTTCTGGGAGGCTTAGGACCCGAGGAAGCTCGGCCTTGCTTCAGCTGCTGGGTCCTGTGGTCTGCATCTCTTCGGAGCTCCGGGAATCCCTCTGTCCGTTGTAGCCTTGGAGTAATTGCGCAGGCAGCTTTTTGGCTGACGGGAATAACCCGAGGAGGGAGGCGTGCTTTGGTGTGTGCGCCAAGGAGCCGGGAAAGAGAGAGGGGGGCAGAGAAAAGAGACGAAAGCAGCGGACTTGGCCAAGTGCCCCTTAGCGAAGAAATGCCATCGAGTTCTCTGTCCATCTGACATCCTGCTTCCTAGCCCAAAAGCCGGGGCCCAGAGCTCCAAAGCCACGTTCCGCTTTCCCAAAGCAAACTTTTCCCATTTCTTCTGACCTTCTACGGTCTTCCCTTTCCTTCCATGAGGGTCCCGAGGAAGCAATCGACCCCGAGAGTGGGAGCCTTTCCCGCTGCCAGGCCCTGAAAATTAGGGGACCATCACCAAGGGCTGACTCCCCACCTCCCACGGGACACTCCATCCAAGGAGTGGGGGGAGGGGGGGAGGAAGAGGGAGAATGCTTCAGATGACACACAGTAGCTCAACTTGGGAGGCCACGAACTTGACCATTTTCTGCTTCTCGGATCAGGGGAGAGCCCTTGCGGCACTGGGAGGGGGGGCTCCTTTGTTGTGGCATGGACCCCTTGGGAAGTCTGGGGAAGCCTAAGGACCCCTATTCAGAATAATATTTTTAAATGTATAAAAACAAGCTATATAGTATAGTTATTATATATGTTATCTATATCTATACTGTAATTATATTGAATAGTTACTAAAATATTTTTTTAAAATTGTTCATGGACACCAAGTTAAGAACTTCTGGAATGGTTCATGGTAGAGACTGTTGGCTCCCTTCTCTGGGTAGCAGAGAAATGTCTGTTACAGGATAAGACCAGGCCTGCCTAGGGCCCCTGAAAGTGTAGGAAAAAGTAAGTGTTTAATAAATGCTTGTTGACTGACTGACTGACTCAACTCTGGGGAGGAGGAGCATGGCATCTGCCCAGGGAACCCCAAGAGTAGAAGATTTATGAGCCAGCAATGAGGCAACTTCCCCTCATCCCTTCCTCTTACCTCAATCCAACCCAACTGAATCCAATTCAAAATTTACTAACAGCTAAACACTATGTTAGGTTCTGGGGGATACAACTCCCCCCCACCCCAAAAAAGCCTTGGCCCCAGAGAGCTTACATCTTGCTAGGGAAAACACAGATACAGAAAGACAAATACAAAACATATGCAAACTCATTGCAATGTAGTTAGGGGAGAGACCATTAGCCATCAGGTAAATCAGGAAAGCTTTCTAGTTGGAGGTGTCACTTAAGTTGAGCCCGGAAGGGGCCTGACCTTAGATCCTCAGCACTTTCTTCCTGGATTTGGGAACAATGGCTCTGAGTCCCTAGAATCTTGGTAGTTAATGCCCAAATGTCCAGGAATCTCACAAAGCTGTCAGAGCTGAGATTTAATCCCTTGTCTTCCCGACTCCAAGTCTAGCATGACTTCTACCCTACCATGTTGTCTACAGCTGGTTATCAAGGTCCAGAGGCAACCTCTTCCTGGGACATTTACCCTCAGCTCCCCACAGTGGCTTAGACATCCTCTGGCTTTTGACTGGTTACATGTCCATTGAACTAGAAACACTCCTCTAAGAAAATGGCATTCCTGATTCAATTTTGGAAAATGAAGAAACTGAGGCAAGGAAACAGATTGACCTGGCTATAAAGGGACTCAGGGTATCACTTCAGGAACGAGAACTCAAAAATGACAGTCTCAGGACTAGCACTGTGGCCAAAATTTGCTGGAGAAAGGGCATTCACTGTACTTGGAATCCAAAGACCTGAGTTGGGATATGACTCTACTACGTACTGCTTGTGTGACCTGGGACAAGACTATCTTGTCTGGGTTCCCATTTTCTCATTATTCTTAACTGGTTAAAGTGGGTATGGGCCTACTCTGTCCTCCCCACCACTCCTTCACTCCTCTCTCTGCCCCTGTGCCTATCTATCTATCTATCTACCTATCTATGTCACTTTCTCTTTCTCATTGTCTAAATGTCCTAAGATGCTCCTGGATGCTTCTCTCCACCCCCCTCCTCTCCCCTCACAGTCCCAGGTGAGAGATGAACTTGGAAATGCTACTGTTCCTTCCCTAAAACAAGGCAGCTCCACTCTGATGGCACCAGCCGCCCCCTAGGGGCTCAAGACTGGAATGGTCTGATTTGGGGACTTGGCTTGGTGGTTGGGAGATACTCCATTGAAAAGCCAGAAGAATTTTCAATCAGATTTGGTCCTCTTGACTCTGAAAGGAGGTTGAGGGAGTATGTGTGTTGTTGGGGTGGGAAGGTAGCCTCTCCTGAAATGCTCTTGGTCAACCCAATCCCTAACAGTCTCATGGGAAGGGCTGTGTGTTTAAGCTCTCTCTCTCTCTCTCTCTCTCTCTCTCTCTCTCTCTCTCTCTCTCCCTCCCTCTCTC
>NW_020954600.1:3273360-3326477 GCF_900497805.2 Vombatus ursinus
TCTCCCCCTCTTTCTCTCTCTCCCTCTCTCCCTCCCTCTCTCCCTCCATCCCTCTTTCTCTTTCTCTCCCTTTCTCTCTCTCTCTCTCTCTCTCCCCCCCTTTCTCTCTCTCCCCCTCTCTCTCTCTCTCCCTCTCTCCCTCCCTCTCTCCCTCCCTCCCTCTCTCTCTCTTTCTCTCTCTCCCTCTCTCCCCCCTCTTTCTCTCTCTCCCTCTCTCTCTCTCTCTCCCTCCCTCCCTTCCCCTCTCTTTCTCTCCCTCCCTCTCTCCCCCTCTTTCTCTCTCTCCCTCTCTCCCTCCCTCTCTCTTTCTCTCCCTTTCTCTCTCTCTTTATCCATAGAACAGTGAAACCACAAGGCCCATTGCTATATATTTCAAGGTGAAAGGAATCTTGGGGTTCATCTAATCTTTACCTGGGGTCTGTGAACTTAAAAGCATTTTTAATAACTATTTTAATGTAATTGGTTTCCTTTGAAATCTTTGTATGCTATTTCATGCATTCAAAAACTTGGTTATGAGAGAGTCCATAGGCCTCTCCAGACTGACCGTCTCAGGGTTTCATGGTACACACAAAGCTAAAAACCCTTGGTCTAATCCAGACCCCTCACTTTATAGATCAGGGAACTGAAGGCCTGAGGAGTGATTTGCTCCGGGCCATGGGACTAGCAATTGCCCTGTTCTAAACAGGCATCTCTCTCCCACTCTGGCCTCTTCCAGATCAGAGCATTCTCAATCTAGAGCCAAAAGGAGCATCATAGACCAGGAACCCCTTCATTTTATAGGTGAAGAAATGGAGTCCCAGACAGGAGAGATGATTGCACAGGAAGAGGCAGAGGCAGAATTCTAACCCAGATCTTTTGACTCCTGAGCCAGCTCTCCTAGGCTCATAGGATTGGAAGGGGACCTTAGAGGCTCTCTAGTCTGATTAAAGACCCTTTATTTTACAAATGTGAAGACTGAGGCCTATAAAGATTAGGTGACTTGTCTAAGGTCATACAGGAGGTAGGTGGTACAGAGGTGGGATTTGAACCCAGATCCTTTGATTTCCAGAGCCATGCCGCTGTGCTACTGCCTCTCTCCACAATACCCTTCTAACCCATGACCCTCCTTCCATATGACCATCACAGGATCACAAATTCACAACTGGAAGGAACCTAAGAGGCCATCTCATTCAACCCATTCATTTTACAGATGAAGAAACTGAGGCCCAAAGAGGCTAACATTGAAATCCTTTGCTTTTTCCTCTTTCTTCCCACTTTTTGTCTCCATTGGAGGGTAAGGGAGAAAGCGAACAAGAAGAAGTTGACATTTAAGTCAGCCAGTTTGTCTTCTAAAAAGGACACCTATTTTTCTGAGAGAGAATTTTTCAGTGGAAGATGGATAATAGCTAGCATTTAACAGCACTCTAAGGTCTGCAAAATGCTTTACCAAAAATCAGTCTCTTTTTATCTTTACAACAGCCTTAGGATCTCCACTTTATAGATGAGGAAGCTGAAACAGGTTAAATGACTTACCCATAGTCATACAGCTAGTCAGTCTATGAGGCTGCATTTGAACTCGGTTCTTCCTAGCTCCAGGTTCAGCTCTCTCTCCACTGCACCACCAACTACCTAGGTTCTATCAGTTAGAGGTGAGCCTAATTGTATTGAATCAGAAGTTCATACCTTTTTTGTGTCCTGGACCCTCTGGCAAAACCTATGGACCCCTTCTCATACTCATGTTTTTAAATCATCCAATAAAATACAAAGGAATACAAAGGAAATTAATTATATTGAAATACAATGATTAAATTATATTTTTAAAAGCTCACAGATCCCAGGTTAAGAATTCATGGACTGAAGGAAAAGGGGTTCCTCACCCCCTCCCCTCCCCTGACTGTTCCCTCCTATTTTATGGACAAGTTCCAGGGCTCTGCAAGGAACCCAGAGCCTTTTTTCCTCTGGCTTCTGGCCCTTTTGCTTTCCAACAAGGCTTGTTTATCTTGTGTCTTTGGCTCAGAATCAAGGGCAGGGACCTTGGTGGCCTAGGGAAGGGGGAAAGGGGAAGGGCAGGGAAAGCTCTGTTTACAGAAATTTAGCCTTGACTGCCTTCAAACACAGCCCTATGGAAACAGACCCTTGGGTTAGGGGAGGAACAGGGGGCATCGTCTCCCTTCCAGTGCAAACCACCTTCCTGGCATGTTCTCTTTGGAGACTCATGGCAGCCCTGTGAGGTAGGATGCACAGGTGTTACTCACCCCAGTGTGTTGCTGAGAAAACTGAGCTCTGGAGAGGGGAAAGGACTCAGCTGCCAAAGTGATCTTCAGGTCACCCACCCCTACTCAATAAGCTTCAGTGGCTCCCTATTACCTATGGCAACCTCTGTCTGGCACTCAATTCCCCTTCCTACCTATCTAGTCTTTTTACATTTGTCTCTTCTCCATGTACTCTCTGATCCAGTAACACTGGACCCCTTGCTGTTCTCCCACAAGACTCTCCATCTCCCAACTCCATTCATTGTCAATTCCATTCCTGCCACCAAAGTCTCTTCTAGCTTTAAATATATGATTCCATGATTCTGGATGGAAGACCTGGACACTGCCCTCCAGGAGTTTACAATCCAGAGGGAAGAGACAAGATTTACATACAGAAAGCAATTACAGAATCGTGAAATGCCTTTCTACCTACTGCATAAGAGGAGAAGTCCTCATGGTACCAAGGCCAACAGCTTGGTGGAGTGGGAGGAGCCCACTCTTACCAGGCTTACCTGGTCCCTTACTAACTGTGAGAGGCAGAGCTGCCTAAGGGTTCTCCTGACTCAGATACTTACTTCTTAGGCAAGGTACTGAGCCTCAATTTCCTCATCTGTTAAATGGGGATATCTCACCAGGCTATTGGGAGGTGTGAGTGAGATGATGGGCATGAAATCGACCATTATTATCAATTACTAGATGTACCATTTCATAGAAGCCTAGATTTAGAATTGGAAGGAGCCTGGGTCCAATCTCCCCATTTTACAGATGGTAAAACTGAAGCAGTCGGCAGTTAAGAGACTTGGCCAGGGCTACAGGGCTGAGGCTAAATTTGAACCCAGGTCTCCCTGATTCCAAGTCCCATGTCCACTATGCTATATTATGCTGCCTCTCAAGCTGATAATCACAACAATAATTTGGTGTTTAAATAGCACTTTAAAATGTACAAAGAACTTCGCAGACATTTCATTCTCAGAAAACCTTGTGAGATTTCATGTACGAAAAACTGAGGCTCAGAGGAGTCGTGACTTATTCGGGTCACCCAGCTGATAAGTGTCAGAAATGACTTTGAACCCGTGTCTCTCTTGAGGCTGACTCCATCAGCTTATCCACTCCACCACCCTGATCTATGCTATTGTGACAAAGGGCGATAACACGTTGATGCACTGGCGATCCCAAGGGCCTCCTGGAGACAAGCTCTTTAGCCCCGAGGAATAGAGAAAATGTTGCCTGGATGCGGGTAGGGAAGGGGAGGTACGTGCTTAAATCGTTGAACATAGCATCAGCTGTACCTGCCAGCTACAGGACGGGTCCTGGGTTTTAGTCTCTGTTGGTCCTGGTATCGATGTGGGGTTTGAGGAGCTGCAGATTAGAGTATCTCAATCTGTGGCTTTTTTGGGAGGGGGGTTGTATCTCCACCCCTCCTCCCCCCACACATCCTTCAGAGCAGCTTTTAACACATATGTTGAGAAGAATCAGAGCAGTCCCCCTCCCAAAAACACACCTCCCAGCTTCTAACAGTGAGAGTCTTTTGGGAAGAAACCTGGTTCCTTTTCAGGAATGTAGTTGCTCTGTGAGGTAGCTTTTGCCTTCTTCTTGAATCTCTGAAAGATGGAGAAAACAAAAACAAAACAAGACAAGACACCCAAACAGGTGAAGGTAGCCCTGTCAGAAGCTTCTCCCTTTCCCCTCCACCATCCCCTCTCCTCCCCTCCCTCCTTTGCCTTTCTTTGCTCCTTCCTCATCTAGCTCTTGTGTTCTCTCACCCTCCCTGGCAAGGGAAGCAGAAATCTGACTTGGTCTGTTACTGTGGAAACAAGGCTGGTGTCACTCAGAAGGGAAGGGGACTTCTCACTGGGCAAGGGGGAAGGGAGGAAAAGGATGGGGGAGGTGAGAGGGGAGACTCAGACAGAAAGACGTGTGGCTTGAACACCCAGGTAGATGTTTTCCCTTGGCTACAGTGGAAGCAGGGTTGGGAATCCTTGCCTTCACTCTCTACCTCCTCATTCCCAACTCCAAGTCACCCCCCTCCCCCAGGGACCACTAGGCCTTCAGGTCTAATGTTGTGTGACCTTGGGCAAGTTGTTTTCATTGGTCTCAGCCTCACTGTCTTCCCCCCCTCCTCCAATTGAAGGAGAGAAATGGACTTGATCACAAATTCTGAGAGTTGGAAGGGACTCAGGGGTCATCCAGTCAGGAGATTCTTTAGCTGAGGTCCATGAACTTGCTTTTTAAACTATTTGGATATTTTGTTGTTAAGTCATGTCTGACTCTTCACAACCCCATTTGGGGTTTTTTTTGGCACAGATGCTGGAGTGGTTTGCCATTTCCTTTTCAACCTCATTTTATAGATGAGGAAACTGAGGCAAACAGGGTGAAGTGATTTGCCTGGGGTCACACAGGTAGTACAGTGTATGAGGCCAGATTTGAACTCAGGAAGATGAATCTTTCTGACTCTAGGCCCAGTGCTCTGTGTACTATAGTGCCACCTCACTGCCCTTGGATAGCTATATTTCAATATAATTTATTTCTTTTGTAAATCCACATCTTTTATTTTAGGCATTTGAAGGTATTATTCTTAGAAAGGGTCCATAGTCCGGACCTCAAAGAGGGTCCAGAACACATGAAAAGGGCTAAGAACCTGTGAATAGATCTAATCCACACATGAATGGAATCCCTATTACAAAATACCTGATAAGTGGTCATCCAACCTCTGCTTGAATATCCCTAAGGACAGGAAAACCTAACCATTTAAGGCAACCATATTTTCCCATCTATAAAAGGAGAGAATTTGAATAGATGACTTCTAAATTCAGCTACAAATCTTTGCAAATATTTATAGTTGGGACCAGGGAGGAAATGGGATCTAGTGAAAAAAGTATTAAACCTAGGATTAGGAAAAACTATGTTCAAATACCATCTTGGACACTCACTAGTTGTATGACCCGATACATATCACCTAACACCGATGAGCCTTGGGAAACTCTCACCAGGGGAATCTGGACTCTAAGGAGATTTGTGGGTGGAGCCCTTCTGCCATTCAGAGCCCTGGTGGTATTTGCTAAAATCCTCAGTTACCTGATTGGGAGTGGGGGTAGGGTGCAGTGCAAGAAAACAAAAACAAAAATCGGGGAATAGCTCGACTCACTCTCCAATTCTGAAAGCCCCAAAGATAGCCATTGCTCACTTCACCAATAGTACCCCACAACAGACGCTTCAACATACTTGGATTATTTTTTCCCCTACATCCTATTCTACTTTCCTGTTGGACTGTAAGTCTTTAGA
The DNA here is from genome assembly GCF_900497805.2 of Vombatus ursinus. Lineage (NCBI taxonomy): Eukaryota > Metazoa > Chordata > Mammalia > Diprotodontia > Vombatidae > Vombatus > Vombatus ursinus. Next base: position 3,278,874 of record NW_020954600.1, read on the forward strand.
GGGCATGGACCCTAACTTATTCATCTTTATGTCATCTAGTTTAAGACTAGAAGGGGCCTTAGAGATCATCTCATTCATTCTTTCTCATTTTACTGGTGGGTAAATTGGAGCTTAGAAAGAGTAAGGGGATTTTTCCCAAAGGTTGTTTTGTTTGGAAGGGTATGTCATCTGGACCTGCAATTTCATCACCTACCTCTTCATGAGGATAAAATGAGAAAATATTTGTAAAGAACTTTGCAAATCTTAAAGTTATATAATGCTAACTACTACTATTATCATTCTCATCAGCACAGGGACCTGCCTTTGTGTAAATTCCTTCTACTCCTTCCTCCCCTTCCCTCCTCTCCCCTCCTCTCTCCTCCTCTCCTCTGTTCTCCTCTCCTCTCCTCTCTTCTCTCCTCTCATCCCCTTCTCTGTTCTCCTCTCCCCTCCTCTCCTCTCCCCTCCTCCCCTCCTCTCCTCTGTTCTCCTCTCCCCTCCCCTCCTCTCCTTCCCTTCCCTCCCCCCTCCTCCTCTCCTCTGTTCTCCTCTCCCCTCCTCTCCTCTTCTCTCCTTTCCTCTCCTCTCTCTCCTTCTCTTCCCTCCCCTCCCTTCCCCTCCCCTCCCCTCTGCACAGTGAAATGGCTTTGGTATCTGTCATTGCCTGCTCTCCACCCCCAAGACTGCTTAGGTTTCCAGCCCTCCCATGGACAACAGCAACAACAACTTTGTGGTGCTTTAAGCACTAGAGATTGTCTCATTCATCCTCACAACCCTTTGAGGTAGGTGCTGTCATTATCCCTATTTTGCAGATGAGAAAACTGAGAGAAAAGCGAAATGACTTGCAAGCTTCTGAAACAGGATTGGAATTTAGGTCTCCCTGACTCCAAGTCCGGCAGTATCCCCTGCACCACCACTGCATAGATCCAGACATTGAATGAACTGGGATTGTGGCATTCAAGTACAGAGAGTCTTCTCTCTCTCTCTCTCTCTCTCTCTCTCTTTCTCTCTCTCTCTATGACCCTAGGGTAGGGGGAAGGATATAAGGAAGTTCTGACAGCCCTGCTGCCCCAACCCCTACCTCCATGGTGCCAGGGAGAGAACCTGTGGCTTATAGCAGGAAGGGAATTCACAACCAACATGCCAGCCAGACTGCATTTCCGTGCTGAGACGATGCTCCGCAGACTTCCTGTGCTCTGACTCTTGAAAAGCAGATCGTGAGTTCCCAGGGGGAGCCCAAGCAGCTCCGCTGCTCCTCCCCACTCCACACCTCGATGCCTCTGCTCCTGCTCCTCCTCCTCCCCTCCTCTTCCCCTCCTCCCAGCTGATGGAGAGCTACTGTCACCAAGTTCTGAGTTCTCTCTGTAAACATGGCTCCAGAGAGTAGGGCTGTCTCTTCCTCTGGGCCTTTCCTGCTTTCAGGAAGAGTCTTAAGTCCTCCGCAAGGACAATGGGGCACAAAGGGGCTCCCTCAACCAGGGAAAGAGACCAGGCACACTGAACTACAGACCCACCTCCCCCCACATCCCCAAGGAATTCAGGAGAATCTCGGAATCACAGAGTGTGAGCACTGGAACGGAACATAAAGTCTTGAACATCAGAGATGGAAGGAGCTTTGCAATATAGAACATAGAATGTCAGAGCTGGGAGAGACCTTCCAACTTAGAATGTCAGAGCTGGAAGGGACCTTAGAACATAGAATGTCAGAGCTGGAAGGGACCTTAGAACATAGAATGTCAGAGCTGGAAGGGACCTTAGAATGAAGAATGTCAGAGCTGGAAGGGACCTCGGAATATGGAATGTCCGAGCTAGGAAGGGATGTTAGAGATTCTCTAGTTCATCCTTTTGATTTTCCAAACTAAGGCCCAGAGAGAAGTAGTGAGTGACTGAACCAGGGTGATGGTTCAGCTATGTGTGTGTTGAAGGGGAGCGCCAATCACTGCTGAGGCTATGTTTCAGGGTAGAAAGTGCTCCCAAATGGCTTGATTTGCTGTCTGGACAGGATTGAGACCCAGAGTCTTTGCTCTGTTGACAGGGCTGGAGAAGCAGCCTGACAAGGCCAGTTTCTGGCCTGGGGTCCCTCTTATGAGGTCCCTCATTACAGGTTCTCATTTCCCCCACAGCTCACTGACCTGTGGGACTAGAGTTGGGGAATTTATGGTCAAAGAAGCCCCATAGTCTGAGCTTAAGAAACCTGCTGGTCTCTGCAGAATGCAGGAGGAGGAGGAGGAGGGGGGAGAGCTTGGATGAGGTTTCACAAAGCCTTCCCAGACAGCATGGGCGCCTCCCCTCTCTGCTAGATCATCAGCCCCCCGCCAACTCCCCCTGTGGGCAGCTGCCATCGGGAACACCAGCAGTGGGTGGCAGGTTTAATTATAGCATATATTTAGACCAACAGAGAAAATAAGGGTGGGTTGGTTGAAATGCTGCGACCACGTGCCCCACTGGAGGAGAGCAGGGAAGAATTTTGCCTTAAACCCTGTTTCCTGGGTCATGAAAGACACCCAGGAAACCTCAGAACCAGAGAACTTGGAGCTGGGAGAGCAGCTAACCCAGGCTTTTGTTTTCCACAAGAGGACTGAAGCTTCGGAGATGTTAAGTGATTTGTCGAAGGTCACACAACCAGTCAGTAGCAAGGCAAAGATTCAAACCCAGGTTTTCTACTTTCCAATCCAGGACTCTGTGCAGCATCACTCTGCTTTTCTACAAAGGGAACAAGCTTTTAATGATGGAGATCATGGACCACAGGCCTAGAGCTGAAAGGGAACTGCCTGGGCCATCTGGTCTAACCCCCTTATTTTTTACAGATGAGGAAACTGAGGCCCAGGGAGGTCGAGTCATTTGTCCAAGTAGAAGAGATAGGATTTGAACACAGGTCCTCTGACCCCACGTTCCCACTATGTACCATTGGGCTCCCTACTTGAGCAAGTTTTTGGTGGTGTGGAAAAGGTCACCGCTCTAGTTCTTGGGCTGGGTAGTGATGCACCCCATGTCCACATCACCTGGAGGACAGCTAGGAATTAGCATGAGGGGTGCCCTACAGTTTGAGGAAAGAGAGAAGATCCCAGGCCCCTCTCCCTGGAAAAGTTGCTGCTGGCTTCCATGACAGCTGAGTGGTGCAGTGAGTAGAGCACTGGGACCAAAAACAGAAAGACCTGAGTTCAAATGTTGCTTCAGACAATTCCAAGCTGTGTGACCCTGGGCAAGTAACAAACTCTACTGGCCTCAGTTTCCCCAACAGCCAAGTTGGATTAATAGTAACACCTACTTCAAAGGGTTGTGAGGATCAAAGAGATTGTCTTTGTAAAGCACCAGGCATATAGTAGGCACTTAATAAATGCTTGTTCCCTTTCCCTCCTCACCTACTCTGTATCTATCTTATGTGTACTAGTTATTCACATGTTATCTCTTGCATTAGAATGGAAGCCTCTTCAGGGTGGGGACCATTTTTGACTTTCTTTGCATCACCAGTGTGTGGCATAGTAAGAGATTCTTTGATAAATGCTTATTCTCACCTGGGCTGGGCCAGTTGGTGCCACCTTGATATGTAGGGTCCCTCATGCTGGGGTTTTGTCCTTCTTCATTCCAAATTCATAGAGACAACATGTACAAATTCAATTCAGTCCCAGTCTATTCCATTCTACGAATATTACCACGGGCAAACTTCACATTCATGTAAAGCCCTAAGGTTAAAAACAGAACAAAATAAAACAAACTTTTCCGCACATTCTGCAGAATGCAGCAGCAGGAGAGGAGGAGGGGTGGGGCACCAACTGGCCCAGCCCAGGTGAGAAAAAGCATTTATCAAAGAATCTCTTACTATGTCACACACTGGCGATGCAAAGAAAGCCAAAATGCATTTTTTTTTTTTTGTTTTTTGTCAAGGCAATCGGGACTAAGTGACTTGCCCAGAATCACACAGCTAGTAAGTGTTAAGGGTCTAAGGCTGGATTTGAACTCAGGTCCTCCTGACTCCAGGGCCAGTGCTCTAACCACTGTGCCACCTAGCTGCCCAGTTAAATGCTTGTTGATTGACTGTGTGACTCTGGACAGGGTTACCCCTCTAAGCCTCAGTTCCCTCATCTTTAAGATAATAAGGCTGGGCTAGATGGCCTCTGAATTTCCTCCTGGTGATAAATCCATGATCCTAAGTCCTAGACTGTGGAAGAGAACTGAAAAGCTAAAAGGATTCTAAGAAAGGGGAGATCACTGGAGCCCTGGCAGGCAGGACAAGCTTAACTGAGGAATGGGACTTGATTGAGCCCTTGAGGAATAGACTTTGGGATATCCTTGGAATATCCTTGGAATGGACCAAAAGGAGGTGGGAGAGGTGGGAGAGGGAGCAGAAGGAGACGGACCATTCTTAACAAGTGCTCTGAGATAGGAATGAGCCTGGGCTTGGAAAACCTGGGCCCCAACCCACATTGGATTCTATAGCCCTGTTTTGTGCCTCAGTTTCCCCATGTGAACAAGGGCACCAACTTTCCTGATTCTTGTAGGAGAGCTTTATGTATGGTGTAAAGTAGACTTGGAGACGGAAAAGAGCCGAGTCAAATAGAATGCCACTCGTTCTAAATTTTTCATCTATAAAGTGGGCCTACCTATACCATATAGTACCATATCCACCATAGGTTGGCAAGAGAAAAGTATTGTGGTTTTTTTTTTTTTTTAACCTTAGGGGTTTATGTGAATGTGAAGTTTGCCCATGGTAAGCTCATATAAATATTGGTAGAATGGAATAAGCTGGGACTGAATTGAATTTGTTCTTGTTGTCTCTATGGGTTTGGAATGAGGGAGAATGAATTCCCTTCATGAGGGACCCTAGATATCAAGGTGGCACCAGCCCAGATGAGAACAAGCTTCTGATAGTTGACAAAGCAAGCTTAGTTCTTCAAGATCCTCTCTCTTCCATCGCTGGAGAGGCAACGCAGTAGGATTCCATGGAGCGTGGGTGGGTATTGGACTAGATGCCCTAGGGTGTGCCTGCTGATTCTCACACTGACCCTGGGAACTCTGGATTTATAGACAAAAGAACTGGATCCCATCCTGGATGGCTCTGTAACTTACTTGCTGGGGGACCTTGGACAGATCTCTTAATAGATCTGGATCTTTGTTTCCTTATCCATGAAAGGGGATTAAAATTACTTGCAAATAGTGCTTCCTCTCCTCACCTCATAGTATGGCTGGGGAAAGAGTGCTTTGGGAACTGTGTGGCACTAGGAGAATGAATGTGGACTATTAATATTACTTGGCCTCTGTTCAAACTCCCCATCTCCTTCCTTGGTCACTGCAGGACTTCCCCTGAGGGTTGAGGGGTGGGTGGAAACCCTGTTGTGCTTGTCCCTGAGGGCAACCAATGAGAGACATTGGCCCCATGGCCTGTGATCTCATTGTCCATTGCTGTGGGCTGTCTTGGAGCTGGACTGGGAGCAGTACTACAGGTTATGTGCCAGGTTCCAAGGACAGAACCTGAGACCTCCCAGCAGGACTGAGCTGAAGGGACCTCTCTCTTTCCAGCTCTCCTGAGGTCAGTCCTCAGGTGCCAGTCACCAAGATGGCAGCCAAGCAACCCCCGCCTCTCATGAAAAAGCACAGCCAGACGGACCTGGTGAGCCGCCTGAAGACCCGAAAGATCCTGGGAGTGGGAGGAGAGGATGATGATGGAGAAGTGCACCGCTCCAAGGTGAGGAGCCTTCTTTGAGGAGCACAGGGTGGTAAGCTTGGCTGCGGGGAATGATCAGATCGATAGGCAGATAAAAAGGGAAAGTAAAATGAGAAGGGCAAAGGAAGAGGGAGGGAGAGTGAATGAGGCCACGCCCAAGTCCTTCTTATGTAGGGATTCAAGGAGATAGCTCCATCATAAACCCACAGGATTTTAGAGTCAGAAGAGGCCTTGATAAATGTCTAATCTTTCCCAAAGGAGAAAAGGAATTCTCCACTCATGGCACTTATTATCAAGTGTTCATTCAACTTCTGCTCAAAGACCCCCAAAGAGGAGGTGCCCACCCCCTCCAGAGGTCACCCATTCCACTTCTGGATAACCCTAATGATTAGGAAGATTTCCCTACCAAGAAGGTTAAACTTGGCTCTTTTTAACTTCCAGCAAGCGCATCTGGTTCTGTCTGCTGGGACTAAATTAAACAAATCTAATCTCTCCACATGGTCACTCTCCAAACACTTGAAGATGTATGTCATGTCACTATTGTGTCTTCTCTTCTCCAGTCTAAACATCCCCTGTTTCTTTAACCTATCTTTCTATGACATGGTCTCAAGGCTCTTCACCACATTGGATGCTTTCCAGTTTACCATCTCCTTAAAGACAGGGCCCCAGAATGGAATTTTGATTATGGTTGGAGTATGGAGGGATTGTCACCTTATTCTTGAAAGATGTCTTTTTTGGGGGGGGGGCAATTGGGGTTAAGTGACTTGCCCAGGGTCACACATCTAGTAAGTGTCAAGTGTTCGGTCTGAGGCTGGAATTGAACTCAGGTCCTCCTGACTTCAAGGCCGGTGATCTATTCACTGTGCCACCTAGCTGCCCCAAGATGTGTGTCTTTTAAAGCATCCCCAGATGTCACTAGTCTTTTTAGCTGATGTCACATTGATATGGGGCAACTAGGTGGCACAGTAAATAGAGTGTCAAGCCTGGAGTCAGAAAGACTGATCTTCCTGAGTTCAAATCTGGCCTCAGACACTTACTAGTCATGTGACTCTGGGCAAGTCACTTAACCTTGTTTGCTTCAGTTTCCTTATTTGTAAAATGAACTGGAGAAAGAAATGGCAAATCTGTGCCAAGAAAACTCCAAATTGGGTCATGAAGAGTCAGACATGACTGGAAAAATGACTGAACAACCACTGAAAGCACATTGATGAACAAGTTGCACTATCTAGGAAGTCATGGATAGGCTATGATTTCTATCCTTGGAGGAAACTTCCAAATAGATGAGATTATTTGAATATTCCACTTACCTTAGGTTAAATTTGCAGTCCACTAAAGTCCTTCCATGGTTTTTCCAACAAATTTCTGTCTAACCATGCTTCCTCCATCTTATATTTGTGAGGTTGATTTTTTTTGAAGCCAGATATAAGACTTCACCTTTATCCCTATAGAATTTCATCACACTGGAATCTGCTCAATGATTTGGCCCATGAAGACCTTTTTGGATATTGATTCTGTCATTGGTTGCGTTATCCATTCCTTGTATCCTCCCATTTTTGTGATATGAGAACCATTCAGTCTTAGAACTTACTCTTGGACTATACTCCTGGAAAGGGGGCTCCAAGCTCAATTGATTCAAGATCTTTAAAACATTTTTTATATCTTTGTTTTTATATTACCTATATTTCCCAATATATCTATCTTATTTTTACTCCTTCTCAGAGAACCATCCCTTATAATAAAGGGGGAAAAAAGGAAGGAAAAGAGATCCTCAGAGCTAACCTACATATCAAAAAAGTCTGACATTATGTGCACATTCCATGCCTGTGGTCCCTCACCTCTTCAAAGTGAGGGATACTTTTTAATACAGATTTTACTAAATGTGTGTGTTTCATCTCTGTCAGCAAAGCCCACTATTCATGACTTATGGAGATTCACTTTATGAGTCAAATCAAGTGAAAGGCAATAGAGTATTGTGCAAATAGCATTGAATTTGGAACCAGAGGACCTTGGTTTAAATCCCAGCTCTGATGCTTACCAGCTAGATTACTTTGGGAAGATCTCTTTTCCTCTCTGAGTCTCAGTTTCTTCTATGGTAAATGAGCTCCCTTTCTAGCCCTGAACTTAGTTATGTATGATGACTTTCATTATTGGCTACCAAAAGCTTTAGTGGGATGCCCCCATATGGAGGAAAGGGGGCTAATTCTTCAACTTTCCCTTGCCCAGGCTGTGCTAAGGTTTTGTCCTGGCTTGGAGCACAGACCAGCTCCATCCCCTTTCCCTCTCCTCTCCTCCTCTTAAGGGGCCTCATCTTGTTTGTGTTAGCTCAATTTCCCCTCTGTCAAAATAAGATGAGACAGCTACCTTAGGACCCCGCCCCTCCTCTGCTTGCATCCCTAGGAGGCATCTGGAGATACTGTGGTGGAGAATGGGGGAGGGAAAGATCTGGGCAGAAGGGAAGCTGTGAGGAGAAAGATTTTTCTCTCTGCAGGCTTATTGTAGGTAAAAGCTCTTTATAAAGCCTAGAGCACAATAGAAAAGTGAATGGTTTGTGTTATTATAAGAAGGAAAGAAATGGACTGCGATGGGAGTGGGGTGGTTAGCTCAGCGAGAGGCTTGGAGGGACTTGGGGAGCACCTAGTGGCCAAAAGATTCTCCTCACCTGACAGCCGGTTCCACCACTTGGACGGAATCACCATTTAAGGTTTCAAATGCAAAGCAAAGGGAGGCTATTCCCAGACTGCATTACTTATCGATTTACAATTGGAAGAGACCTTAGAGGGAGGGTGCCTAGTGTGACTCCCTGACTTTATAGCTGAGGAAACCAAAACCCAGGGATGGAAAAGTAATTCGCTGGAGGGCACCCAGGCGAGGTTGGCAGAGCAAGAATTTGAACCTATTCCCTTGACTCTAAATCTAATTCTTCCTTCATTATGATGTGCTCTCTTTTGGGGGGCTGGGGGCAGCAAGGCCATGAACGCGGGAGTGGTCCTGAGACCATGGGTCCGAGAGGAAAGCCAGGGCTCAGTAAGTGGGGATAGCCATCCCTCATCTGGCCTATCACAATAGTCTCCTATTCGGACCCCCTCCGTCCTCTTTCTCTATTCCAATTCATTCTCCATTCAATTGATCAAGCATTTGCCTAATGCACAGGTCGGACCATGTCTGTTTGGTATTTAAAGCCCTCTCACTTGGGCTTGGACCCTTCCTACCTCTCCAGTCTACACATTACTACCCTTCAAGTACGTCCCACTCTGGCCATCTTACTGTTCTTACATGGCACTCTATTTCCCATCTTGGTGCCTTTGAACTGACTGGTCCCCATGCCTGGAATCATGTCTACTTCTTGGAATTCCTAATTTCCTTCAAAACTCAGCTCAAACAGTTCCATCTACATGAAGTCTTTTCTGATTCCCCTAGCTAGTGCCTTCCCCCAAATTGCATGGTATCTCTCTCTCTCTCTCTCTCTCCCCCCATTCACACACACACACACACACACACACACACACACACACACACACACACCCCTATATACAGCATGTATCTATATTGTATACTGTACCTATATTGCTGCTCCAGATAGAGTGTGATTCCCTTGAGGGCAGAGATGATTTTATTTTTGCATTTATATCCCCAGGGCCTAGCACAGTGCCCGGCATACAAAAAGCGTTTAGTAAATGCTTGTTGATCAAAGATTTGATTGTTGGTATGTGGTGAGGGGAGGGATAGGGAGAGGGTTGCTTTCCTACTGGAGGGGAATAGATCCCAAACCCTCCTTGCCTTGAGGTTCTAAATGGGCTTCAGGAGCCCTGCGTCTCCCCACCCCCAGTTCCCACTTTCTCTTTCTCAATGGCAGATCAGCCAGGTGCTGGGAAATGAAATCAAGTTTACTGTCCGGGAGCCTTTGGGGCTCAGGTGAGTGGAGGTAGAAACTCCCCTGCTTCCATCCCCATTTCCCTGCTGATGTCCTCCTCCATACCCCCCCCCCAACATGTAGAGAGAGGAAGGGAAGGGTGGGGAAAGAAGGAGAGCAGGGGAGACCCCAGCCAGCTAATGTCTATCTGTTCTAGGCTTCGTTTCCCTGATCTGGCCATAACTGGAGCCTGTCCTCTGACCCTTTGCCTCTGGGGATGGAGGGCTGTGGGAGGGAGCGGGGTATTCCTTGCTATAATCTATGTCTTCTCTCCAGGGTCTGGCAGTTTGTCTCAGCTGTTCTCTTCTCTGGGGTTGCCATCATGGTAAGACCATAGTTCAGTCTTTGGCCATCCCTTCCCCTCTTCCTTTCCCACCTCTACCATCATAGCTCAGCCTCTCATGGTTTTCCTACTGATTTGCCCAAGAGGGTTCACTTAGCTCCCCCTACCCCAATCAGGGCAATTCAATTGTCTCTACTTCATCCTTCTTATGATAAACCTTCTGGAATGGATCAGTCAGCCGTACCTGACTCTACAAAGAAATGGACCCAGTTCCTCTCCTCAAGGAACTTCCAAGGGGCACCCAGTGGACCAGAAAGGACCATTCTTTGCCCCATTTAGTCCCATATCCTGTTATCTGAATTGGAAACAGCTGCCTTCTCACCCCCTCCCCCCCATAAAACACACCATCTCCCACTTCCCATTCACATTTTGGGAAGCCAGAAGCTGGTTTGGGGACACAAAAGGGGGTGCTGGAAAAATCACAGGCCTGGAGTCAGAGAATTTAGGTTTATATCTTGCTTCTGACACTATTTGTTTGATCTTGGCTAGTCACTTCAAATCCCTGAGCCTCAGTTTCCTCATCTGTAAAGGGGGAGTTGGTCTAAATGACCCCTGAGGGATCTTTCTGTTCTGAATCCTGATCCTAGGATAACTTCTCCTTCCCAGCCACTGCTGCCCACCCTTGCCTGGGTTTTGCCTGGGAAGGTAGGATATCGTTGGTGGGCTCTCCCAGCCTACTCCTGCCCCAATGTCCTCTCTCTATACTTTTCAGGCCCTTGCCTTTCCTGACCAGCTGTTTGATGCTGTCTTCGATGGAGCTGAGGTGAACAGCAAAACTCCAATTCGACTCTATGGAGGGGCGCTCCTCAGTGAGTAGGGATATGGGGGTCCCCAGGTTGAGGGTGGACTTTCCAGAGAAGAGGAAATAGGTGGGGTGGCTCAGTGAGAAGAGCACCTGAGAATCACAGGACTTTGGAGCTGGGGGGAGCCCCACTGGCCACGTCTAGTCTAACCCATATATGAAAAGAATCTCAGTATAGCAGTAAGTATTCCTTCCCGTTCTTCTGCTGGGGCCCCATGACAGGAGGAACACTTGGAGATCAGTCTGAGACTGAGAGGGGCAACAGGTGGCATTAAAACTTCCTTTCCCTAAGGGGTCACTAATTCGATTAAGGTAGGAAGGAGTCTCAGGATATTACTGAGGGAAATGAGTGGGCGCTGCTGCCCTAAACTGGTATAGTCCTGTCCTTATCCCCCGCCACTGCTTCCTCCAGACTTTGGGCAAGTACCCCTGTGTGTGCTTGGAAAGTCACCTCACATCTCCAGGCCTCAGTTTCTCAACCTGTAAGATGGGAGGGCTGGAAGAACACAAAGCAACTTGGTGCGATGGAGAAAAAGCACTGGCTCCAGTATTAGAATATCCCAGAACTTACTACCTGCGTGACTTTGGGCAAGTCACTTCACTTTAAGACTCAGTTTCCCCATCTGTAAAATGAAGGGGTTGTAGTAAATAGCAGCTGAGATGCTTTCCAGCTCTAGACCCTAAATATGGATGGTGATCAGTCCCTTGAGTGGCTTGAACCTGTGGTGCCACCTTGTGGCAAGACTCAGAATAGCAGTCCATCATGACATTGACCTAAATAGCAGTAATGGTAGCAGTAGTAGTAGTAGTAGTAGTAGTAGTAGTAGTAGTAGTTGTTGTTGTTGTTGTTGTAGTAGCAGTAGTAGTAGTAGTAGCAGGAGCAGCAGCAGCAGCGGCATTTAATGGTCCTAGTTTACATATCTAGAGCATGTTAGGCTTTACAAAGTCCACTATATACCTGATCTCATTCAAGCCTGTATGCTGTAGCATCCCTGAGACATAGGTGTTGTAGGCATTGTCTTCATTTTACAAATGGAGAAACTGAGGCTTAAAAGGTGAAGTGACCCGTCTTAGAGCAGTAAATCACCAAAGCCAGCCTCTGAATCCTGACCTTCTTCCACCACGACCACCCTGCCTCCCATGGTGTCTCAGAGCTGGAGAGGCTGTGCGTAGAGAGCTATACCTGGGGTCAGGAAGCCCTTCTTTCAACTTAGTTCAGACACTTATGAGCTGTGTGACCCTGGGCAAGTCATTTGACCTTTGTCTGCCTCAGTTTCCTCCTCTACAAAATAAGGATCATAATAGCACCTTCCTCCCAAGGTTGTTGTGAGGATTGAATGAGACAATATTTGTACCATGCTTTCAGATCTTAAAGTACTCTACAAATTATTTTTATTAACCTTAGAGGCCACTGAGTCTAGCCTCATCATATTATAAATAAGCAAATGGAGGTCTAGAGTGATTTATTGGCCTCCTTAAGGCCACCCAGCCGGTCAAAGTAGAGGAAGTGGGAATCATACTCTCAGAGGAGGAAACTGAGGCAGAGAGAGGAAAGACAGGTTTAATTAAGGTCACAGGGCTAGTTTAGAACCACATCGGTAGGGAAGAACTCAGATTTGCCACCAGAGAGCAGGGCCCTGGGCAAAGCCCTAATGGGGAGGGTGTGGACGGGGAATGACTCAATAACCATTCAGGCCCCTCCCAGCTCTCAAGGACTCAGGGACACTGCCTTTGGGGACACAATTTGTACTCGGCTTAGAGTAGAGATGGGAGAGGTCCTGTCAGTGCAGGTTCCCCTTACATCTCTGCCTTGATTATCAGAAATCCTTCCCCCAAAATACCAGTGCCTTGGTATGAGGTGGCCAGAAAGAGCCTGCCCCTTGAATTGGCTAGGGGGAGGGAGTTGGGGAGGAAAGAGGGGAAGATTGGTCCACGGGGCCTCAGTGGTATAGCCACCACACAGCCTGCTCTCTCCTTCTGCCCCAGGCATCTCTCTTATCATGTGGAATGCCCTCTACACGGCTGAGAAGGTCATTATCCGCTGGACGCTGCTCACCGAGGCCTGCTATTTTGGAGTGCAGTTCCTAGGTGAGTTACTAGAGGGGAGACCTTGGAAGATCTTTTACTCCAGTATTCTCATTTGGCAGATGAGAAAACTGAGGCCCAGAGAGGTGGTAAATAGCAAAGAGAGGTTTCGAATCCAAGATCCTCCCATTCCAAATCCAGCTCTCTCTTTACTACAGCTTAAGCTACCTTGGCTACAGGATGTGCCCTTCTCACCAAAGAGCAGGTCATCCAGTCAGCCCAGGACACACAGAGGTGGCATTTCCAACATCCCCCATCCCTTCAAAACTGCTTCCTCTGGGGTTGGATGAGAATTGATGGTAGAGTCTTGCTTTGGCTGGCTTCTTCATTCTCATCTGGGTAGACTTAGGGGAAATGCCTTGGGGAAGGAAGATAGGGATGTGGTGGAGCATGGTCACCTGGTAGCAGATAGCGATCGAGGCTGGCATTGGGCAGCTGGCATCCTGAAGGCAATCTTCACACCCCACTGACAACCCTGGGGACCTACCTTATTTCCTAATTCATCCCTTTCTCATGGTCATTGACCTTCCTCTCTCTTCATTCTCAGAGGCATCTAGGCGCCAAAGTGGAGAGAGCCCTAGATTTGGTGTTAGGGAGACCTAAATTTAAAGTCTGCCTCTGACATATACTACCTGTGTAACACTGGATGAGTCACTTAACTCCTCTCAGCCTCAGGTTTCTCATCTGTAAAATGGGGGGGGGGGGGGAATAACAATGCTTACCTCATGGGATTGTTGTGAGGATCAAATAAAATATCATTTTTTTCAATAGACAAAAATTATTTTTTCTTGCTCCCATTTTTCTAACCCTCCTTCTAACCATTGGAAAATAAAAATAAATAAAAACAAAACGCTTGTAACAAATATGCATTGTCATAAAAACAGATCCTTCATTGGCCATGTCCCCAAAATAGGTCTCATTCTGCATCCTGAGTCCCAGGTGAGTAGCATTACATGTAATATTATCTCATTCAAAATGAGACAATTTTTGAGATTATTTCCAAGGTGGGTAACATTAGATATATTATCTCATTTAAGATAAGCTCTCATTTTGAATGAGATAATATATGTAAAGTGTTTTGTAAACCACAAAATGACATTACTTACTATTATCTTAATTAAACATAATTATTATATTAATTGAATATATTAAATATTACATTAATTAAAAACCATAAAGCTGCCTATTAGTATTAATCAATAAGCATTTATTAAGCACTGACTGTGTATCAGGCACTGTGCTATTCATTGGGGATACAAGGACGAAAACTTAAGGGTCCTGCCTTCAAGAACCTCACAGTCTATGGGGCTGAAACAACATGCACACTGATAGATAAATATAGATATTGTAGGGAGGGGCGATGAGGACTTGTGAGGTAGGGGAAGGGCTTGTGTAAGGCATGGTACTTGAATGGAGTAGTGAAAGAAATGAGGAATTCTAAGGGAGATGGTGGGCAATGGGGGCAGACCCCAAAAAGGCAATGGGAGGGTTGCATACAAAGAATGGTGGGGAGGCCAGTTTGTGAAGGAGAATAGGGAGCAAGAAGCCTTGAAAGGAGCCGGATTGTGAGGGGTTCTAAATGCCAAGCTAAGCAGTGTCTGCCAGAGGCAGAGCCGCCACTAGAGGCAGCCACTAAACCTTCGTGAGATGACCAGGTTAGACCTGAGCTTTAGGAAAAATCACCTCGATTTTAGAGTATAGAGTGAATCAGAGCAAAGAGAGGCTAGAGGCAGAGAGGCCAGGTAGAAGGCTCTTGCACTATGAGGGTCTGTCCTGGGATGGCAGCTGGGAGAGTGAGAGCAGGGTGGGGGCATGGGGTGATCTGGAGGTTGGCAGCTTTCACAAGACTCAGGGGCTTCTTCTCATTATGTCTTTCAGTCACCACTGCCACCCTGGCAGAAAATGGGCACATCTCGCCAGGGGCCCTGTTCCTCCTCGCCAGTCGTCTCCTCTTCATCCTCGTCAGCATTTACTACTATTACCAAGTGGGCCGCAGAACCAAGAAGGCCTAGTAGCCCTGTCCCTCCATGGGCAGAGGATGTCAGGGGTGGGGTGGCCTGCCTGGACTTCCCTGGGCCAGGGTGACGTTCGGGGGTTTTATTTTTTGGTTGTCCTTTTCATCTACTAGAGGGGGTGACCTCTCCCTGTCCCCAGACCTTGACTGCTCGGCTCCTGGCCCAGGCAGGGAGGTGGTTACCCTGGCTTGGCTCAGTGATTCTAGACTGAAGAGTTTTCATGTCCTAACCAGCCCCTGGACCTAGGATTGGAGCCGACCTTGATCCTGGGCCAATGTGTAGCCACTGGCTTTCCTCCTGAGAAATCTCCCTAGTCCATGACCAGCTATCTGAGACTTCCCAAGGTAGGAATAGGAGCTGGTCTAGTCTTTGAGGTCTTGGAAGCAGCAGTGATACTGTGGAAAGAACACTGGATTTGGAGGTAGAAGACTCTTGAGGTCAAATCCTGGTC
This sequence comes from Vombatus ursinus, assembly GCF_900497805.2. Classification (NCBI taxonomy): domain Eukaryota; kingdom Metazoa; phylum Chordata; class Mammalia; order Diprotodontia; family Vombatidae; genus Vombatus; species Vombatus ursinus. The sequence continues at coordinate 3,294,121 of NW_020954600.1, forward strand.
CTCTTTACTACCTATGAGATGTTGGCTAAGTCATTTAACAACCCTGAGACTCAGTTTTCTCATCTACAAAATGAGGAGATTGTACTTAATGATCTCTAAGGGTTCTTTCCAGTTCTAAATCCCACCGCCTATGAGCTAGATGAAAAGACCCAAGGTCCCTGGGGATAAAAAAAAGCATCTCTTTCTACTGGGACAGACTGGATATGGCTTCTGTAGGGACAAAATGAAAGGCCCACCTCCACCCTTTGGGGATCTCCAGCTTTTGGGCTTCTGCTGGTCACTGCTGCTGAATCCCTGAATCTCAGAGTTGCAAGGGAGCTCAGAGCTTATCCATTCCAAGCAACATAAGGACTTGAGACCAGGGAATGGAGGAGGGAACAGCCCCCTAAATGGGGTCACCAGAGGCCAGGCTCATGGGGCTGCTCCCATATCCTCTGGAAGCCAAAGCCTGCCCCAAAGATGTTCTCCTAAACTCTGTAGGAGCCTCAGCCTGAGTTCAGATCCAAGGTTTTCTCCTTGTCTTTTCATGGCTGACTATTCCAGGCATTTGAATGCAGTCTACCCACACTGCCCCTGGTCTTTCCAGACATCTCCATATTAGAACTCTTGGTTAGAGACCCCTTTGGCTCATGAGCTGTCTCACTGACCATCCATCCTCTGAAACTGAGCCATTAGGCTCCACTCCAATCTCACCCCTATATTGTTTCTTGGGATCAGAGGTTTTGCTGTTGCCCAGCCTATGGGTGTGGATTTGCAGATGGGTCACTGGGCTGGACTGTCCAGTGGACTGTGAACCCAGCCAGATGGGACCATAACAGACAGGAGTAAGTCATTCTATTGATAGGAAATGCCCCTTTTGGAGGGTTATCACCCCTTATGAAGATGGGTACTTTCAGGGGTGGGTGAAAAACAGAAAAAGAGATGCTCATCTGTTTTCTCTCCACCCCCAGCTGAGAGGCTCTAGGGTCTACTCCAAAGCTGCCCAAGGATGAATTAGACCTAGATTGGGAGGGGCCAATATACCCTTTGGGATTCAACTTTAACAATGGTCCCTCCAGGCAGGAGACTGCCATGTGAGCATTGGCCCAAGGGCTCTCCCCAGACCCCAATCCCTGCCAGTCTGTAGACCACCTCTTTCTTTCTCCTCCCTCACCCCAACCTTCCTCAGCTTCCCTTACCCCTGTTCCATTCTCTGGATAGGGGCCTTGGTGAACTCTATCCCCACCTCTACCTGTCAGTGACAGGTTCCTGAGTCAGAAACCATTTTGTAAATAGTAGAATTAGGAAATGCAAAAAAGAGGAAGAAAACTCCCTTCATTTCTGCAAATCGCAACCCTCCTCCGTGTTTGCCTCCTGGGAGAGCCCCTTCCCCTGCTGGCTGAGCTCTGACCCAGTGGGCAGGAAAGTCTAGCTACCTGCCTTCCCTCTTTCCTACTTTTCTAGCCTCTTTTCTCATTTTTTTTCATGCTTCAAATGGTGCCTTTAGAGCAGGAAATTCAGAAACTCATGTTCTATTCCAGAAGGACTCAAACATCGCGTGTGTATCTTTGTCTTTTTCTTTTTTTTCTTCCTTTGGGTGTTGCAAGACTTTGTTCTCTGAACCTGATACCTCAGTAGCAGAAATAAAAAAAATCCATTTGGTCAAAATCCTGCCCCCTACATCCCCAGATTTTCTCCCAAACAGGGCCAGCGTGGACCAGAGGGGCATCCCCCTTCCCCCAAGACTCCTCCAGAGCTAGGGACTCTGGAGAAACAAGTTGGAGAGCGGCTTCCCTCTGCCTGCCACCACCTATTCCTTTGGCTACTGATGTGGTTGAGGGGTCAGGACATGACAGAAGATAGCCTCACTGCCTTAGTCTGGATCACCTGCCATTGGGCGGGGCGGGGCGGGGAGGGAAGGGGCAGATAAAGTTGTTTATGGACAGGGAAAAGCTACAACTATGATTATACTTCCACTTCTAGGTGTGTGCAGAGTGGTGCTGGGGAAGGGGAGGGTGGGTGGAACAAGTGGTGGATTATATGAGACCTGAGCAAAACCTTTTCAAGAGACCAGATATTGTCCAGCAACCTGCAACATTGTGCTTTACACACACACACACACACACACACACACACACACACTTGCCCAAAGACAAATTGGCATACAATAAAGGCATAGGAGCAATCCCTTATTGTAGAACATAGATTGTCAGAGCTGAAAAGGACTCTAGAACACAGAATGTCAGAACTAGGAACCTGTAACATAGAATGCCAATTAGAAAGAACCATAGAAGATAAAATGTCAGAAATAGGACTTTAGAACATAGAATGAATGTCAGCATTGGAAAGGATCCTAGAACATAGAATGTTAGACTTGGAGTAAACTTTATAAAATAGAATATTATACCTGGAAGAGACCTTAGAAATGTAGAACATAAAAAAAAAAAGAAATGTAGAACATAGAATGTCAGAGTTGAAACCATACAAGAGAGACAGTCAGAGCTGGAAGAGACCTTAGAACACAAAATGTCAGAACTGGAACTTTGGAACATAGCATTTCAGAGCTGGAGTAAGATTTAGAATACAGAATGTTGTGCCTGGACTGGGACCTTGGAAACACAGAACATAGAATGTCTGAATATTCCTTTAGAGGCATCGAAGGCCTTTTCCGTAAATGGAACATGTCACCTGGGACAGGTAGTGTAGGACAGGTAGTTGTTCCTTGTCCCTCCTCAACCCCCATCTCATGGAATCAGTTGATCACATTAGCTTCTGCCACCCATCAAGGCATTAAGGGGAATGGGACACAGTAGTTTGGTGAAAAGAACCTTGGGCTAGAAGGCAAGAGACTGAGTTTATACGACCCCGGGCAAATCAGTTCCTTTCACCATTCTTCTGTTTCCTCGTCAAATTAGGGGGTTGAACTGGGTGGACTTTAAAGTCTCTTCTAGACTTTAGCATTCTAGGTTCTTAGGTCCCTTCCAGCTCTAACATTGTATCTTTGTTCTAAAGTCCCTTCCAGTAATGACATTCCGTGTTCTATATCCCATAAAGTCCTTTCCAGATCTGACCTCCTATGTTGTAAAGTCTCTTTTGGTTCCAGCATCTCTACATTCTAATCCCTTCCATTTTGAATATTCTCTGTGGTTAGCACCTTCTAGCTCTGACATTCTATGTTCTAAGTAGGGGTTCTTAGTCTGGGGTCCATGCACTTGCCAAGTGGAAAGATTTCAAGGGCATCTGTGAACTTGGACGGGAAAAACAATTACATCTTTACTTCAATATAATTGTTTTCTTACTATGCATCTAAAAACATTAATCAGAGAAGGCTTCACCAGACTGCCCAGGATGTCCATGACACTAGAGCCCCTGCTGTAAGGTCTCTTCTACTACTAACATTCAATGTGCCAAGATCTTTTCCACGTGGGACATTCCGTATTCTGTGGTGTAAGCTCCCTTTCAGTTGTAACATTCTATTTTCTATATCGTAAAGTTTCTTCCATTTTGACTATTCTGTGTTATAAGGTTCCTTATAACTCTGACATACTTTCTTCTATACGCAAAAGGCCCTTAGAGGTCTGACATTCTATGTTCTAAGGACCTTTCCAGCTTCTCCATTCCATGTTCTAAGATCTCTTCCATCTCTGCCAGTCTGTATTCTAAGGACCTTTCCAGCTCTGCCATTTCATGTTCTAAGTTCCCTCTTAGATCTGACATTCAGGGTTCTAAGGACCTCTCCAGCTCTGCCATTCCATGTTCTAAGCTCCCTCTTAGATGTGACATTCCATGTTCTAAGCTCCCTCTCAGATCTGATGGTTGGTGTTCTAAGGACCTTTCCAGCTCTGCCATTCCATGTTCTAAGTTCCCTCTTAGATGTGACATTCCATGTTCTAAGCTCCTTCTCAGATCTGACATTCGGTGTTCTAAGGACCTTTCCAGCTCTGTCATTCCATGTTCTAAGCTCCCAATCAGATGTAACATACCATGTTCTAAGTTCTTTTATCAGATCTGACATTCTGTGTTCTAAGGACCCTTCTAGCTCTAACAATCTATGTTCTAACATTCCTTCCAGCTCTAACATTTTGTTCTAAAGACCTTTCCAGCTCTGAGGAGGGTTCACGGGATTGCAGATTTAGAGCTAGAAGAGGTCTGAGAGGCAATGTACATCATTTTACAGATGGAAAAGCTGAGGCCTAGAGGAATGAAGTCTTTTGCCCAAGGACCCACAGGTCCCAAGTGAGCATCAGAGCTCACATTCAATCTCTCGCCCTCTTGATTCTAAAGCCTATTTGCTTTGCTCCAAAGCCTCTTTTCTATTCCCCCTTGCCTCCTGTACACATCTTGTTTCTAGCTTGCAGGACACTCCCTCCCCCAATTTCTATTTTCTACTTCCCTCCCCCTTCCCCAAGACTCCAAATCAAAAGCAACCTGATTCATGGTCACCATTTATGTATGCAGTTATTTATTTATTTTTTTTTTAAGAAACAGACACAAAGACTGGTGCAGAACATTCAATGCATGTTCCTTTTTATATTACAAAAAAAACTCCCCAATATAAAAAAAGCCTGATGGGAGGGAATACATGATAAATTAGCTCTGCTATCTACTCCAAGGAACATTTACAATTTTCAAAATAGACTTTCAACGTATTTCACATGGCAGGAGACTGGGCTGGGGGAGGGAGGTTGGGAGGGCCCTGGTGCACTCAATCTCTAGGGCCTCTGATTAGATAATGACAGAAAGAAGGGAAAAGGGGCAAGTCAGGGTTGGGGGGAGAGGGGCAGGGGGATGATTACTAAAAACAAGCAGCAGCAGCAGCAGCTCAGGGACCCGGACCTAGTGAGGACCCCAGAGCCTGCCCCTACCCTTCCCACCAAAATTGTCCTTCTTTCTCCAAAGAGTCAGTAGCTTCTGAAAGGGTTTCTAACACAATTGGCAGCCTGTGCTGGGATTGAATCTCCCACCAACCCCACTCCCTCACCCTCGACTCCCATCCCCCTTTTGATAGGATTGGGTGAAGGCTCATTTGAGTATGGGAAAAGCCGGAAGGAGAGGAGAAAACTTTCCCATCTGCCCGACTCTGAATACGGTCTAGACAGGACACCAGCATGCCCCCAAACTCCTCCCTGTGCTTCTGAGAGAGGAGCTGTCCTGGCTCATTCTAGGGTCTCATCCTGTTTCCTTAAAAAAAGGTTTTTGGGTCCTCCCTGTGGCCTCTGTTTTCCTTTCTTACGAGGGCCCTTCTGGGGGAGGGATTTGTTTTTACTTCTTGGGCCTGGCACAGCTTTATCCTCTGGCCTTATCAGGAGGAAGGCAGAAGAACGGACAGTCCATGTGGAAAGAGAAGGGTAAGAGAGAAGAGACAACCCAAAGGAGGCAGGCAGAGCCCCAGTGTACATTTTCGCCTACGGCAAGAGGGGAGATGTACACGCACCCTGAGGTTTCTGCCCTGCAGGGAGTAAGACTTTTGAGGGCAAAAAAAGCACAGTGCTGTTGCTGCTAGGACCAGAGCCGAGCATGTGCCAATGGGTGAGGCCAACAGTGACCACTGTCGCCGTTGCTGCCAGAGGTGGGGTGGACAGGCCAGCGTGTACCCTCAGGAATGTGATGTGGCTACTTCTAAATTCCCCACTCTGCAGCAAAGCTTGGCTGCCCTATCCTAGTTTTAGCTCTGGAGGGAGGAAGTGAAAAGGGGGGGCAATACTCCTCTGATTTCACCTCCTCTCCATAAAGCAAGGTTGATGTGGGAGGCGTGGGATGTAGGGGACTGGAGGGCAGAGGGAGGCAGCAGAGAGAACTGAGGATGCTTCTGCCTGCAATGGGTGCCCTCAGGGACCCCTTGCCCCAAGCCCTGCTTGGTTGACTAGTCTGGTTTATGGCCTCCAGTAAGACAGTCGTGGGATAGAGTCAAAATGGCACAAGGCAGAGAGGTCAGATCCTGTCTGTGTGATCTTGGGCAAAGCGCACTGTGGCCCTGAGCTTCATCTGCAAGTTTGTCTCCAATGTCCCTTCTAGCTCCAGACCCATGATCCTATCAACTGTGCTTTTCCCAACACTGTGAGAGAGTTGGGGGTGAGGGGTGGCCAGAAGTGAGGTGGTGATAATTATCAACCCTGGGCACTTTCTTAGAGGGAACTGAGACTCACTCCAGTTTCCTCTATCCGAAGATCCTCAAAAATCTCTGCTTGAGGACATGCCCCCCCCTTCCATCCCTACCCCCAGCCACCTATCCAACCCCTCCTCCCCAGGTGAATTCCAATTTGAACTCGTCTTTCTGGATGACGCAGTATTTCCAAGATTGCCTGGCTTTTAGCCTTCTTCCCAGAGGGGCAGAGTCTTTTTTGCTGGCCTTTTCAGCTTCCCTCTCTTTCTACTTCCTGCCTTGGAACACAAGACCCATCTGTTGCCCCTTCCCCTTGCTATCTCCTTGGCCTGGTCAAACATGGTCAAATGTGGTCTACGAGATTGACCCTGAGGGATGGTCATAGGGTCTAGCTGTACAAGGAGAAGGAATGCTGGGAGATGCCTCCCCACCACCATGCTGCCAATGCTCCTTTGGTCTTTAGTGCAATCCACGCCTGGTTGGCTTCTGGCTCCTGGTCCCTGGGCAGGGTGCCCTTAGGGAGAAGCCCGGCACTCATGTCCAGTGCGCAGCACCTCTGATTCTGGGCTATCTCCTCGGCCAAGTATATGTTACAACAATCTTTTTTTTTTTTCCTTTCTTCATTTCTTCTTGTTAAAAAAAATAGCTATTTACTGCCCAACTTCTCGCCATCCCCACCACCTGCCCCCTGCCAGCTTTGCTTTGTCTGGATCAGGCAGGCAGGCAGGGGTGGGGACTGTAGGGAGGGGAGGAGGCAAGGCAGGGTTAGCAATCACCAGAAATGGGAGGGGCAGGATCCTCTTTACTGGATCCCCCGGAAGAGGCACATGGCAAAGATCATGGCGAACAGCTGTAAAAAGAAAGCAGGAGACAGAGTCAGGTTTTGGCTGCTAACAAACTCGAGCCCAGAGCCACCTCTGAGTGACAGTAGAGGAAGACTCTAGAGGTTCTGTCCTTTGCCCCTATCACTCCATATTCTGTATTATATATGAAATATCCTCATACCCTACCCCCCACTAGAATGTAAGCTCCTAGAGGGTAGGAATGCTTTCGTTTTTTTTTTCTTGACACAATGCTTGCACACACAAGGTCCTTAATAAATATTTGTGAAACTAGATTGAGTCGAATGGACTGGAATGAGAGAATTTCCTCATTGTGAATTTCTCAACTACTTTATTTTGCTAGAGGCCATGCTGCTCTCTGCTCTGGGTATAGCCTGGATAAGGAGTTGTCAGCTAAGGCAGCAGGATACAGTAGAGAGTCTGCTAGCTCTAAAGTCAGAGGACCTGGGTTCAAATCCTGCCTCTGACATGCACTGTCTGTATGACCTTGGGCAAGTCACTTAAATTCTCTAGGCCTTAATTTCCTTCCTTGTAAAATCAGGAGGTTGGATTAGAAAACCTGCCTTCTGGCTCTAGCTCTGTGATCCCATAATTCTGTGCTGCTCTCATCTCTGGGCACTACATTGACCAAGAGATCTCAGGTAAATCCTTCCCAGATGAGTGGAGCAGGGGAAGGTGGCACGGATCTCTAACAGCATCGTCAGGCTTTGGTTGGACGACCTGATGAAGGAAGCTTTGGGGGACAAAAGCAGACAGTGGAAACGGGATTGATTGCCTTCCTAAGGCCAAATTTGGGGGAACTTGAATTTTCCCGCTGAATTTTCCCATCTCGTCAAGTAGCAACTTGAAAGTGAGGGCTGGCAGCTATACTGATGCTTCTCACCAAATCTGACAGCTTTGAAGACTGGGCATCCTCTTTCCTAAAGATATTGGATGATATTTCTTGATTAAAAAATAAATTGAAATGGATTAGCACAAATATTTCCTGCTTTGAGGGTTTTACATCACTGCCTGAAAAGACTGAAAATCCACAGGGGGTGGCCAGGTGAAGGTTAGAAATCATTGCTTACTTTGTACGTTCTACCTGGCTATGTTTCCCCTGGGCCTTTGGGCCTACCAAAGTAATAGCTTTGCAATGATCTGGGCTTCTTTCTCTCGCTCTCTCTCTCTTTTTTTTTTTCGGTTGGGCAGTGGGGGTTAAGTGACTTGCCTAGGGTCACACAGCTAGTAAGTGTTATGTGTCTGAGGCCGGATTTGAACTCAGGTCCTCCTGAATCCAGGGCCGGTCCTCTATCCACTGTGCCACCTAGCTGCCCCCTTGGGGTTCCTTCTTTTGCCTCCAAGGCCAACAAACTGAGAAGGAGGAAGAAGGGAGGGAAGTAGTTCCATTGATAGAGACTTCAGCTGACAGATGACATTATACTTACCGGTCAGATTCACTTAGCCCTTTTGAGGGGAATATTTAACCTTATGGACAGGATCAGGAATAGAGAGTCTCCAGAAGGATGAATGGGGCTCAGCCTGAGAGTGGTTGGCTTTCTTTTCTTAAGGGGAAGTCTTTTTTTTTTTTTAATGGGCCTCTACTTGCATGAAGCTCTGTACCAGTCATGTGTTGGGGTGGCATAAGGAAGAACTGAGTTCAAATTCAGCCTCAGACATTTACTAGTCTTGTGATCCTGGGCAAATCACATAACCCTCATTTACCTCAGTTTCCCCATCTATAGAATTGGGGCAATAAGAACACCTACTTCTTAGGATTGTTTGAAGGTTCAAATGGGGTAATAACTGTTGAGTGCTTAGCATAGTGTTTGACACATAGTAAGCACCGTATAAATGTTAGCTCTTATTATTCTATTATTATCTTAGAGGCCATTGAATCCAACCCCCTCATTTCACAAATGAGGACACAGGTCCAGAGCAGTGACCTGCCAGGATCACTCAGTTAGAGAGCATCAGGAAGTCTTTGAATTTTTCTGATGACATCAACTATTTGCCGCTTAACCCTTACATCTTGTCCTTGGAGGGAGGGATGGGAGCCATGGGGGTCTTGGGAAAGGAAATCACGAGGGGAGCAGGGCAGGAAGGACCAAAGCTCCTGCCAAGAGGGCAAGGGGAGCTGGGCCACCCAGATCCAAAAGCATTTTGGGGCTGACATTGCTTACCTCAATAGCCAACACCGCGATGGCCAGGGCTCCAGCAAGATATACATATGTCTCAAAGGAATTGAGGATCACAGTGTAACAGCCCTAGGAGGAAAAAAGACAGCGAGGTGAGGTCAGCTCCAGCCCCAGCCCCAGAAAACTCTGCTTCTCATTGAAGAAGGAATGACCTCGGACTAAGGAACTCTCCAGCCTGGTGAGGTGCATTGAGGGCAGAGGCCGAGAAATGGTGAAGGTTGCCTATAAAGCTGCTGATTAGAGTCATGTAGGCAGACGTAGAGCAGGAAGGAACCTTAGCAGCCACTTGAACCTACAGGAATATATCGGACAAGTTGCCAACCAGGCTGTGCCTTACGATGCCCCATGAGGGAGCGCCTACTGCCTCTAGAGGCTGCCCGCTGCCCATCTGGTCAGCTCTGATCATTAGAAAGTCTTTCCTGACATCAAGCCCCAACTGGCCTCTTGCAGCTTTCACTTTTGGGAACACACTGAACACATCAGATCCAGCTCTTCAGATAAGTGAACAATGTCTTCCCTTACCCCAGCCTTCTCCTCTCCAAGTTCAACATTCCCAGCTCCTTCAACCAACTCTCCAATCCACGGACTCTAAGGTCTTTCCCCATCCTGGCTGACCTCCTAGGGACACTCCCCAGCTTAGCAACATCTGTCTTAAACCATAGTTCCCAGGACTGAACACAGTACTCCAGATGGTCTGATCAGGGCAGAGTAGAGTGGGAGCCCACCCAACACTCTATGAAGGAACACCCACTAACACGAGGTGGGTGGCAGCAAACACAGGCACACAGGAGAAACCGCTGAAAACAACCAGACTCCAAAGCCAACTGCTGATGCACAAGAGGACTTACCTGGTTCTTTTCATGAGAATGCCCTGCCCATCAAGACAGCCACTTTTCTACTCTAAGGGCCAGACTAGAAGCACTGTGGGCTAGCTCTGGCTTTTTCTAAGGAAGCTGGTGACAGGCCACTTGGGAAGGGGAGAGACAGGTGCCCTCCTCTGGGACCCTGGTGGTACCTGTTGCTTTTGTACTCCATAGGTCAACTGCCCTGCCCTCCTACTTGTGGCAAGCACAGGGCTGCCTTTCCATCTTCCCCCAACATCACAGATGTTCTCCTAGAAGAAGCCTTTCCCAATCTCTTTTAATGCTAGTGCCTTCCCTCTGTGATTTCCCCCCCCCCCAATTTATCCTATATATAGTTTATTTGTATTAGCTATTTGCCTATTGTTTCTTCCATTAGATTGTAAGCTCCTTGAGGGCAGAGACTGTCTTTTGCCTTTCTTTGCATCCCCAGGGCTTAGCACAGTGCCTGGAACATAGTAGGCATTTAATAATTGACTGATTGAGTGAGATGTGACCCCTGACTAAGGCAGCAGTTGAAAGGGACATGGAGGTGGCATGAGAGAGTACCCAAGGCACATTCAAATGGGGAGGGAAGGCTAGATTCAGATAACAATACAACTCATGTTGGCTTGTGTCTGTGCAGACCAGACTAAGCAGGGTGTGAGCCCACAGCTGGCTGCAGGTGACCCTGGGCAGTAGGGAGCAGGCAGACCAGCTGCTCTCCAGCTGCTGAGTTTCCACCCACAACTTGGTCCTTCCTTCAAGGCTCTTGGGCTTGCCCCCTCCCCCAACTCCTAAGTCTTCTCCAAAACATCTGGTTAGGTTGAGGTCTTGGGTGGGGTCCTTCTTAGTGCCTTGGCAATCCAAACCCCAGAGTAACTGAAAAAGAAAAACAACAATCCTCTATTTTCTTGAAGGAAAACAGAGGGATTGGTAGTTTCTGGACTTGCTTTGGGGTGCTGGTTGTAGTTAAATGTGGAGGCTGTGGTTAGGGGGAGGGGAATAGGGCTCAGCATCTCCTCTTTGGGGTCTTAAGATCTAAAGTTAGAAGAGATATTAGAGCTCATATATGTAAAGAGCCCTAGATTTGGACGTCCAAAGGGCTGGATTCAGGTCTAGTGAGCATCAGGGTGATCTTGATCAAGTCTCCTCCTCTCTGGGCATCTGTTTTCCTCAACTATAAAATAAGCAGTTGGACTAAGTGACCTCTAGGGTCCTTCTTTAGCTGCTAGCATTTATAGACCTCTTCAAGGATTGCAAAGTGCTTCCCTATGGTACCCCAGCTTAGGAGGAGGAAGGAGAGAGACAGAGAGAGAGAGAGAGAGACAGAGACAGAGACAGAGAGACAGAGACAGAGAGAGAGAGACAGAGAAGATGAAGAAGAAGAAGGAGGAGGAGAATAAGGAAAAGAAGAGGAGGAGGGGGGAGGGGGAGAGATGGAGACAGAGAGAAACAGAAAGAGAGTGACAGGGACAAACAGAGAGAGAGAGACAGAAAGAAGGAGAGGAGAAAGGGAAAGAGACAGAGAGAGGAGAAAGAGAGGGAGAGACAGAGACAGGCAGAGAGGAGGAAGAGAGGGAGAGACACAGAGAGACAGACAGAAAGCAACAAAGACAGACAGAAAAAAATAATAATAATAATTAAAACCCAAGTGGGCAAGGCAGGTAGGCTGGGGTGGATGGGGAGGAGGGGAAAAAAACCACACACAGGCCTGGTTTCTAAATAAAGACCAGAAATCCCGTTTTTGTTTGTTTGTTTAGGAATCCACAGCTGGTATAGCCTCAGTGCCTGGTCCGGATACACTGGAATTTTGTCCCAGAGCCTGAGGGGTCAGCTGTCAGAAGAAGGGCTGGGCAGGATGGGAAGAAGTAGCCACAACACAGTAGAGGCAGCACTGTCTTTGAAACCAGAAGCCCTGGGTTTGAATCCTGACTGCCATTACTCCCCATGCAACCTTCAGGCAGGTGCTTCCTCTTCTGGATTTTTGTTTCCTATCAGTAAAATGGGAAGGGTTCAGGTTGAGCAGGAGTAAATTTTTATCCTCTTCTTGTGTCATGAGCCCCTTTCAGTCTGGTGCAGTCTGTGGACTCTTTTCAGAGCAAAGCTCTTAAATAAATGGAGAAAATGCTAACTTTTATTAAAGATTAGTGAAAATAAAGATGCATTTTTTCCCCATTAAAGTTCATGGATCCCTTGAAATCCCTCCACGGGCCACTTGGGTTTAAAATGCTAAGTTAGATGACTTCTCCAGTTCCTTCCAGTTCTCAGGTTCCAAGGTCCATGGTCCCTGACAGCTCCAATATTCTATTAGAGTGATTCCAAAATGGAACAGGCTTCCCCACAGGGCAGCAAGTTCCTCCTTACTGAAGGTCTTCAAGAAAAGGCTGGATGACCACTTTCCTTTAAGAAAGAATTCTTTTTCAAATATAAGTGGACACGATCCAACGATAACCAGTGGAATGACGAAAGACCTGGTCCCCATTCCTAACAAATCCATGAAGTAATTTTTAACCCCATTTTACAGATGAGTAAACTGAGGCTAGAAGAATTAAACTGTCCTTGCTTACAGTCACACAGCTAGCAAGTTTCTGAGACAGGACACAAACTCACGTCTTCCTGACTCAAGAACTGGAGTCCAAAGGATTCTTGTTACAGTGTTACAAAACCTCTTCTAACTCTGACTCTTTGGAAGTTTAAGTATGTTGTTTAAATCCACTGGTTCTTATGTGCAAGAATGTTTACCCCTGGGGAGAACTCTTCATTTACTCCATGGAGAACAAGGAAAGTCCCTATTATCTTACAAGTTGGAGATCAAAGGCTTTGTTCCGTATCTCAGTGTATGGATTGTAGGGAGGTAAAATTATTCTTTTTTTCAGGTCCAGATTAGACTAGACGGCTCCCAGAGCTGGAGGTTACAGTTACCTCTGAAATTCTGGGATGCTGTGATCAATCAGGTTAGATTTCCCTTAGAGAAAATGTGACCCTGCCAATGAGTTTGGTCATGTTTGTTATAGATTTCACCAGCCTGCATAGTATGGAAGGGGGAGCCACTGAACCTCCACTCCCCAGTACCTCCCTCCTCCCAGCCTTTTATTAAATGGAGGTCCTGAAGCAACTCAGCCTCTCTTTAGCACACTGGATGTCTGTATGCATAGCTTCTACATGGGTCCAACAGCTCCACAGTCTCATCTGGTCATTGCTTCAAAATTTTTTGTCATTTGCATACTCCTAGCTTCATGTGTTTAAGAGACCCCATCCTGTCCCTCCGCCCTCCCCTCCCATTATTCTTCCCAGTTGTGAGAACCTGTCTGTTCTACCTGTTTGTTTAAGGAGCGATCTCTTCCCAAGAGGCACTCCTCCCTGTTGACCAGCACGCCATCCCGGTTCTGGGGCTCTCTCCGGCAGCATGCCTCTGGGACTTCATCTCCATTGAAATTCAGGAAACGGTAAACTGGGGCAGCCTTAAAGTCTTCGGGTCCATTGACCCCACAGCAACCAAACTAAACACATACAGGTATACACACACAGAGACATGGAGATAGTTTACTTGGTGGAGGCTCAAGAATGGGAACACCAAGACACACAGCATTTATTAAATGCCTACTGTCTACAAGTTCTTCCAGCTTTCAGGGGAGACAGCAATAAGTCATCTTTCATGAAAGAGGTTGGAGTCATAAGACCTGAGTTCGAATTCTGACTTGGCCACTTACTACCTGTGTGACTTTGAGTAAGTCTTTTTCCTTCTCTGGACCTCAGTTTCCTTCTCTGTAAAATGAAGGGGCTAGATGAGACAATTTCTGAGAATCCAACCAACTCTAAAGTTCACAATTTTCTTTTCTAAGGCAGGGAAGGAGTTGGAGGGTCTAGGGAAAGATTGGAACACAAAAATTGGTGTGTCTCAGGGATGCCACTTAAGCACCAAATCCCAAGAGAGTACCCATGATCTTACAAGTCTGAGATCAGAAGCTTAATTCCTTATCTTGTTCAGGTTGCACATCACTTAATCTCTCTGGGCCTCAGTTTCTTCCTTTGTAAACTGAAGGCACTATACTAGAGGACCTCTAAGGTCTTTTCCAGCTCAGCTAACAATAATAGCTTGAATCTAGATAGTGCTTTAACGTTTGCAAAGCTCTTTACAAATATTATTCCATTTGATTCTCACCATAACCCTGGGAGCTAGGTGATATTATTAACCCCATTTTACAGATGCGGAAATTGAGACATAGAGTAAGTGACTTGTCTAAGCTCACACAACTAGTCAGTATCTGAGGTCAGATCTGAACTCTGGTCTTCTTGACTCTGGGTACCAACACTCTATCCATTGTGCCACTTAGCTGATAAAGACATGAAATGAATTTGGTTTCTTAAGTTGATTATAATACAAGATAAGAGAAGAGAAAGTCAAAAGAATTTAGTTCTTGGCTGGAGGAGAAGGTTGGAGCCTTCTGTGCCAATTGGATCCCCACAATTCTTTCTGTTCATATCTAGGGGCTGTAGAGATAGGGTCCTTTTGGTCCTTCTAAGTCAACAAGTGATAGCAAATGCTCATCATGGGAGGATTTGGAGCTGGGAGGGCCCCCAGTGACCATCTCCTCCAAGCTCCATATCTCCAGATAAGAAAACTAAGGCTTAGCCACTTGCTTAAAATCACTCAGCAAGTAAGGAGCAGAGGTGGTGTTTCCATTTCTGACTCCAAATCTCAGAACTCTTATCTTTCTACAGTACTGTGAATACTCCTGGTCCTCCATCCCCACCCCAGGATCCACATGGAGGGGGCAAAGTGACAATAATTTGAGCAACTACAGAATCTGTAGAAGTTGGGAAGAAACAGTACAGGTGGTGGCTATGGGGAGGGTGAGCTGAGAACAATCATCCCAAGGGAAGAGACTGGGGAAATGATGAAACAGAAGATGAATAAAACAAATACATATTATGGATTAAAAAGACCCCAAGAGAAGACTCCAAGAGATGGAAATAATTCTATACTAATCAGAAGGAGAACACAAAAAAAGAAGGAATTGAGGCTGAGCCAAGATGGCGGAGGGAAAGCAGTGACTGTCTTGAGCTCTCTCCCAAAGCTCTCCAAATACCTAAAAAAATGGCTCTAAACAAATTCTAAAGCAGCAGAACCCACAAAAAGATAGAGTGAAACAAATTTCCAGCCAAAGACAGCCTGGATGGTTGATTAGAAAGGTATATCGCGCCAGGCGGGGAGAGGAGTGCAGTGCAGCGTGGGCGCGCAGGCCGCAGCGACCCTGGAGCAAGTCTCAGAGGACTGAATCGTGGGCAGCTGTGGTGGTTTCTAGACTTCTCAACCCAGGAACGCCAAAGACAACATGGAAGGTCAGTGGGAAAAGTCTGTGACTGCGGTGAGAGAGGAGCTAGGTCTCAGCCAAAAGTCCCGAGTGTGACCTCAGGGCAGTGACTGTTTCCTAAGCTTCCAGCCCACAGACTGAGGGGGAATCGAGAGGCTGATCAGAGGGGGATTACAAGGATCTTTTTGCCAGTGCTGAGGCAGGAATCCCTTGCTTTGCCAGTGCTTGGATCTGGGTCACAGTTCTGAAGGGCGGTCCTGGGGCTAGAAGGAACGCTGGTGCAGTGGAGCTTGCTGTGGCTGTGGAGAGGAAACACCTCGCCCCTTATCATACCACCTTGGAAGAACTGAAAATTTACAGGTCCCTAGAAGTACCTCTGAAAACAGCTGTACAAACCCCGAAGCTTGGGACAATACACTCTTCACATTGGAAGCAGACTTTTACCTTAACAAAGAGTTTAAAACTCAAGTAATTGGCTGGGATCATGAGTAAGCAGTGCAAAAAGAGTCAGACTATATTATCTTACTTTGGTGACAAAGAAGATCAAAACACACAACCAGAAGAAGACAACAAAGCCAAAGCTCCTACATCTAAAACCTCCAAGAAAAATATGAATCAGTCCCAGGCCCTGGAAGAGCTCAAAAGGGATTTTGAGAAGCAAGTAAGAGAAGTAGAGGAAAACTGAGAGTGATGCAAGAAAATCATGAAAAACAACTCAACAGCTTGCTAAAGGAGACCCAAAAAAAATACTGAAGAAAATGACACCTTAAAAAAAGCCTAACCCAAATGGCAAAAGAGGTCCAAAAAGCTAATGAGGAGAAGAATGCCCTAAAAAGCAAAATTGGCCAAATGGAAAAGGAAGTCCAAAGGATTACTGAAGAAAATACTTCCTTAAAAATTAGAATAGAGCAATTGGAAGCTAGTGACTTTATGAGAAATCAGGACACTGTAAAACAAATCCAAAAGAATGAAAAATTAGAAAACAATGTGAAATATCTCATTGGAAAAACAACTGACCTGGAAAATAGATCCAGGAGAGAGAATTTAAAAATTATTGGACTATCTGAAAGCTATGATCAAAAAAAGAGCCTAGACATCATCTTTCAAGAAATTATCCAGGAAAACTGCCCTGATATTTTAGAACCAGAGGGCAAAAATAGAAATTGAAAGAATCCACCGATCTCTCCTGAAAGAGATCCCCAAAGGAAAACTCCTAGGAATATTGTAGCCAAATTCCAGAGTTCCCAGGTCAAGGAGAAAATATTACAAGCAGCCAGAAAGAAACAATTCAAGTATTGTGGAAACACAATCAGGATAACACAAGATTTAGCAGCTTCTACATTAAGGGACCACAGGGCATGGAATATAACATTCCGGAGAGCAAAGGAGATAGGATTATAACCAAGAATCACCTACCCAGCAAAACTGAGTATAATCCTGTAGGGGAAAAAATGGTCATTCAGTGAAATAGAGGACTTTCAAGCATTCTTGATGAAAAGACCAGAGTTGAATAGAAAGTTTGATTTTCAAATATAAGACTCGAGTGGAACATGAAGAGATAAACAGGAAAGAGAAAATCTTAAGAGACTTACTAAGGTTGAACTGTTTACATTCCTGTATGGAAAGATGATATTTGTAACTCATGAGACCTTTGTCAGTATTAGGGTAGTTGGAGGGGAAAAATTATATGTACATATATATAGGTACAGATAGATAGAGGGCACAGGGTAAGTTGAAAATGAAGGGGTCATATCTGGAGAATAAAATTAAGGGGTGAGAGAGATTATATTAGGAGAAGGAGAAAGGGAGAGGTAGAATGGGGTAAATTATCCTACAAAAAAAAAACCAGAAAAGAAAAGGCTCTTACAATGGAGGGGAAAAGGGGGAAGGTGAGAGGGAATGAGTGAATCTTATTCTCATAGGATTTGACTTAAGGAGGGAATAACATACACACTCAATTGGGTGTGGAAATCTGTCTTACCCTACAGGAAAATGGGGGGGGGGGGAAGGGGACAAGACAATAGGGGAATGATAGAGAGGAGGGCAGATTGGGAAAGGGAATAATCAGAAGCAAATACTTCTGAGGAGGGACAGGGTCAAAAGAAAGAATAGAACAAATGGGGGAGGGCAGGATAGGATTAAGGGAAATAGAGTTAGCTTTTCACGGCCTGTCTACTATGGAAGTGTTTTGCATAACTGCACATGTATAACCTATATTGAATTGTTTGCCTTTTCAATGAGGGTGGGTGGGGAGGGAGGAAGGGAGAAAATTTGGAATCCAAAGTTTTAAAAACATGTTTTAAAAAAAATGTTTTCACACGCAACTGGGAAATAAGAAATACAGGAAATGGGGTACAGAAATCCATCCTGCCCTACAGGAAAATTGAAGGGGAAGGGGATAAGAGAAGGGGGGGAGAGATAAAAGGGAAGGCAGACTAGGGGAGGGGGTATTTAGAATGCACGCCATCTTGGGGCGGGGGGAGGGGTGAGATGGGGTGAAAATTTGGAACTCAAAATCTTGTGGAAGTAAATGTTGAAAACAAAAAAAATTTTACTAATAAGATAAAAAAAAAAGAAGGAATCAACCACAAAAACACCAAAAATTGATGGAGTGCCAACTAATAGAAATGAAGAAAGAGTTAAAACAGGAGATAAAAAAATGAAATTGGAGCTTGTGAGGAAAGAACTAGGAAGGAGAATCCATGGTTTAGGGCAGAGGTATCAGACTCATTGGTCACAAGCACAGTAAACTGCCGCCCAGATTGAAATGTGATTGGGAAATGCTTAACAAAATCAAAATAGAATACAACATAGGTAATGTTGGTTTGTGGTTTTCTAAGTCAATATTCAGCATCCAGGGATCCATTTATATTTGATTATGATACCATCAGCTTGAAGGACACTTCTCAGAACCTTATTAGGAGTAGCAGATGCCCAGAGAAATCCAGTGAGGTGCCACATTACTCCACTCTACCGCGGATGTAGCCACACCTTCCTAGGAGACTCACCGTGATCATGACTGAGTTCCAGGTAGCGGAGAAGACGTCTGTCTCGTTGCTTCCCTGATAATGCTTGGTCAGCTCCTTGGTGAAGAACTCTCTTGTTAGCTGAGAAATAGAAGGAGGAGGACAGGACATAAAGATCCCCAAACCCACACCCAAAGTCCTCACTGTGCCTCAGAGATAATCTCTCCCTACCTCTCTCGATCTCCAAGCACAGGTAGACGCTAAGGCAGGAAATTTCTGCTCTTCTGGGGAATAGGACCGATTCAATTCAATAATCTGATCTGCATCATTAAGCCCCTACTGTTTGCCAGTCACTATACTAGGCACTGGGGATATGAAAACAAAGGAGTTTCTGCTCTTAAGAAATTTATATTCTACTAGTCAAGAGAATCTGAGGTAAGGCTTCTTGGGTCTCTTTCTAAGATGAAAATTTTGGGTGTTGCCACTCCAGGCCTCATAAGATCATTGCTTTAAATATGGAAGGGATTTAAAAGGCTATGTAGTACAACTTTCTTATTTTATAGATAAGGAAACTGAGGTCTATGGAGGTTAAATGACTGGCCCAAGGTCATATAACCAGTAAATATCAAAAGTGTGATTTGAAAGCAGGTCCTCTGACTCCAGGGCCAGTGCATCATTCATTGGGTACAAATCTGGCACCTGGCTCTATCCTCCCTATATGGTTGGGGAAGTTTATCTAGGGTGTGTATAGACTTGGGCATAGGCTTTCATCAATAAAGCAATCACTAAGCCAGCATTCACTGAGTTCCCACTGTGTGCATAGCACTATATAGGCCCTGGGGGATAAAACCCTCAGAGGACTTCCTGCCTGATAAGGGGATAGACATCGTGGTTGCTCTCCTGCAGAGAATCCTGCACATCACCAGGGCCCCCAGGTCTGAAAGAAACCAGGCTGCAGAAGAGCTGGGGACCACACTTTTTCTGGGATCTCACAGGACACATTGTCTACACGTGGTCTGTGCTTCCCTCGCTAACATACTTAACATGGAAAGCTGGTGCCTTTCTCTATAAGTGTTCATCTCTGATGCCTCATCGTGATGTCGGGGTGACCCTGGGGGACTGGAGACTTGGCTGGGGGAACACAAGCTTTGGTGGGGGTTATGGAGCCAGAAAGACCTTAAGGATAGACTAGGTTAGGGACAGTAAGTCTGTGAGCTCAGAATGAGTCTCCTTCCTTCCTTCCTTCCTTCCTGACTTCCTTCCTTCCTTCCTGACTTCCTTCCTTCTTTCCTTCCTTACTTTTTCCCCTCCCTCCCTTCCTTCCTTCTATCTTTCAATCTCTCCTTCCTTCCTCTCTTCCATCTTTTCATCTCTCCTTCCATCTCTCCTTCCTTCCCTCTTTCTTTCCCTCCCTCTTTCCCTTCCTTCCTTCCATCTTTCCATCTCTCCCTCCTTCCCTTTCCCTCCTTCCTTCCCTCCCTTTCCTTCCTTTCTTCTTTCCATTCTTCCATTTCTTCTTCTATCTCTCCTTCCTTCCTCCTTTCCTTCCATCCACATGCACACAAGTGTTTGTGAATGTCTTCCAAAGTGTACATGTGTGTGTTAGCTTGTTTATACCAATGAGTATAAACCCTAGAACCTGTCGCTTTGTCCTAGATTTTGGGTACCATGGAGCAAAGATCCCTTGATGGTTAGGTGTTGGCTTCCCCTTGCATTTGTTTCCCCAGTGTCTGGTACATGTGAGATAATCTATCAATCATTTGAAGTTTATCACATGGAAGAGGGATCAGACCTATTCTTCTTGGCTTCAGGGAAAAGAAGCAGGAGCAACCTCCAGAAATGAAAATCACAGAGCCGGGGTTGTGGTTCAACACAAAAAAAGGGAGAAGGCCTGGATGTAATTGATATAGGGAACTCCCATATGGAGGAACTCCCTCCACCAACATGGGCTGTCACCTTCTTTGTGGCCTCTAGCTATAGGGAGGTGCCCAGA
The DNA here is from genome assembly GCF_900497805.2 of Vombatus ursinus. Taxonomy (NCBI): domain Eukaryota; kingdom Metazoa; phylum Chordata; class Mammalia; order Diprotodontia; family Vombatidae; genus Vombatus; species Vombatus ursinus. The sequence goes on from NW_020954600.1 coordinate 3,314,338, forward strand.
ACATTTCGAGGTTGTGATCTGCCCAGTAACAATGTCATTCTATGTCAGAGGCAGGGCTTGAACCTGGGGCTTCCTGGTTCCGAGGATGGTTCACTGTCTCCTATAACATCTTGTCTCTCTCAATAGCAGGAAAAAACCTCCTAGTATTTTAGAGTCATCCCAAAATAGAGTGGGCTCCCCCGTGATTAAGGACTTGGAGGGGAGACTGTGTGATCACTTTTCATGGCTGTTGAAAAGTTGATTCCTGTTCAGTTACAGGACTGGAGAGGAAGGAAGGAAACATTTTTAAAGGGCTTACTATGTGCCAGGCACTGTCCTAAGGACTGGATGTCTCCCCAGGTCCTTCCATATCTGAAATTTGGTGGATTCTTAAAATGCTATAGAAACGTGAGCAACCATTGCTTGTAATGACCATGGTGATAGAAGAAAGCTAACGGGATGTGGTGGATAGAGGGCCAGCTGTGCAGTTAGGAAGATGAGAGTTCGAATCCTGCCCCTGGAGCTCATTGCTTGAGTGGTCACAGATTGATCCCTTAACCTCTTAGCATTCCCAAGTGTCTCTAAGGCTATAAGTCAGAGAGGAGCTGCGAATCTACAGTGGGGAAAGTTTCCTCACTGGGGCTTCTTTACAAAGTTCCAGATCCTAATAATAATAATAAATAAATATATATATATATATATATATATATACATACATACATAAATGCCTACGATAAAAAAAGAATATGAGACAGGGTTTGGATAAGCTTCCTGCCTGCAAGCCCAGGACTCTTCCCACAATAATAGATTGGAAGAAATGTTTGGAAGGGACCACAGGACTCATCTAGTCCAATCACCCTCATTGTACAGGTGAGGAAACTGAGGCCCAAGGAGGCTAGGTGCCTTGTCCAAGGTTACTCAGGCAGGAAGTGTCAGAATTTAACTCTTGATCCCTTGATTGTGAAGGCATACTGTATTGAAAAGCACTCAGGACAGAAAGCCAGAGCCGTGGGCAAAGCTTCGGAGCTCCCAGACTTTTTTCTAGTCTAAGGGTTCTTAATTTGGGTTCTGTGAACTTTTGAAAAACATGTTATAAATATTTCAAAATAATTTTTTTTCCCTCTGTAATCCTATGTATTTTATTTTATACATTAAAAAATTAGTCTGAGCAGGAATCCATAGGTTTTCAACAAACTGCCAAGGGGGCCTATGCCACAAAAAAACCCTCTTCTAGCTCATTTCTAATGTCCCCCACCTTTTTTCCAGCCTGGCTCTCCTTGGGAATCCTCACTTCACCCTCTCTACCTAGGGTCTAATGCTGGCGCTAGTCTCTGAAGTAGCCAGCAGGTGGCACTGTCTGAGCACGGCTGCTCCATCTAGAACTGGGAGAGGGTCAGTCTCAGGGACAAGACTCTTGGCCCCATCCCCTTCAGTATCCAAACCAGCCTTTAGCGCAGCAATGCCCTGGTTTTAAGTGGCACTGTATTCCTGGGTTTTCATTCACTCAAGCATTAGGCACAGGAGAAAGGGCGCCTTAGCTTTCGTTCCTGGTCCCCTCACTGTCCACTAGATGGCTATCCAAGGCTGTCAGATGGGGACACAGGGAAGCCACCCAGGCCACTCACTCCTCTGACAAGAATCTGATATCTGAGTCATTCAGATGCAGCCTCCTCAGCCTTCATAGACTTCCAATGTTTCAATGCGGGAGGAGGGAGGAGGGAAGAGGGAGGAGGGAGGAGAGAGGAGGGGGATCTTCCCACTCTGCCTGGGGCTTTATTTGTTTATTTTTTTTGGTCTGTCTCCTAGGATGCCCTAACTCTTCAGAATCTGCTTTTATTTTATTTTTATTTTTTTTCAGAATCTGCTTTTAGATGAAGCAGATATGAGATGAGAGCAGCCTGGTATAGTGGACAGAAAGCTGGCCTCGGAATCAGGAGGATCTGCGTTCCTGTTCCATCTCTGACACAGCTGTCTGGGTGACCCTGGGCAAATGACAAGTTGTCAGTGCTCCAGGCGGCTCTGGAGACTAAAAGTCATGGAACAGCTGTTGCTCTTCATCAGGAGAGGAAAGGGGGTTCCCTTATAGGGAATTTCTTACACTAATGAAATCATAAGTCTTGACCAAAGGAGGAAAAAAAAAACTGTAATGGATCTTTTATTTCATTGCTATAATAAAAGCCTCACATTTCTAGAGAACTTTAAGGTCTACAAAACTTTTTCCCTCATAACAATCCAGTGAGGTAAATAGTTCACAGATGTAGTGGCTAAAATGCTGGACTGAAATAGGAAGGCTCGGGTTCAAATCCTGCCTTTGACACTAAGCGGGCAAGTCACTTAACCTGAGTTTAATTTTCCTTATCTGTATAATGGGGATAATAATAACTATAATAAAGGTATTAGTATTATAGTATGGGTTCTCAAACTTCTTTTTGGCTGAAGCCATAGTAGTGTTCTTTGTCACAAGGAACCCTGGCCCAATACTGAAGGGAGTAGAGGGAAATTCTCAATCTCTCTCTGTGTCTCTCTCTTACACACACACACACACACACACACACACACACACACACACAAGATTTCAGGTGTGATTTCCACAAAATCTGCAGCATCTTCTCCTCTGAGAAGCACTTCAAGAAATAGCTAACCCCCAGAGCAGTTATGAAGCCCAAATGCGATCATATGTAGAAAGCGCTTTATAAACTCTAAGGAGCTATATGAATGTGAGTTATTATTTCCATCTTACAGAGGAGGAGGTTGAGGATCAGACAGGCTAAGTAACTTGCCAAAGGTCAAACAGCTAATAAGACACAGAGCAGATTCAAAACCAAGTCTCCTAAATCTCTGGTCCATTACTCCATGATGCCCTGCATGGTCAGTCAATGTTTGTGGGGAAGGAAGAAGCAGAGGGTGGCCACTTGGCCCCTGGGGGAGTGGATGGACACATTCACATTAGGGGCCCTGCACAGTACTTACATTTTCTCTGAAGATGAAGGCCAGGATGGCTGCTGAGAGCTCCGCCAGGAATATTAACAAGATGAACAGGAAAAACTAGAAAGACGAGAAAAAAAGGCAGGTGAGCTGCCTGGCCGGTGATGAGCAAGGGAGCGCCAGGGCAATGCTGAATGACCCCACCTTAGCACTTTTTCACAGGCTGTTCCCCAGGCCTAGAATGCCCCCCCTCTTCCCCTTTGCCTTCTGGTTCCCCTCATGGCTGAGAAACTCCCACCTTCCGCAAGAAGCCTTGGCCTCTCCCCTTCGTTTTAGCCCTTCCCTTTTCAGGGACTCCTGCCTAGTCTGTAGTACGAGTATTGTTGTTTGCACATTATCCCTTAGGAAGTGAGCTCCTTGAGGGTACACCCCACTGCTTGGTACAGCACCTGGCACATAATGGGCACCTAATAAATGTGGGCTGACTGCTTGGCTAATACATACAGATGGAAGGAACCTCAGAAATCCTTCAGTCTAACCTCATCTGACTTTACAGGTGAGAAAACTGAGGCCCAGAAATGTTATATGTTTTACCCAAGGTCACAAAACTGGCAGAGTCAGGATTGTGCAAACCCATGTCCTCTGACTTCAAGCCCTCATTGCACTCTACCATATGGACTTTGGATCAGCAGAGACAGACCAAAAATGACCAATGGAAGTTGAAATCCAGAATAAATTAAGGAGATGATAAGAAAACACCTAACCGCCACCTCAGTTTAGGGGGAACCCACTGCCACCTAGATACCCCATTCTACTTTAGGATGCCTTTAAATTATTAGGAGTTCAAGCCACCAAGCTCTGAGGAGCTCCGTTCTAGCACTCCGACAGAAATGGTAGGTGTGATTAATGATCTAATATTAGCGATCTTTGAAGGACTGCTGAGAATTGGAGAGGTGCTATAAGACTAGAGAAGGGCAAATATCTTGATTTTCCAGAAAAAAAAAGTGTACATTATAGAACTGTAGACTTGACTTGGAATCCATGTAAACTTCCATGGTATATTGTGAAAGGATGGCTAATAAACATTTAGAAAAGGAAGAAGAGTTTACATGGACAGCTTCCTGACAATTAGAAATATCCCCAAGTTGAATGGTTTGCCTTGGGAGATAGTGGACTCATTTCTCTCTCCCCCTCCCCTGCACTGTTAGGTATCTCCCCTTGGAAGCTGAACGATCACTCATCAGAGATATCGTAGAGATGATTTTTCAGGTCCCCTTCTGGGCATGATATTCTGTAAGCTATTGCTTCAGAAGCAGCCAGAGTCAGAAGCAGACATTTCTCCAACAAGAGGGGTTAAGAGGTTGAGTGCTCTTGCCTGCTAGCTTTTCTCCCCAATTAAAGGGCTTCTCAGTCAATTTTCTCTTTGTCTTTTGAGATCTTCCTCCTGCCCCCTCCCATCAGGTATGTTTGCCTTACACTGGAATACTATGACTCCCCTAAGACACTGAGCTTGCCCCTAGCAACCAGCAGTTTTTCCTCCCTTCACTTTGGATACAAGCTGCATTAGGAATAAAGTGCCTTAGAAGTGACTATTTAAAAAAGCTCATGCCCTTATTGGAGCAAGGCAACATTTTAAGACAAGGTTAAGTGTAAAAATTCAGATGTGTTTAGGACAGATTTCTGATAGCCACACTCAGAGCTAAAGGCCTTCCTTCAAGAAACAGAAGAGAAAGACTCAAAATACCAATTTATGCCTTCCCAAAGTCCGTGAGTCTCACTAGGTCTTTGGCTGTGACACATGGATGGCATAAGTCACTGGGTCCTGGTTGTACACTGTGGCTCCTTGAAGGTTTCAGGTTGATGTCACTTTGGTCTGGGGTCCGGAATAATCACTTCTAGTTGACCAAAGAGCTTTGGTCCGGTCTGACCATAGGGTGTCTAGACCCCAAGAACCCAACTGTGAGGTCTAACAGCTGCTATGCTGTTCAAGTCCAGCTGTTCTTAGTACTCTCAACAGTTGGATTAACATATGTTACACCTGTACCCTGATGTCCTTAGAAAGGTGGATAGAGCCCTACACATGGAGTCAGGAAGACTTGGGTTCAAGTGCTACCTCAGACAGTTGTGTGACCTTGGAGATGTGATTTAGTTTTTCTCCTCCTCAACTTCCTTAACCGTAAAATAAGGGTACGAATAGGACCTCTTTCACAGGATTTTTGAGGATCAAATGAGATAATGCATGAGCAGTAGTATGGGAAAGTTTGCTGGATTTAGTACTGAGTTCAAATCCAGGCTCTGCCACTTGCCATTTGCATGCCTGTGGTTATCACTCCACTTTTCTTGACCTTAGTTTCCTCTTCTATAAAATATAGGACTTGTACTAGAAAACCTCCGAGCTTTCTTTCCAATCTAAGCCTCTGATCCTTTGTTAAGCACTTTGAATACCTTACAACATTATGTAAACATGAGCTATTTTCATTATCATTATTATTATTATTATTATTCTGGACTGGGGGTAGATGCATCAGGTGAGATTTTTAGACATTGCTTATCCCACTGATCTTGGTAAACTGCTTAGTTTTTTCACCCATGACCAAGAGGCAATGTGGTATAGTAGAAAGACCGGAAGTTAGGGGACCTGGGTTCTAGGTTCCAAACTAACTAGCTGGATGACCTTGGACAAGTCACCACTCTTCTCTGGGACTCAGTTTCCTCATCTGTAAAATAAGGGGGTCTGGAGAGATGAACCCTGAGGTCCCTACAGCTCTAAAGTTCTGTCATTCTATGATTCTGGTATCTTTAACCAAGTATGTCCTAGTGACCTTAGAGCCAGGATAACCTGGGTTCAGGTCCTGCCTCTATACACACTGACTTTGTGATTCAGGGCTACCTATGCCCCAGATCAGAGTTAGCTGGACAGAAGGAAAGAAGAGTTATTTCCTGACCTTTTTGAGTATACCATTATCCAGTAATTATGCTTTGTATCTCACTTAAACTAGCCCAGACCTCTTCCTTCTTCCAAAATATTGGTGTTGCTCTTTGGTTGGGACCTAGAGAGGAATCGTCACGAGCTTTCTCCTCTGCTGACATTGACTGCATCTCCTCAGAGGCTCCCCGGCACCCTCAATTCTGTTTTGATGTATCACTGATCTATCAATTTCACACAGCATGGGTGGGGCATGCCCTGTATTGTTCTAGGTTCACTCCGCTTGGATGTTGGCAAATGCTCGAAGGACATTGGCCAAGAGAGGTTTTATGAGCTCTTAGCCCTCTAGAACGACTCTCTCTTCCCCACTGGCTCAAAGACCAAGGCCAAGAACAACATGCAACAATGCAATGCTTCATGAAGCATGGAATGGTGCCTCCAGGGCTGGAAAGGTGGCACCTGATCAAAATCAGGAGCCCTCATTACAGACTCTCTCGCCCCAAATTTCTTCAGTTTCCAAGTCCTACAGCTCAGTTTTTTTTTATTGCATTGTCCTTGTTGATCAATGAATTGGTGTAATATAGTAGAAAGAATGCTTGGAAGTTGGAATATGGTTGGAATATTTCAATAGTTGAATAGCTAAAAAATGAAGGGTTTGAGTTCCCATAGAGAGCTAGCCTTTGAGCCAAGGAGATCTGGGTTCACACCCTACTTCTGACACATACAGGGCACTGTGACCCTGGACAAGTCACATGACTTCTCAATGTTCTAGGTAACTCTAAGCCTAGAAATTGCAGAGCAGGTGCCCACCTGCATTGGTAGAGGGGTTTTTTAAAGAGCTAGAAGGGACCTTTATCCAACCCCTTCATTTTACAGACAAAGCAGCAGAGATGCAAAGGGAGATGGGACTTGCCCTAAGAAACACTGGCACATAGTGGTGGAACTCAGAGCAGACATCAGGTTCTCTGACTCCCAGGCCAAGTTTGCAGCCCTGAGCTCCAGCTGGCCCAGTTAGTTAGCTTGGCTCAGTGCCGTTGGCTAGAGGCCATATTCATGGGCCCTATCAGCTCTCTTACAAATGTGGGCAATTAGCTACAAAAAAAGATAAGGAAAGAGAGTGGAAGAAGGTCCAGGGAAAATTTCACAGCTGATGGGAAAAATAGCTCTAAGACCCGAGTTGAGTCCTAGCTCAGGCACAGCTATGCGGCCCTGGACAAACTATTTTCCCTTTCTGGGTCTCAGTTTTCTCATATGTAAAACAGGACTTGGGCACCTAGGCAGTGAAGTGGATAGAATGACAGCCCTGGAGTCAGGAGGACCTGAGTTTAAATCTGGCCTCAGACACTTACTAGCTGTGTGACCCTGGGCAAGTCACTTCACCCTGTTTGCCTCAGTTCCTCATCTGTAAAATGAGCTAGAGAAGGAAATGGCAAACCACTCCAGCATCTTTGCCAAGAAAACCCCAAATGGGGTCAGGAAGAGTCAGACACAACTAACTGACAGTACAACAACAAAAAATAGGGTTAATAATACCTTATAAACTTTGGTGGGGCTCAAATGATATAATAGCACATCATATCTTTACAAACATATTACATGTATGGAGAAAGAGAGTATTACATGAATGTGATTTATTATTCTTTACAGGTCTGTGATTTCCAGCATAAGGAGCTTCTAGTGGAGAATGCTCTCTCCTAATAGAAATCATCCTCTTTTCTGAAATTCAGAGTCTTAGAAGTGTTCGCATCACTGAGAGGTCCCACAATTGGCCAAGGTCACACAGCTGGTGTGACAAAGGCAGGACATTGATCAAAGTCTGTTTCATCTTCAAACCCCAGACTTGGAAGCCAATGGCACACAGCTTGGTGAGGGACGGAAGGGGAAGGTAGAGCTCAGACTCCTCCTTGCATCTTCCATGGAGCCCAGAGGCATCAATGGCAAACCAACCTCTACGAATGAGTGGTAAAGCCACTTCCTCAGTCACCTAGTAAGTGAGGGGCAAACACTGGGTCTCTGACTTCAAGTCCAGGGAGCTTCCCACTACACTATGACTTCCTTTTGGCTCACAAGAACCTGGATGTGGAAAGGAGGATCTGGGGATGGGCAAGGGGGGTGGATGTCTGAGGGGCTTGTACTTACGAAGAGCAGCAAACACTTGTTTTCCCGGATGGCTCCACAGCAGCCTAGGAAACCGAGTAGGAAAAGCAGGGCCCCCATGGCCAGCAAGATGTAGGTGCCCGTGAAGAGGAGGGGGTTAGCGGCCACAATCTCTCGAAACCCAGTGGGGTCCACCATGACCCAGATCCCGACGCCCAGCAGGCAGGCACCCCCCAGCTGCTCCAGGGCCCATCAGAGAGGAGAAAGGAGTAGGGAAGGGATAGAGGTAGAAAAGGAGTGGGGGAAAGAAAAGGATGCAAAGTTTAAACATTCTGCTCATGACTCCTAGGACCATGCTTTCCTGCTGGGGAGCCAGATGGGTTAGTTAGCAACAGAGGCCCACATCCTGAGCAGCAGATAAATTAAGAACATGGTTTATTAGGCAGAAATTCAATTTGCACCATGAATCTATTTCCCCAAGGTGTTCTCTGCTACTTTCTTTTCTTTCTTCTTCTTTTTTAAATAGCTGCCATAATCCGGGGCTTTTAACACCTACCTTAAATAAAGCACCTACCCTTGAAATGCAAGCTGTGAACTGTGAGCTGTGATCTCTTCCTTCAGCCCCACAGGGTGGAACCCTGTTCTCCTTTAAATGGCCTGGCATCTTCCTTCCACTGTGATGACTGTAAGTCTCCATTATCATACGATCCTACTAGGGAGAGTTGGACTGTTGCTCTCTTCTTTTAAGAGAGTGGGAGACAACTATGATTTAACTGTCTTGGGAAACCACCCATGCAGATGGGCACCTGTTCTACATCTAAGAATCCCAGAGTTTCCTGGGGGCATCCAGAAGTGGAGACTTGGCTAGAATCACACAGCAAGTATCTGTTAGAGGCAGGACTTGAACCCAGATATTTCTAACTGAGGGCATCTAGGTGGCACAGTGGAGAGAGTGCCAGGCTTGGAGTCAGGAGAACCTGAGTTCAAATCTAGCCTCAGACACTTACTAGCTCAGTGACCACAGGCAAGTGACTTCACACTGTTTGCCTCAGTTTCCTTATCTGTAAAATGAGCTGGAGAAGGAAATGACAAACATCTCCAGTGTATTTGCCAAGAAAACCCCATATGGTGTGGGGAAGAGTTGGGCATGACTGAATAGAATGATATTTCTAACTGAGGTCAACTCTCTATTCATTGAGCCACAGATGCTTCCTTGTCTTTTTCAATTCAATTCGTTATTGGCAAAATATCTACTTTGTGTAAGTCACTGTGATATATCAAAAACACAAAGATAAAATGACATAGTCTCTGTTCTCAAAGAACTTATATTCTATTGGGGAAGGGAGGGGGAAGTGGATGTGACATGTAGAGAGGCAAGTGAAAAACAAAGTAGGGAGTGATGGGAGAAGGGAGAGATGGAGGAGGAAGGGAGGAGGAAGGGAGAAAGGATAGATGAGATGGAGAAGAAAATGATTATGATGATTTGCATTTTAAATGGTTATCTTCATTTTCCTATCATCTTCTCCCACTATATAGTACAAATGAAGAAAATGAAGAAAAAGAAGACAAGGGGAAGGGAAGGCAAGGGAAGGGAAAACAAGGGAGGGGAAGGGAAGGGAGGGGAAGGGAAGAGAATAGAATAGAAGAGAAGAGCAGAGAAGAGAATAGAGGAAAAGAGAGGAGAAGAGAGGAGAGGAGAAGAGAAGAGAAGAGAAGAGAAGAGAAGAGAAGAGAAGAGAAGAGAATGAAAAGAAGAGAAGAGAAGAGAATGAAAAGAAGAGAAGAGAAGGGAATGAAAAGAAGAGAAGAGAAGGGAAGGGGAAGGAAGGCAAGGCAAGGGGAAGGCTGTCACCAGGGTACGCAGCTAGAACTCAGATCTTTGTTCTCTTGAATGTTTTTTGCACTAGAATACGGTAACTGCTGCCTATTGCTCCCTTAGGGACTGCCCCTTTTCTCAGTGAGGGTTTTCTCCTTGGGAATGGTCCTGAAGGACCTGAGGGCTTGAGGATCTCTAACTATTTGTTGTCTGCCAGCCTAGTTCTTAGATAAGGAAGAAGTAGGTTGAATCCCAACTCTGCTGCTTAGAATGAGAGAATCACAGATTTGGAAGAGACCGTACTGGTCTGGTCTAACTCTCATTTTATAGATGTGGAACCTGAGGTCCAGGGAAGTGAGATGATTTAACCAAGACTGCTTGTGTGACCAAGCATATCTGTGTGACTTTGGGCAAATTTCATTACTTCCTTGGGCCTCAGTTTCCTCACTTGTAAAATGGAGGGGTTGGACTAGATGAATTCGGGGGCCTCTTCTATGATCCTATTCTCTGATTCCAGCATGGAAGTCCCTTGGTCCTTGGCCCCACTGGCTCCCACCACTGGGGAATAAAAGAAGCCCAACTTCTCCAAACATGAATATTTTAAGAGAATCACTTGTTTTGAAAGCCTGGCAGAGACAGAGGGAAACCGATAGAGGGGAGGATTCCTGGAATACTTACAAATATGAAGAAATTGAAAACAAACATCAGATACTTCATGCAGCTCAGGCAGTCACCCTCCATGGTCCTCCTCCACCTGCAAAACATGAAGGCAGCTCCTGTAGCTCTGTCCATCTGCCTCCTCTCCAGCTCCCGCTCCCTTCCCTCCTCTCCAATGCCCTCAGAGGAAAGAGAATGGGGCCTGGTGTGGGCCTTGGCCTTGAAGCTGGAAGGCAGGGGCGGACCCTGGTGCAGAGATTGTGAGAGCTGGAAGGGACCTTAAGAAGAATAGAATATGGTATGTTACAGCTGGAAGGGAGCTTAGAATACACCATTACCACCGGCCACTTTGGGTTTGCACAGCTCTTTCCGTACGTTATTTCATGTGAATCTCAAAATGAATCCCATGGGGTAAGTGCTGTTATTATTCCCATTTTAGAGATGAGGAAACTGAGGCCCTACAGAGGTGAAGTGATTTGCCTAGGGTCCCACAGCTAGTCAAACCCAGGTCTTCCTGACTCCGAGGGCAGGTATGTCAAAGCTGAGAGGGGCCTTACAAATCATCGGGTCCATTGCCTCTCACCCTTATTTTCACAAATGAGGGATCTCTTTGATAGTTTTACCAGGACCTGGCTTTATTCTTCTATAGCCCTATCAGTGGGACCCCTCTAAATACTCAGAGGGATTCTCTAAATTCAGGCAGCAGATCCTACGTAGTGCATGTGCAAACACACACAGAGAGAGACAGAGAGAGACACACACACAAACACACGTATTTTGGCTGCACATTCCTAATGAAAAAGCAGCATGGGGTATACACTTCTTCATCCCTCTCCCTTCCCTTCAGCAACGTTTCCCACCCCAGACTGCATCCAATTACATGCTAAATTAAGGGGGGGGGGGATCTGCACTTGATTCAAGCAAAACCCCCATTCTAGGCAGCAGCATACAGTGAGTATTTCCCAGGCCTCTCTGTGCCTTCCTTTCTTTGTTTCTCCTAATGCACTGGGTGCTTGTCCAGCCGCCCTCAGGGGCTGCCGTGGCCATGGTAACTGGTCGGTTTTCCAGACGCCGCCAGGCTGCTGGGCTCTTCAGAAACCCACTTGGGGGGAGTGGCTGAATCAGGTGAGCGTACCATGCTCTAATTTGGGGGTTGGTCCGTTGCACGGCAACCCTGGGCCTGGATGCCTATTTCATTCTCCTCTCAACGAACCTTTCCAGCCTTTATTTTTCCCCTCTGAAAGAAAGGCTGGTGGGGAAAGGAGGCGAGGGGAGAGGAGGGATGTAAGTGTTGGTATAGTCTTGGCTACGGGGCTCAGAAACCTCCAAAGGGGGGAAGGGGAGGTATTGCACCCAGGCGTTCTGACTCTGAGTCTTAAGTTCTTTTCATTCTATTATGAAGACTATGCAAAAATCCAGCTGAGGATGTACCCCAGTCTTAACCCCCTTTCCAAGGACCATTCCAATGCTTGCTTTGGCTACAGGTTTCCTCTTAGTTAAGCCATTTACTAGCTAGTGTGTGTAACTCACTTAACCAGCCTTGGCCTCAGTTTCCATACCTATAAAATGATGGGGGTGGACTGCATTCTTTCCAGTTCAGAAATCACATAGTCTAACCTGTAGCTGTCTAATGGGGCATTTATCATAGAGGGTCTAGTCTGGGGAGTATAAGCAGGGGACCCACATTCACGGAGGCTGTTTCTGGAAGGATGCGAAGATGGAGAATGGAAGGGACCAGCT
>NW_020954600.1:3326487-3328410 GCF_900497805.2 Vombatus ursinus
GGCTGTTTCTGGAAGGATGCGAAGATGGAGAATGGAAGGGACCAGCTCTGAGCTATAACCATGCAGGTCTTCTGGATCTGCTTCCTGTCCATTTACTGAGCGATGAAGAGGGGCCTTTTGGTTATTGGCTAAGCCAGAGACGAGAGCACAAAAGGCTTCAGAAACCTGAACTTCTTCCTTTCTATTGACCCTAGGGTGGAAGGTGAACTCTGAACACTGGAAGGCCAGTGGGGGCAGAGGTGCCCTTCTCTCCACTAGGTCAGTCAGTGAGCACGTGGCTGCCTAGGCCAGCCTGTGTCTGCCAAGGCCAGCCTGTGTCTGCCATGGGGCTGCCTCCAGCTTGGGGATCTTTTCCTTTGTAACAGGGACTCATGACATTTTTCAAGGTCTAGGAACTAAAAATCATAATGGACTCTGCCAGCAGCCAAGCCTGGTGAAGACTGATGCCCTGAGGGACAACCTGTGGGACCCAGCCCAGGATATGCTGTACCCTGCAGCAAGGGAGTACCTCTGGCCATCTGCTAGGTCTCATTCAGAAGTGAAGTTGGTAGGATAATTGCTTCAAGTGTGAGCACACTATCCTGCCTAGGAGTGCCTCCACCATAATATACCTGACAAATGGTTGCCACTCTGACTATGATCTTCCTCAGATCATCTGGTCCACTCCCCTGCCTCTGGGCAGGGCAGAAAAACTACCTGGAAATGACTGATGCCTGGTCCCACAATTACCTAAAGTGGCCACTGTTCATGGTGTCCTTCCTTGTCCCTGACTAGGTACATAGTCCAGGGGTCCTAGAGCTCTGCCATTTTTGAGAGCAGGTATTGAATGAAACCTGGAGAAGGAAATGGCAGAACACTCCAGTATCCTGGCAAAAAAAAAAATACACAACAAAAAAACAAAAAAACAAACAAAACAAGTAAAAAAAAAACATAAAAAAAAGCAAATGGGGTCACGAAGAGTCAGATACAACTGCAATGACTGAACAACATCAGGTGAAGCAAAGCTGAGTGTCACCCATGGGTGGAAGTGTGCAGGGGGACTTTTGTGGACCAGGGCCCATCAGAGGCTGAGAATACTGGTGACTGTTCACCAAGATTCTGGGGGTAAAAATACTGGTTATTAGCAGGACTGGGAAAGGGTGTGAAGGCTCTCACTGGGTAGGCATAAATTAGCTCAGGAATAGATCTTTGTACTCTTAAACCTGGCAAAGGAGGGCAGTGGTAAGTGGGATAGTGTCCAGAGAAGGACAATCAGGATGATTAAATGATTTGAGATCATGTCATAGGGTGATCAGTTAAAGGAACTGGGGATATCCAGCCTAGATAAGAGAAGACCCAAGGGAGACATCATAGCTGCCATCAAATGTCTGGAGGATTGGCCTCTGGAAGAGGGTTTAGCTTGATCTGCTTGGTCTCAAAGGGAAGAACTGGGAAGAAGGGGTGGAAGGTAGAGAGGGGCAAGTTTAGGATGGATATAAGGAAAGACTTCCTAAGAAGGAGAGCTGTCACCAAAGGATGAGGGCTACCAAGAGAAAGGGATAAAGAGAGAGAGAGAGAGAGGGAGAGAGGGAGAGGCAGAGAGAGAGAGAGACAGAGAGACAGAGAGACAGAGAGACAGAGAGGAGAGAGAGAGGAGTGAGAGAGGAGACACAGAGAGACAGAGAGAGAAAGGAGCTTCCACATGACTTCAGGGCTTTGAGCAAAGATTAGAGGATCACATGCCCAGGATGCTATCAAGGGGCAGAGTTTGGATTCAAAGGCAGCTGAGGTCTCTATTATACTCTCTGATTCTGAGGTTCTGTGATGACTTTTATTTAAATGACTAGGATACAAGAGATAACTAAAGCCCTGGCAATTCACTCATCCATCTATCCATCCATCCATCCATCCATCCATCCATCCATCCATCCATCCATCCATCCA
>NW_020954600.1:3328420-3369230 GCF_900497805.2 Vombatus ursinus
CCATCCATCCATCCATCCATCCATCCATCCATCCATCCATCCATCCACCCTAGTTCAAGTGTTTATCACTTCTTATGACTGTTTGAATTGTTTCCTAATCATTTTCCCTGGGGCAGCTAAGGAGTTCATTGGCTAGAACAACTGCCCTGGAGTCAGGAAGACTCATCTTCCTGAATTTAAATCTGGCCTCAGACATTTATTAGCTGTGTGACCCTGAGTAAGTCACTTAACCCTGTTTGCCTCAGTTTCCTCATATGTAAAATGAGCTGGAGAAGGCAATGGCAACCCACTCCAGTATCTTTGCCAAGGACACCCCAAAAGGGGTCATGAAGAGTTAGACTTGACTGAAAATGACTAAACAACAACCGTTGTTCTCCCTGTATCCAGTCTCTCCCTTCTCCAATCCATCCTTCACACACCTGCCAAAGTGATATTCCTAAAACAGAAATCTGACCATGTTCTTCCCCAGTTCAAGCAGTTCCAGTGACTTGGGCTATAGCCTCCAGGCTCAAATACATACATCTGTGATTGGCATTTAAAACTCTCCTCAACCTGACTCTGGCCTGCCATTTCAGGGTTATGGCATATCACTCCCTTTCAGACATGTCGGTCCTGCCAAAATGGCCTCCTTGCACACACAGAATTCCATCTCCCTTCTCTAAGTCTATGCACAGGCAGTCCGCCATGTCTGGAATTCACTCACTCCTCATCTCTGCCCCTTAGAATGCCTAGTTTCCTTCAAAGTACAATATCAATGCCACTTACTCCAAGACGCCTTTCCTGATCCCCTTCCTTCTTCCCTTCCTCCCACAACTGCCAATGTCTCCTCCCCAATTTACCTTCCATTTACTTTGCACATATTTTCTCTGTTCTTATATGTATACATATTGTCTTTCCTTATAGGATATAAGTTCCTTAAGGGCAGGGTCTGTTTCCCTTTAATGTTTGTGTTTCTAGAACCCAGTATAATATGTGGCACATAATAGGTGTTTACTAAATGCTTATTGATTAATTGAGTTATCCACCATTTAAAGCATATTATGTACAATATGGGACTACTGTGTGCAATCTACTTCACAAAGTTCAGGAAGGAAGTACAAGGATGAATAAGGTATAGTTCCTGCCTTCATGGAGCTTACCTTCTATGACAGATATAAGCTATGGACACAGATAAATATCTGTTGTGATCAAGGTTCTTTGTAATTAAATTTGGAATTGAGAAATGAGGAGAGTTTTAAATGCCAACCACCAGACTTAGGAAAGGTGTCCCTGAAGGTCCCATGCTGCTTTGTCTAAGCCACTGAAGAGAGCCAGAGCTTTATTTGCAGGCTATGGACATGTGCTGTGTCTTTCTGGGGAGGCATATAGTGTTTCTGATAGGGAGATCAATTAATCAATTAGTAAGTATTTAATAAGCAGCTGGATGCAAGGTACTGTGCTTGGCATTGGACATACAAAGACAAGAATCTCCTAACACTCCCTGCCCTCATGGAGCTTATATTCTTTTAGGAGACGTAGTCATTGTTTAGTGGGGGTGAAGTGGGTGAGAGGGAAGGAAGAACTCTGGCTCTCCAAAAGGGAAAACTGTGGTTTCTCCTGGATAAACCTTCCCTTGGCTTGAACCTAGTAACCTAGGACTACAGAGTAGCCAGGGTTGGAGGGGCTGGGGGAGGGAGGGATATCTGAAAGTATTAGATGGGAGATCCAAAATTATTTTTGCTAGACCACCAAGCCTTTCCTGTAAGGGTCACCCCACCCTCACTCCATAGCTGATTAGGTGAAAATGGGGTAGCTCTGGTGCGGACCCGTTGGCATCTGGCTTGTATCTAGCAAGAGGAGCTTTCTCATTTATTAATTTATCTCTAAAGAGAGAGGTTTTGTTTTATAAAAAGCTCTCTGTGTGTGTGTGTGTGTGTGTGTGTGTGTGTGTGTGTGTGTGTTGGGTTTTAGCTCAGTTTAGAATAAGAAACCGAGAGCTTTGTCCTCCTTGGTGGGAATTACCAGTTCCCTCCTTTCCCGTCCCTTCCCTCAGTTTTAAGTAACCCTGGACCCTTGGAGCTATTGCCAGAGAATTAAAGGCCATTTAATGCTCCCTCTTTAAATAAACCCTGGCAGCTTTTGTTTTTTCCTCTTCTAAAAATAAAAGAATATGAGTCCAGTGGGGAGAGGAGGGAAGGAAGTAGAGAGGCTCAGATATACAAGAAAAGCAGAGCCTGAAGGAGGCCCAGAGACTTAAAATGGGGAGGGGCATCCTAAGGTCTTTCAGTCAGTCTCCTTGCACTTGGAAAGCATGCTCAACCCAGCCAGAATGGATCAAGGATGGGTTTGAGTTTTAGGAATTTTTGCCTAAAGTCACCAGAGTTGGCATTTAAAGTCATGCTCAGCAGCATTGGGCATGCCCCTGTTCACTTAGGATAGCATGAAGCCCTATCTCCCATGAATCCTTTTCCTTCAGCCCCAGAATCAAACTGTTAGCATTTTAGAGTTTCTCTCCTGGAAAATGGTATGTGGGAAAGAACACTAAATTTGGAGGCAGTGGACTTGGGTTTGAACCCCAGCTTGGGCAAGCCTCAGTTTCATCATGTATAAAAGGAGGGGGTGCAAAGAGATCATACAAAAGGGAAAAGGACCCACATGTACAAAAATATTCATAGTAGCTCTTTTTGTGGTGGCAAAGAATTGGAAATTCGGAGGATGCCCATGAATTGGGGAATGGCTGAACAAGTTGTGGTATATGAATGTAATGGAATACTATTGTGCTGTAAGAAATGATGAATTGGCTGACTTCACAAAAACCTGGAAAGACTTGTATAGTCTGATGCTGAGTGAAGTGAGCAGAACCAAGAGAACGTTGTACACAATAACAGCCATGCTGTGTGATGACTAATATTGATAAACTTAACCCTTCCTGGCAATACAAGGATCTAAGACATCTCCAGAGGCTTCGTGATGGAAAATGCTATTTACAGCCAAAGAAAGAACTATGGAAGTTGAATTGCTATTTTTTTTTCTCTTCTGTTGAGTTTTGTTTCCTCTTTCTGATGGTTCCTCCTACTGGTTTTAATTTTTACTAATAACATCACTAATGTGAAAATGTTTAATAGGAATGTAAATATATAACCTATATCAGATTGTGTGCTGTCTTGGGGAGGGTGGTGGGGAGGAAGGGAGAGAAAAATTTTAAACTCAAAAGCATATGGAAGTGATTATTGATAAATCAAAATAAATTAATAAAAACATTTAAAAAAATAAAAATTAAAAATATAAAAGGAGGAGTTGGATGAGATGATCTGTAATGCATCTGGTTCTGACATTCTAAAGTCTCTTCTAGCTCTGAAATCCTGTGCTCTACATGTAGCTGCCAAACTGATACTCTTTTAAAGCCTAGCTCAAGGAGCTTTCAATATCTCCCTCTTGCCTCTACGATCAAATACAAACATCTCTGTCAGATGTTTAATGCCCTTTACAACCTGGCTCCATCCTCTCTTCCCCATCCCCATGCTCCCCCACCCCTGCCTCATGCATTCTGTGCTCTAACCAAATGGCTCTATTTGCTGTTTCCTCACATAGAACATTCCACTCGCCATCTCCATGCTCAGCCTCCTCACCTCTGCATCTTGGCACAAGTAGCTTCCCTTCAGATCTCAGCTCCAGTGCCAACTCTTCCTTTCCTGGGCCCCTAGCATCTGGTGCCTCCCTCTCAAAATTACCTTGCATTTTATGTCCTATTTCTTTATTGCCACACATCGGGTCCTTGAGAAGAATGGAAGCCCCATGAGGCCAAGGACTGTCTTATTTTGTTCTCTGCAGTCTCAGGGCCAGGCACAGAGTAACGGGGGGATAAATGCTTACTGATTTTAAGTGAATTAAACATTCTCCAAATGTTGAACAGTGGGGGATTCTCCCTGAGGTCCAGACCTCCCATACACGTGGTGGAGGAGCTGTTCCCCAGCAGGCTTGGCTGAGCAAAGGAACATGTGAGAACTTTCTGACAGGCTGGGGTGCCTTCATTGCTTGCTTGGAGCTAGCCTGGACCAAACCACTCCACATACAATGCATGGAATTGCTTCTCCCACTTCCAAACATTTAACAAAAGAAAGGCATAATAAACACCGAGTTGTACAAATCCTTTGCACGTATTTATTATGTATTACATTTATAAGAGGGGCCACTTCCTTTTTAGCATCTGGGCTCACTGACAGGGGCAATAAAAGATCTCATGTAGGTGCTTTTTACATATCAAGGAAGGCGGGGTGGATGGGTGGATGACCTGGCCCAAGGGGCAGTGTGGCAGTAAGGATGTCTGAGTCCTGCCCTCTTTCTCTTATAGGACCTTTACCTTCAGGGTGTTGTTTCTTCATCCTGAAAATGGATCTGCTGGTTATCCTCACCACTTGATCCTTTAAAGGCTATGCTGTGAGGAGATTGCAAGGAAACCTTAGAGTAAATAGTCTGAAAGTCTTGGATAAAAGGAGCTTAGGAGAGGGGAAGGGCTTGGCTTGTTAAAGAGAAGGGTCACCATCTTCTGGGCCAGGAAAACAAATCATTCCTAGGTTTCATCCCCCATATTTTGACTTCATAGGACCAGAACAGGTCAGCCATGGGCTAACTCTCCAAAGCTTAGGCTCTATTATGGAGGGTGGGGGGTGGGGAGAGGGTGGGAAGTGTTTAAAAAGATTATGGGAATCTGTGACAGAATTATGGGATGTCAGAGTGGGCAGGGAACTTAATGATTCATTTGTGTTTCCATTTGATGCCTCTTATTTTTACCCTAGGCAGTTAGATGGTGCAGTGGATAGAGGGTGGGGCCTAGAGTCAGGAAAACCTGAGTTCAAATCTAGCCTCAGACACTAGCTGTGGGAAAGTCACTCAACCCTGTTTGCCTCAGTTTCCTCATCTATAAAATGAGCTGGAGAAGAAAATGGCAAACCACTGCAGTATCTTTGCCAAGAAAACCCCAAAAGGGGTCACAAAGAGTCAGACGTGACTGAACAACAGTTTTGACCTCACATTCATTCTGAATATCTTCCTCCCCAGCTCCTTTACCTAAAAACCTAAAAAAATTTAGAGGATAGAATGCCAGAGCTAGAAAGGAAACATGGAATGTCAGAGGTAGGAGGGTCTTTAGAATTTAGGATATAGGGCTATGAGGGAACTTTGTAACACATAATATTGGAGTTGGAAGGGACCTTGAAACAGAATATCCAAACTGGAAGGGGTGTGAGAACACAGAAGACAGAATATTGGAGCTGTAAGGGGCCTTAGAACATAGAATGTTAGAACTGGAAAGGATCTTAGCATGTAAAACATAGAATGTCAGACTATGACAGAGCAGACTGAGCTGGAAAAGGCAGCTAGAACATAGCCCATCAGAGCCAACATGTAGACCACAGATCATAGAATGTCAGAGTAGGGACAAGCTTTAGAACATAAACATTTAGACTGTTGGAATTGGGTGGGACTTTAGAATATTGCTTGTCAGAGCTGGGGAATCCCTCAGGACGTAGAATGTCTAGGTTGGGACAGACTCTAGAATATCGAATTTTCAGGGCTGGAGAGCGCCTTAGAACACCGAACATAGCATGTCAAGGTAGGGACAGACTTCAGAAAATAGAACATAAAATTTCATAGTCGAGACAGATTTCAGAGCACGAAATATATACTGTTAGATCTGGGTGGGGCCTTAGGATATAGACTGTCAGAGGTGGGGAACTCTTTAGAACATAAGAAGTTAGGGCAGGGACAGACTTTAGAACATAGGACAAAATGATGAGATTCATTCAGCCCCTGGCCTACGATATCAGCTCCTAGCCTAGAATGATGGGGTCCTGGACCGCTGGAATTATTCCAGGTGCTGACAGCTTTTTATTAGTGCTAAGGGATATCAAGGCTAGGACAGATTTCAAAACATACTGTATAGACTGTTAGAGTTTAGTGGGGCTGTAGAACATAGAATGTCAGGGCTAGAAGGAATTTTAGAACATAGAACATAGCAGGGACCATCAGAGTTGGGAACAGAACCCACTATGCTACACACTTAGGTCAATGTTCTTCCCACTAGACAAGGCTGTCATGTTGAGGGAAGGAAAAAGTAAGTAAAATAAGGTAAAAATCAGGGGACCAACCTTTAGAGCTCTTGGGACTTCAATGAGACAGCTGATTCTGAAGACTCCAAGGAATCCTGGTCTATTGGTATTGCTGGCCAACCTTGACCTAGGAGAGAAAATAGTCGATTACAATAGGAAGTCAATAAAAGGTCATTACACTGTTTATGAAAATCTCCCTTAGCACTAATAAAAAGCTGTCAGCACCTGGAATAGTTCCAGCAGTCCAGGGTCCCATCATTCTAGGCTAGGAGCTGATATCATAGGCCAGGGGCTGAATGAATCATATCATCTTGTGAAGACTTGGGGCATCATTGCAAAAATGTAACCTACAGTGACATGACTACACCAAATAGATGAGATGAAGAAGAGAGAGGATTGCAGATGGTAGGGGTCTTGGGTTTCAGGAATGCAAGCGATCCAAAGTCTGAGATGCTATCTGAGGAGGATAGGTAAAGCCCTAATCCCAGGTCAGGGACCAAGAGGGTTTCAGGCATCCGTCTCTTGCCTGCTGGTACAATGAGAGTGGGACTCGTATCTTTGGCTTTTAGCAAACCTCTGCATGGCAGCTAGACAGCACAGTGGATAGAGTGCCGGGCCTGGAGTCAGGAAGAATCATCTTCTTGAGTTCAAATCTGGTCTCAGATGTTTACTAGTTGGATGATCCTGGGCAAGTCACTTAACCCTGTTTACTTCACTTTCCTCATCTGTAAAATGACCTAGAGAAGGAAATGGCAAACCACTCCAGTATTCTTGCCAAGAAAACACCCCAAAATGAAGAGTCAGACAGTACTGAAATGATTCAACAATCAAACCAAAAACAAACCTTTGTGCCTCAGGTAAACTCCCTCTTACTTATCTCCTAAGTCATAGACTGGTTGTATGATCTGTATTATTTATTCTATCTAGGACCCCGCAGGGATGAAATCACAGACACTTCATGCATTCACGTATTGTTACTATTGTGTTGCTTTATAAACTGCTACAGTGTCGTGGAAGGAACACTGTATGTGTAACCCTTCTCTGTAGGAGTAATATCGATCTCTGCATAACTGACCTCAGGTATTGTTAGGATCAAATGAAACAAGGTATGTGAATGCTAACCACTAAAGAACTATTTAAATGCATTGTTTCCGATGATTGTTGAGAGTTTCCCTGAAAGTCCAACCCAGGAGTCTTTCTCTAGGCTCCCTGAGAAGTTTCTATTCTTCCTTTGTTTCCTGGTCTGAGCACAGCTTGTAACCTCCAGAAGTCTGTCCTCTTGCTCATTCCAGTCACCTTCTGAATTGACCTCTTGTTTTTTTTTCCTCTGCCCTCGCAGTAACAACCCCTTCCAGGTTCAGATGCTTGAATTCTCTTGGTTCATCACATAAGGGATGGCAGCAACATCTAGTGCTCTCCACAGCATGGAAGACATGACTTCTCATCCTATTTCCTCAAGTCACAGCCTCCATGAGATACGGCACAGAAGGAAGGGGCATAAAAACTTCACGGAGTCAATCTCCAAACCAAGAGGCCAAAGGGAGAGGCTGACAGTGACTACAGCGGAAGATAAAAGGCAGGAACTCTGGGCGGACTTGGGAAAGACTGAGTTGGTCCACCACATTCCCTCTCAGACTTGTTCCAAACAAACCCCAGGTCTGATTAATTCAAGAAACATTTCTCTGTGCAGAGCACTGTGCCAGAAACTAGGGGAGATAAAAAGTTCAGATAAGATATGGTTTCTTTACATAACAATAATAATAATAATAAAGTGCTTTACATATGTTATCTCATTAGATCCTCACAAAAATCCTGGCTATTATCTCCACTTTACAGATGAGGAAACTGAGGCAAAGGGAGATCAAGTAACTTATTTGCCCAGGGTCATAGAGCTAAGGAGCGTCTGAAGCCAGACTTGAACTTAGGTCTTCCTGACTCCAAGTTCAGTGCTCTCCATATTGTGCCACCTAAGCTGCCCACAATAAAGCAGAGGGACAGGACAAGAACTATGATGAATATTAGCACATGATAATGTCATTATAGATGTACAGAAGCATTGGGCTTAGAACCAGCAGGACCCATCTTCACGATTTGAAATCTGGCCTCAGACACTTGCTAGTTGTGTGACCCTGGACAAGTCACTTCACCCTGTTTGCCTCAGTTTCCTCATCTGTAAAATGAGCTGAAGAAGGAAATGGCAAACCACTCCAGTACCTGTGCCAAGAAAACCCCAAATGGGGTCACGAAGAGTCAGACATGACTGAAACAACTCAACAACACAAATGGACGGTGTACTAGGTTTGAAGGAAGAAAGACTCCGGCTTAGGTTCCAATCTATTGGAATTGGTTTGTTTCCTCATCTGCCAAATGTCTATAATATCATTGTAGTACCTACTTCACTGGGTTGCTGTCAGGGCAAATGAAATAACGTCCCCCAAGGCTCTGTCTTGGGCCCTCTTCTCTTCCC
The DNA here is from genome assembly GCF_900497805.2 of Vombatus ursinus. Lineage (NCBI taxonomy): Eukaryota > Metazoa > Chordata > Mammalia > Diprotodontia > Vombatidae > Vombatus > Vombatus ursinus. The sequence continues at coordinate 3,336,974 of NW_020954600.1, forward strand.
CCTCTAAACTACCTCACTTGGCGATCTCATCAGCTCCCATGGATTTAATTATCATCTCTCTGCTGATGAGCCTCAAATCTACTTATCCAGCCCTAATCTTTCCAGTGACCTCCAGTCTTGCATATCCAACTATCTATCGGACATCTCCAGCCAGATGGTCCATAAACATCTCAAATTCAACATGTCTAAAACTGAACTCGTTATCTTCCCTCTCAGGTGCTCTTGTGTCTGTAACTTCCCTCCCAGTGCCAAGGGTCCCATCATCCTCCCAGTCACTCAGCCTTACAAGGCAGGTGCCGTACTAGCCTCTTCACTCTGTCATCCTCCATATCCAATCGGTTGCCAAACCCCGTTGATTCTAACATCACATTTTTCATTGATTCCCCCTTTGGTCCCCTGACACTGCCACCACTTTTGGTACAGGCCCGCATTACTTCATGCCTGGACTACTACAATGGCGGCTGGTGGGTCTGCCTGCCTCAGGTCTCTCCCCACCCCAGTTGATCCTCCACTTGGTTGTCAAACTGGTCATCCTTATACAGATGTCTGACCATCTAACCTGCTCATTCAATGAACTCCAGTGGTTCCCTATTACCTCCAGGATCAAAGATCATATCCTCCATTTGGATTTTAAAGCCTTTCACAGTGTGGCCCCTCTCTACCTTTCCAGTCTTCTTTTTTTTTTCTTTTTTTTTTCTAGGCAATTTGGGGTTAAGTGACTTGCCCAGGGTCACACAGCTAAGTAAGCATCAAGTGTTTGGTCTGAGGCTGGATTTGAACTCAGGTCCTCCTGACTTCAGGACCAGCACTCTATCCACTGTGCCACTTAGCTGCCCCTCTTTCTAGTCTTCTCATACGTTTCTCCCCTGCCCATAGTCTACAGATCCTCCTTGCTGTTCCCTGCATGGGACAAGCCATCTTCCAGCTCCAAACATCTTCACTGGCTATCTCCCATACCTAGAACATTCTCCTTCCTCCTCTCCATCCCTTAGCTGCTTTCAGGTCTCAGCTAAAGTCTCACCTTCTCCAAGAAGCCTTTTCTGACCCTCCGCAATGTCTGTGCCTTCCCTCTGTGCTTAGTTCCAATTTTTCCGATGTCCCTAATATCTCTATATCTTTATATGTGTGTGAGTATATGTATGTATATCTATGAAATAATGCATTGTTGTTTGCACGTTGTCTCCCTCATTAGACTGTGAACCTTTTGAGAGCGAGAACTGATTTTTTTTCTTGCCTTTCTTTTTGTCCCTAGCACTTAGTGCAGTATCTGGCATCAGTTGCTATTACTATTATTATTATCATTATTATTGTTAAGAAGCAGTGGTGGGGTGGTAGATGGAAAGCTAGACTCAGAACCATGAAGACCCAAGCCTAACCTTAAATGTGTCTCTGACACATAATAGCAGTGTGACCCTGGGTAAGTCACTTAACCTTTCACTGCTCTAGGCAGCTCTCTAAGACTGTAAATTGTGAAGAAATATCAGCTTGGTTTGTAGAGAAAGTTCTTCACCTCAAAGTTCCCTTTTCCAATGAAGGCACATTACCACTATCATGATCATTACATGAAGTCTGAAGGGAAGGTCATTTCTGACCTGCTACTTAACAAGTCAGGAGACCCTGCCTGATTGTGATGCAGGTAAGTTAACAATTTTGATTATCACCTCCAGAAGAGGTTGAAAGGATGTTGGAAAGGATGGCTGATCTAATACCCGCACCCAGGCTGAGGCTGTGGGAAAACGGGGAGCTCTCCTAGCCTAGGGGACATGAGTAACAAGTTTTTGCCAGTCACATCAAATGTCCCACCATCTAAAGTCAAACCTAAAGAATGTCAGAGCCAGAAGGGATTGTAGAACGTAGAAGGTCAGACCTGGGAAGGAACTTAGAACACAGAATATCAGAGCTGGGAGGGACTTTAGAATATACAATGAATATCAATGAACATAAAATATCAGAGCTGGGCGGAGCCTTAGAACATAGAATATCTGAGCTGGAAGGAAATTTATAACACAGAATATCAGAGCTAGAAGGGAATTTAGAAGACAGAATATCTGAGTTAGAAAGGAATTTAGAACATGGAATATTTGAGTTGGAAGGGAATTTAGAACACAATATCAGAGCTGGAAGGGAATTTAGGATATGAAATATTTGAGTTGGAAGGGACCTGAGGCCACAGAATGTCAGAGCAGAGGGAAATCAGAGATTTTCCAGTCCAGGTGCCACAGATTCAAATCCAGGCTCTGTTTGGCCTAGTTGTGCTACTTTTTCAAGTTACTCAAATTCTTGGTCCCTCAATGGCTCCATCTGTGAAGCGAGGGGTTTGAACTCCACCTCCCTGAGGACCTGCGGGTTCCATCTATGCTCGGGCCATCCAAGGCCCCAGAGGTGCAAGGCCATGCCCGGGTCACACAGGGAGTTCCCAGCAGGAGACTTTGCCATTTTTATTTATCTCTCCTCCTCCCTTCTTTCCCGGCCTCATCTGTAGTGAGCTGGGAAGGGGAGACACAGGAGGGGTCCTTTGATTAAGATGACACAGCTAAGCTCATAAATCACCTCCTTTTATATTTCTTTCCCCTCCCAGGTCCCCTGCAGGAGCCTTTTCGCAGCGAGCCAAAGAAAAACAGGCAGGTGGAGCTGGGGATGGGGGAAGGACATATTTGGGGTGAGGGGCTATGATGAAAGACAGTCAGCTTTTAGTCAGTCCTGGGGAGCTTGAAGAATCAAGCAGAGAAAAGCAAAAATCTCCTGGAGAAATAAGGCCTGAGGAGAGAGTTGCAGCTGGGCAGCTCAACCTTCCCACGTTACCCAGCTAGTGGGTAAAGAGCAGGACAAAGGCAGAAGAGTGACGGTGTTACCCCCAAGCAGGGAGCCTTGCCAGTTGAGAGGCCCATGTATTATCTTATGAGAGGCAGGCACGTAAACAGACAATTCCCCCCCACACCCCCAAATCCAGCTGTGCAGACACGGTGACATGGACACATGCCTGCGTGGTAGAGAAACCCCAATTATGCTCCTGAGGAGTCAGCATCTGGAGGGGCAGGCACCGCAGAGCTAAGCCGAAGGCGCTTCACTAGTGTGTAATAAGATCCCAAATTACATCTTCATTCCCTCCTGGCCTTATTGAAATGGTAATGCCACAGGAGGACCAGCTGTCCTCCTGAAGTTTCCCATGGAAGGCTCGTCTCCTGGAGTGGACGCCTACCTGGGCTGGGGAAGAGTCAGCTTTCATGTGTTCTGGCAACCTTCCTGGCCCCGGGGCTTCAAAGGCACAATGGTTTTCAATCTGTGTATGCATCATCAAATGTATTCTGTAGACTCAGGGCCTAGCACGGGGCAGGGCACAATAAATACTTGGATTAGAATGAATTGAATTAAATAGAACCATGGAGATGACAGGGACCTTGAAATACAGAATATGCAAGATGACCTTAGAACACAGAGTTCCAGAACTGGAAGGGACCTAGAACATAGACTGTCAGAGCTGGGAGGGACCTTAGGACACAGAACGTCAGAGGTCAGAGAGGCCTTGCAACATAGAAGATCAGGCTGGGAAGGACCTTAGGAGTGGCCCAGTTACATGTGGATAGGCTTACAGAATCTTAAAAGTTAGAAAAGAACTCAGAGATCACCTAGGCTGACTCTAATAAATTCCCCTCCCCCCAGTTGTCATCCCAGACAAGTGACCACAGAGCCTCTACTTGAAGACCTTTCAGTAACAGGGAGCTCACTATCTCACAGAGACACCGAATCCATTCTGGACAGCTCTAATTAATAAGTTATCTCTGACACTGAGCTCAGATTTGCTTCCTTGTGACTTCCACCTGTTCATTATAAAGAGGAAATGGGGCATAGAAGAAAAGGTATTAGACCAACTCTGAGTCAGAAGACATAGGCTAGAGTCTTGGCTTCTGTGAGACTGCCCACGAAAGGTTTGGGCCAGAGAATGTATAAGGTGTCTCATAGCTCTGACCTTCGATGTTCCACGGACTTTTCCAGTTCTAATACTCTCTGTTGTATGTTCTAAGGTTTGTCCCAGTTCTAACATTCTGTGTTCTAAGGTCCTCTCCAAATTCAAAGTTCTATGATCAGACATTTTATGTTCTAAGGTCCTTCCAGCTCTTCACTGCCATGATTCTCTCTCTTGCATTCCTCACACTCCCAAGGATGCCCACAGAGGTCCTTGATGATTAATATTTGGCATCCAGGTGGTGGTACATCAAGGACCATGGCATGATGAAAAAATGAATAAATGAATGAATGAATGAAAATAAAAATAATTAAGTGCCTGCTATATGCCAAACACTGGGGACATAAGTAAAAAGTCAGAGTTTCTTCCTACCCTCAAGGAGCTTACTTGTAATAGACAGATAAATTTTTAAAATCCTCATTAAGTAGAGCAACCTAAAAGTAAAACAGACTGCCTTGTCAGGAAGTGAGCTCCCCATCATCAGAAATCTTTAAGTAAAGGGCAAGTGACCAATGTTGGGGATGTTGTAGAGGGAGAATGTAGATTGATGTTCTAGGATGGGGTGGTCTAGGTGACCCTCCCCACCCCCGGCTCCTTCCCACTCAAAGACCCTAAGATTCTGTGGATGAGAATTGTTCCTTCTCTCTATGTTTGTCTAAAACAGGGACAGATACAGCCTGCATAAGGCTCTCTCAGACCACATCCCCTCATAATAATATTGCTAAGCTCTTTACAGACATTAACTCATTTGATCCTCACAATAACCCTTATGAGGTAGATACTATTATTATCCCCATTTTACAGATGAGAAAAAAGTCATCAATAAGAATTTATTAATCAAGAGAGCTTAATTGATTTGCTCTGGGGCACCCAGGTGGTGAGTAGCAGTGATGGAATCTGAACCCAAGTCCTTCCGACTCCAAGTCCAGTATTCTACTTGCTCCACCTAGCTACCCTCTGTAATATCTCATCTGACATTGTATTTTTGTGAAGCCAATTAAAAGTAATTGAGTGTTCCTGTTTGGACTCAGGCTGGAAACAATAATGTAACCAAGGTCTTTGGGGAAATTTGGCTATGCCATTAACTTGCTATGTGACTTAAGGGAAATGACTTCCCTTGTAAAGGAGGAAGTTGGACTGGCTCTGACCTTCCAGATTCTAGAATTTCCTCTTCTGACCTTCTAGAGTTTCTATTTTCAGTCTGTAGCGCTGACCTTCTGTGTTCTAACATTCAATGATCTCTGCTTTAAGGACCTCTCTAGTGCTGACCTTCTGTGTTCCGTGTTTTGAAGTCCCTCCAGGAGTGACCTTCTATGGCCTATAGTCAGGAGCATGCTGGTAAATGTCTGACAACTGGCTCTGTTAACATAATCTGTCGTTAACATTTTCTCTATCACTTTCTCACATCTGCTTTTAGGCATTTGACAAAACAATGAATCCAGCCCTGATTTTTAGTGTTTGCCAATATCCGTGGTAGAAATGTTCACACCGAAAATTTAACAATCAGCTCTCGCAAAGCTGGTTAGAGCTGGCTCCAGCACACTCCTACCTATGCTGTAAGGCCATTCCTAGCCCTCACCTATATTCTATGTTCTAAGTCCCTTTGTAGTTTGGACCTCCTATGTTCTAAGAGCCGTTACAGTTCTAACATTCTGTAACACATGCTTTAAGACCCTTTCTAAATCTGACCTTTGTTCTGTGTTCTAAGATCCCTCCTAGCTAGAGCATTCTCTGATTTTCTTATCCTTAGGAAAAATTAGTTGAACAGTGGTAGCTTCTGCTTTTTACCCTCACATGCTCATGATTCATCCCCCTCTTGACCTAGAACAACTGCTGGAACCTCTAAGCTGCTGCTCCATGAGACTGAATGAAAGGTGCAATAATCCATCCTAAAATACGTTGGGCTGTTGCCGTGGCAACCTTGCCCACCGCAGACCATGGATTTAAATATTTAATGACTTTATGGATATTAGCTGGGGTCTGGAAAGGGATGGTGGGTGGAAGAAGGGGGGTGGGAAGGACACTTGGCTTTTTGGCAGAAGGCTCTGGGCTCCGCCATAATGCCTTTGGACTAGCTTTCTGCTTATGGAGCTCTGTTGGCCCCTTAGGTGGGAGGAGGTCTAGGGCTGATGGGGCCAGAGGTTGAGAAGCGTCCCCGAGGTACACAGGCCTGTTCTCTGGAAAGAAGAGCGAGCACATGAGAAGGCTGCTTTGTAAAGGGACTCAGGGCAGTGAGAGCATCCAGGATTTTGTTTCTATCTTAAATATTTTACTTGGGGTGACAGGGAGAAAGATCATAGATTAAAGCTAAAAGGGACTTTAGAGATAATTGAGGCTGCACCCTTCATTTTATTTTATGTATTTTTAATTTTGTAGATTGATATGCTTTCTTTTAATATCGCCTTCATTTTAAAAATACATCCCCCTTGCTTTCTAATGCAGAAAGTCAGCCCTTAGAATGAAGATGTTTAAAAGCAGTTCTGCAAAACCAACCAATACATCAACTGTGTCTGACAGTATAGGCAACATTCTGCACCCGTAACCCCTCCCACTCACCCTTTCCCCTGCCAAGAAAGAGCAAGGTCTTAGCACCGTAGACCGTGGGTTGGAAAGGGACTCAGTCCAACCTTCTCACATTAAGGATGAGAAAACAAGGGGCCTGAGAGTAACTTGCCCAAGCCCACAAAGGCAGTGGGTTTCAGGGGCAACACTTGAACCTAGATTCCCTCCTGGACTTGAGAAACCATCCTTTTCCTACTCTACCACACTGACACCTCTTGTGCCAAATAGTAAAAAAGGAAAAAAAACCAGCAGTTCAGCTAAACTACCCAGCCTCTCCGGAGAGCCTGACTGTGTATACGCAGCTCCTCACTCGGCCTCCTCTGCATGGGAGGGAGGGAGCGGTACTCCTTCTTCCCAGACTGACCATTATAATCGTCCGGCCTTCAGGCCTGTCTTGCTCTTTGCTGTTATGGTTGTTGCTGCAGTCCTTTCTGCTTGCCGGGTGGTGGTCATCGTATGCAATACCCTCCAGCTTCTACTTCAGTGTGCATCCGTCCATATGAATCTTCCCACGCTTCTCCGGACTCATCCTACTTATCGTTTCTCACAAGGGAGTAACATTCCATTGCATTCCTGTACAGGATTAATTTAGCTGTGGCCTAATCTCAGAACCACAGAAATCTGAGAGTTGGAAGGGACCTCAAGGTCCATACAGTGCATCATATACCTGAAAGTAATCCCCTTCTCAACATATCTAAGTGGTCATGAGCCTGAAGACCTTTAAGGAGGCCACGCAGCACTTCTGTAGGCAGCTCATTCCACTTGGGGACAGGCAAGCTATGCCTACATACACACATACACATGTATATAAGCATATATGTATATGTATATTAGGATATATACAATGTGTATATGCGTGCACATACACATACATATATACATACATACACACATGTACATGTATATAAGCATATATGTATGTGTATTTAAGGATATAGACAGTGTGTATATATATGCATATGCACATGCATATATACACATATAACATATACATACACACATACACATGTATATAAGCATATATGTATATGTATATAGGGATATAGACAATGTGTACGTGTGTGTATACACACACATATAAACACATACAACATACACACACATACACATACATATATGTATATATACATACACATAGGCATGTGTCTATCTATATGTATACATATGAATTTTTGCCTGACGTAAAGCCTAAATTTGCATCTTTGCAATTTCCACCCACTGGTCTGACTCTTTGGGGCCAAACACAAGTCTACCCTTGATTTCTATCTTTAGCCTCACTGGGATACATGCCAAGCAGTGAAATCTCTGGGTCAAAAGGCAAGCTAACCCATGGATTTTACAGAAGAAGCTATTGAGGCCCAGAAAGGACTGTTTTCATTTGTGTCTCTGAGTGACATGGTGGATAGAGAATCAGAATGACCTCAGGCCCAGTCCCACTTCTCACACCTACTGACTGGGTGACACTGGACAAGTCACTTAACTTCTGAGTTTTCTAGGCAACTCTCAAGATCAGAGGTTGCAGAAGTTGCAATGAAGATGGCAGTTTCTATGCCAATAAAATCAGCAATCCAGTTCCGAGGCCCTGTGCCTAGCACAGGCCCAAGAACTAGCTTTACAAATGCCCTTTGAATTGAATTCGTGTCCAAGGACACAGGAAATAGAAGAGTCAGAATTTGAACCCAGATTTTGTGCCTTTAAAGATAGTGCTCTTTCTACTATGTCATGACTGATGTCATAGAATCCTCCATCTGCCCTCAAAAAAAAAGAAAAAAAGAAATATTAACTCCACGAGACCCAGCTGGGGGGATTCCCACAGTATCCTCCCAGAGGGGTGATTTCCTTACTGAGCTCCTCCGTCTTTCAGGATTTATTCCTATCCCCAGAGGAGGCAAGGGTAATTCTTAAGCCTGGACAGTTATTCAAGTCCCGCTGAGGTGTCCAGAAATGTAAGAGCTAATTTTTCCAGAGACTGAGTAATGATGAATGCACCCAAGATTTGGGCTCAGTAGTATTCCCCACTGGAGATGTGGCTGGTCTGGATTCAGGCCTGAAGCCTAAGCAGGATATGGATTATCTTCAGGTCACTCCACACCTACCACCCCTGAGGGCCAAAAGGACACTCACCTCTACTGCCCTTCCAGCAAGGAACCTGGGTTTGACCCCTGGATTTGAACCCTCATGTTCACCTCGACTCCTTCTTGCTTACCCATTCTCTGCTATGACCCCCTTTAGGTACATGACCTTACAAATCCTTGATACGATTTTCTTGATTCTAGTTCCCCATCCCACTCCCACAATGCACTTGTGACAACATGCTGGTATGACACCTGGATAACAATGATGCTGTCTCACCTATACACAGACTATCCGAGCTGGAAGAGACTTTGGAGTGTCAGAGCCAGGGGGAATTTAAAACACAGAGTGTCACAGCAGGAAGACTTTAGAACATGCAATGTCTATGGCACCTTAGAACATTGATAATCCAAGCAAGAAAAGGCTTTAAAAGGATGTCAGAACTGGGAAGAAATCAGAACGTAGACTATCAGAGCAGGGAGGGACCTTAGAACATAGGCTGTCAGGTCTGGGAAGGACCTTAGAACTTATATTTATTTTTATTTTATTCCTTTTTCATTTTAGTTTTTAGTTTTCAACATTTACTTTTATAAGATTTTGAGTTCCAAATTTTCCCCCCTCCTTCCTCTTCTCCTTCCCCAAGACAGCATGCAATCTGATATAGGCTATACATGTACAATCATGTTAAACATATTTCCACATTAGTCATGTTGTGAAAGAAGAATCAGAACCAAAGGGAAAAACCACAAGAAAAAAAAACAAAAAAAGAGAGGAAAATAGTATGTTTCAATCTGTATTCAGACTCCATAGCTCTTTCTCTGGATGTGAATAGCATTTTCCATCATGAGTCTTTTGGAATTGTCTTAGGTCATTGCATCGCAGAGAAGAGCTAAGTCTATCAGAATTGGTCATCACACAATGTTATTGTTACTGTGTACAATGTTCTAGGAGGGATCTTAGAACACAAGATGTCAGAGTTGGGAGGAAATTAGAATAGAGAATGTTGAAGCAGGGAGGGACCTTAGAACAGAGGATGTCAGAATTTGAAATGACTTTGAAAACCCCCAGTTTCAACCCCCTGGTTTTTTATAGAGCTGGACCATGCCAGCCCAGAGACATTGTGATTTGCCCTCACTCCTAATCTAGAGTTATTCTGATGGCACAGCTCTGGGTGGACCCAGAGGCCTTCTCCAGAAGCCTCCTCAGCCCAGGGCTGGACACAGACCATGTGGGGCAGACTGAAGCAGGCTTTGCCTTTCTCCAACACTCTGCAGGACTCTACTGCAATCACTGTTTCCATAATGATCTCCAAGTGCATTAGTAAGGAAGAAATGGCCACGTAGGATGAAGTGGCTGGATCTCAATGTATAATCACCCCCTGGTCGGGAGAGCGATGGTGAATGCCAAGAGTGAGGCAGATGGAGGCTGAGCATGGAGGCCTGCCAAGGTACTGGAGTGACAAGCAGGGAGAAGGGCACATGGAGGGAACCACAGAGGCACCAGGGTGAAAAAACCATGTGTCTAAGGAAAGTCATGGCCTCAGAAAGACAGTCTAGTTTATCAATCAATCAACATTTATTAAGTGCCTAATATGGGCCAGGCACTGTGCCAAGCCTTCAGTAGGGCAAAAAGCACAGATTCTAGAATTCCAGGACCTGGGTTTGAATCCCAGATCTTTGAAGTACTAGCTATGTTTCCTTGGGTAAGTCACATCCCCACTTGGTAGGGATTCTTAAAAGGGAGGGGGGTTAGGCAAGATAATCTCTAACCCGTCTCTAAGTGTAGGATCCTATTATTACAGCTAGAAGGGATCTCAGAGATCATCTAGTCAAACACCTTCATTTTACAGATGAGGAAACTGAACCCTATAGAGACAGGTTCTCTGATTCTAAATCCAACGTTCTTCCTTGTACACCCAAGAGATCTCTATAGAGAAGGAACTAGGGTGAAGCCATCTCGGATTTCCTTCAGGGCATTGACATTTAGAGGATGCTGACAGTACTTCTACTCCTTCAGCAGGTAAGAATGAGGGAGGTTAGCAGTTAATTAGTAATAATCTCAGGGAAAGGGGATGGGGGCAGGAACCAGCTCTTTGATTTCATCTGTGTGATCTCTACATATCACCTATACTGTAGGGTACTCCCAAGGAGGAACCTCCCTTCACTGATGCTAATTGACATCTGCTCTCCAACATACAGTTTTCTTACAGTTTTAGAGCATTGTCTTGGGTCAGAAAGGTTAAAGATAATTAGTTAAAATAGGAATTTCATAAGCAAGCACCTCCCCCATCTGCTCCCATCCAGTTACTTCACCTTGGCAGCATTAGCAGCATCTTGGGTTCTCTTTCTCAAGGGCCTAAAGCAGGGGAGAGGAACCTGCAGCCTCAAGGCCACATGTGGCCCTCTAGGTCCTCAAGTGTGGCCTTTTGACTGAGTCAGAGTTTTATGAACAAAACCTTTTATTAAGGTGGATTTGTTCAGTGAAGTTTGGATTCCGTCAAAGTGCTGCACTTGAGGACCTAGACAGCCACATGTGGCCTTGAGGTCGCAGGTTCCCCACCCCTGGCCTAGGGTTTCTCATCCACACTAAGCACCAGATGTTTTGATTTAAAAAGCTGATTTGCTGCCTGCCCTGGACTTGGCCCTGGGACTGTAGTGACTAGTTCCAGCCCTACTTTCCTGGAGAGAGGAGACGACAAAACCACCCCCATCTGGCATTCCTGAAGCGCCCATCAGTAACTCTAATTCATTGGATCTCAGGTCTGAAAAGCACTGTCAGAGGTCGTCAGCTCTATCATCTCCAGATACTGCTGTTTCTCAGCAGCTCTGACTGGTGTGCTGTTCATAATGGGGAGGGAGCACCTACATCTTTAGGCTGATACATCCGGCACATTACGAAGAAGGGCGTTCTTGACCTCTACCTGAGATACTGTGGCTGTGGATACCCTCTGAATTCATCCATTCATGTAGTCATTCAAAAATCCAGTAAGTGAAGCACTATTCTAGGAACAGTGGAGGGACAAATGACTTCCAAGTGCTGATATGCACTTAGTCATTAGTTTTGTTTAATTCTTATTTTCTTCTTTTTTCCTTCTGTTATTGAGTGGCTCTCTTTGAGAAGGCAGGGGGAGAGATACAGGCAGAAATCTAGGCGATGTAGCAAGACAGCAATGAAAATCTGTTTTGTTTTGTTGGTTTTTGCTTTTTTTTTTTAATCCCTGCTAGTCTCATCTTCCATGAAGATCAGATCTGAATACGGACACACGTGGTCCCCTCTCAGGCCGCAGAGGATCTAGAATGAGGAAGGGCCTTGGAAATCATTTGATCTAACCTTTTCATTTTATAAATGAGAAAACGAAGGCCCAGGAATATATCAAGTGCCTTACTCAAAGTCACACAGTTACTAAGGAGCAGAGCTAAGCTTTGAACTCGGTTCCTCTGACTCTAGATGCCTCTTCCCCCCACCACATTGCTTCCTCTTTATCTCCCACTGAAATAAATCCTGCTTGTTCCAAGGACCATCAAGCATGGATGGGGGGCTGGAAGGTCCCTTCAAGATCCTGCAGTCTTGCCTCCTCGTTTTACAGATGAGGAAACGCAAACTTACATTTGACCCATTTGGAGGTAGGTGGTGTATCATTATTCTCATGCTGCAGACAAGGATCAGAGAGGGGAAGGGACTGGTCTAAGGTCACCCAGAGAGCCATTGGTGGAGCTTGGACTTGGATGTGTCTCTCTGGGCACTGCCCTTCTATGCGTGTCACACTAGAACCCCTTCACCAGATGATTGCCAAGGTTAATCTGCCTTGCAGACCACCTGACTGGAGAAATGAGTTAGGCAAGGTTCAGGAATTCAGTGCCCTTTAGACTGTAAGCCCTCTGAGGGCAGAGACTGGCTATTTCCTTTCTTTGTATTCCTAGAACTTAGCGCAGTGCCTGGTGCACAGTAGGTACTTAATAAATGCTTGTGAACTAACACTTTGGAGGGCTCTCTATGCCTCCATTGACTGGTGGGGACATCCCTGGCACTGAGACCTAAAGACCTAGGCCTGGTAAAGTTATCTAATCTCATCTGATCTTGGAAACTAAGGAGGGTTGGCCCTATTTGGGACTGAAATCAAACACCACCTGAGAATGCTGGGCACTCTATGTTTTGAGAGGCAATGTGGCACAGTGGAGAGGGTGCTGGACTTGGGAGTCAGAAAGACATGGGTTCAAATCCCTCCTCAGATATTAGCGTGTGACCTTGAGTAAGTCACTTCTCTAGGCCTCAGTTTCCTCATCTGCAAAATGGGAGGGGTGGACCTGATGACATCTAAGGTCCTTTCCAGTTCTAAACCTGTAGTCCTATGATCCAAGTCTCGAACAAAATCAGCCACAAAATAGACAAGGGGAGCTTGCTTGCCTTCCTTCCCCTGCCCTACCCAACCCGGACTCCGCCATGCTTCTACTTTAAGTTTGCTCGGCAATAAATATTGGAGACAAAAGGTTTTGAGGGGCAACTGCAGTTGATTCTTGTCACCTGGGCTGAATTAGCCAAGGCCACAACCCTGTCCCAGAAGAGGATTTACTACAGGTATCTCGCTCTCATGTCAGAGAAGATAAATAAGAAAAGAGATAACCATTACCGGAGTTCCCCGGCACAGCCCTTGAAAACCCTTCAAGGCAAATGACTGGAGGAAGAATGCAGAGCCCCTGAACTGGATGGAGGGGTGAGAAGAGAGCTGCGATGCTGCTTGCCTTCCCTCCCCCAGAAGAGACATCTTCTCTGCCCATGGAAACTGAACTGGCCCAGACCACCTGACCTTAAGACTCCAAAGGGGGGGGGGGGGGCGGGCAGGCCATTAAAGGGGACAGCTGTATGACCTCAGGCAAGTCACTTAACCTCCCTCGGAAAACGGAGAGAATTACAGCATCTCTGTTCCAGGACTGTTGTGAAAAGCAAATGAGAGAAAATTTTGTAGTAAAATTGAACTTTTCACTTAAGCTGTAATTTAAGGCTGGCTGGTAAATATGGTAAACTCAGGGTAAGTGGTTTATCAAAAAAAAAAAATTTCAATCTTAAAAAAAGAAAATGCTTTGATAACCATAAAGTGCCATATACATATTAGCTGTTAATTATTATTATTATTGTAATTAGTAGTTGTTATTATTATAAGTAGTGCACACATATTAGAATATATGGTCAATCCTTCTGGCAGTAGGATCCTGGTGGGTCATCCATTCTTTCATAGAAACTTGGAGAGGCTGGCTAAGAAACTGTGGGAGGAAATAGAAGCTCCTCCTGCCCCAGGAGGATTGCATGAGGAGCAGGGAATGGACTTTTCTCTCAAGGTTAGTCCCTACAAAGAAACTGAGGGTGCTTTAGAAGCCGAATAAGCCCAGGAAAACCAACCTGGCACACGGTGAAATAGTCACCAGACTTGAGAGTCAAGGGACCTGGGTTTGAATATCAGCTCTAAAGCTTTGTAGCTATAAGACCCTGAGCAAGTAATTTAACCATTCTGGGCATCATTTTGGTCATCTGTACAATTGGTATAAATTTGCTTTCACGAACCCACCTTATGGGACATTGTAGGGGAAAGTTCTTGGTGACCCCTAAAGAGCAATGTGAAATGTCAGTTATTATTAATTGACTAAAACTCTTAATTCTGTCAGGACAGGGAACTCCCACCACCAATGCATTACACCTCTTCTATGACATAAGAGGCCGTGAAACAGTACTGACTACGGAGATCTGGCTTTAGAGCCATGAAGACTCATGTTCAAGACTTTTGATGCATGTTGGCCATGTGATCCTGGACAAGTCACTTAACTTCAGGGTCCTAAGCAACTCTCCAAAACCGTTAGTTGCAAAGAAGGGGCCAAATTGCACTGGTGGAGGGAATTTCCCCCTCTTGGAGTTCTCTCTGCCTATAGAATCACACAGATCTGGTCCATAACCCCATCTGATGACTTAGCAGGTAAGTCCTAGGAAACTGACAGAGACTTCTATTGATTTCTCTCTCTCTCCATTGACTGGATCTGTCTGGAAACTTCTTCCTCCTCACTCCCACCTCCTTGATTCCTTCCAGGCTCAGTTCAAGGGTCACCACTTCCTGATCCTCCCTAGAATTCACCCGAGAATTCTATTTTGTATATATTCTGAATATAGCTATTTGTGCAACTGTTCCTCTCTCCCAGTAAAATGTAAACTTCTTGTGAACAGGCATTGTTTTATTCTCTGTACATGTACTCCCAGGTCCTAAAATATAGGAGGCGCTTAATAAATGCTTGTGACTGAATGATTGCAATCCTCTGTCTGGTGTTCAAAGCCTGCATGTAACCCAGCCCCCTTCCCAGCTTTCTGGTCTTCTTACCCCCAAGTGCTCTTCAAAGAACTAAAGCTGGCTTCCTGACTGTTCCCTGCACAAAAGGCTTCATTTCCTGGCTATGGACATGCTCTCTGGCTGTTGGCCCCCCACGCTTGGAAGGCTCTTCCTCTTCATCTCCACTTCCTGGCTTTCTTTGAGTCCCTGATAAAAGCCCATCTTTTATGGGAAGCCATTCCCCACCTCCCATTTTTCTAGTGCTTTTCTTCTGTTGATTATTTCCCATTGATCCTGTATAGGATATATATCCTATAGCATACCATATATAAATATCATACATCCTGTTTGAACATAAGTTGTTTGCATGTTATCTCCCCCATTAGACTGTGAGATCCTTGAGGGCAGGGACTGTCTTTTGCCTTTCTTTGTATCCCCAGTGCTTAGCATACTGCCTGGTACATATAAGGTGCTTAATAAATGTGTATTGATGATTGACTGATCAAATGTCATGGTTAAATGCAAGTGTTCCTGACTTGCCCAGCACCCTATCAACTATGCCATGATGATGATGATAATGATGATGTTGATGATGATGATGAAAACACCTAGAACTGAATCTGGACCACTTGAGAAACAGATCCTTGTTCAGTTATCTTTATTTCTGGTATGAAGAGCAGTCCTCTGCTTCTGCTCCAAGAACTACCTGGCAGAGGGATTTGGGTAGAAGGTAATTGTCCCAGGGCTGGGGAACAGCTGACCCTCACAGCTGCTGCTGAGTTGAGGACATTAAAATAGAATGGCCATTATTGAAACGAATCCTGTTTTTCCCTAGCACGCCTGCTGCCGGTGGATACCCTAATGGCTCCCTCCTCCCCTCTCCCACCTCCTTCCCACTTGCTCATCCCCTCTCTGAAGCAGTAATGGTTACAAATGAACCCACTCACCACATATTAAAACCTGGGAATAAGGTCTGTAGCCTGTCATAGCGTTCACAGAAATCTCTCTCCAATGGGATCTGGGACAGTCTGGTGGCCAAGAAGACATGTTGGGAGGCTGGAGATCAGGACAGTGGAAGAGGAGAGGTGTACAGGGCTCCCTCCAGCTCCACAGTGTGTATGTGGTGGAAAGGATATGAGCTGTGGAGTCAGAGGGTATGGGGCCAGATCTTAGCTCTACCCCCTTCTGCCTGAGTGACCTTGGTGACATTACCTATTCTGAGTCTCACTTTCCTCCTCTGTGAAATGAGGGGTTTAGACTTACATTCTGTTCTCCATATGGATCCATTCTTACCCCATTTTTGACATATTGAATTTTAAGAGAATGTGGTGTGGCCGGTAGAAAGCTAGATTTAAGAGTCAGGAAGAATCCTGCCTCAAACACTAGTTTTTTGGCCCTGGACAAGTCACTTAACCTGTCTGAGCCTCAGTTTCTTTATCTTTAAAATCTCTGACTGTTTTTTGCAGAATCCTATTTCAAGAAAGCCCCTTCCATGCTTCACTTTGATCTCTCCTCTCGTGCTATGCCTTTCACTACCTCGTTGCCAACTAACACACTGACTGACATATACTAAGCACTTAAAAGCTTTCATTCATTCCTTTGTTCATTCATTCATTCACCCTTCCATCCATCTGACAATCATAGGACCTGTTAGACCTTGTTCAGCACCTTCCTTCCTATGCAACTTTGAACAATTAATTCATTCTCTGAGCCTCAGCTTACCCCTCTGTGAAATGAAATAATTAGACAAGCTGGTCCCTTCCACTTCTAACCCCTATTGTCCTATGATTTATGACCTGAGCAAGACTTCAGACTAGTGTCCTTGAGAAGAAGATGGTAGCTAAAATATCTGTGACTTGGGGAGGGGGAGAGAAGAGAAATGGCACATTATGGCTGAAGGGCAAACAGTGACTCTAGTGTCTTCTGTGATCTGATTAACTGGAGTCTGTACTATCTCTGCTCAGACTCATCTTCTTGAGTTCAAATCTAGCCTCAGATATTTTCTAGCTCTGTGACCTTAGGCAAATCTGTAAAAATGAGCTGGAGAAGGAAATGGTAAACCACTCCTCTACCAAGAAAAGCCCAAATGGGGTCACAAAGATTCAGAGATGACTGAAAAATGACTGAACAACTATCTCTGCTAGTCACTTGATTCTATAAGGTGAGGCTAAATGATTCTGAGAATGATTGGGGGTTGGTAAGTATTTGAAGCAAGATTTGAACTCAGTTCTTCCTAAGTACAGCATTTTATCTTATATGTTGCCTAGTAGCTTAAAGTACCTTATTAGTATATAAATCCATATATATATCCATATATATATAAATATAAATCCATATATATATCACTTTGTAAACCTTGAAGCATTATGTACCTGTTATTATTATTATTATCATTATTATCACCATTATCTTTTGGCTGGGTCTATTTCATTTCTAGATGTGAGTTCTTGTATTGGACCCATATTTGATCCAGAAAGCAGTCCATTAGAATCTCTACAGTCGTCTGTTGTTCCATCATATCTGAGACAAAGATTAGACTATTGTAAGAACCTCTGAGTTCTATTGCATCCATTTCTGATTGATAAGGACTCAGAAACTGTATTTCTGCAAGCTAAATGGAATCACACGGTCTAAAGAGTTAACAAACAGACTTCCATTTTTGGTTGCTTTTCCCCCCCTTAAAAAATGGTGTGAAGGAAACCTAACACCCTACACTGAGGAATAAAAAGGTCACAGTGAAATGAAAGGGTCAGAGCCTAAGAGCTCTCCAATGAATCGTGAATTCCAGGCAAACCAGGGGCAGGGCTTCTTCCTTACCTTCTTGAATGCCAAATCACAGGTATTGTCAGATTCTAATAATGGAGGGCGGCTTGCTGTCATTGCTGTGAATGGCAATTAAGGTAAACCACACACACGCGCGCTTGCGCGCACACACACACACACACATGACTTGCTGGGTTTGTCTTAAGAAGACACAATAGAGAGCTGTTAGACTAGGTGGTCTCAAAGGGCCCTTTCACTCTAAAGCTCAGGAACCTACATAATATAATAATAATGCTTATTGTCAGGCCAGATTGATAGCTATGAGTCAAGGAATACTGTGATCTCTACAGAACTTAATCTACAGCTCACCCCAGGGGCCAGAAAAAGGTGCACGCTGGGCGTGTGCGGGATACAGAGCATTATAAACATGGAATCACAAGGGAGCAGCTGAGCAAAGGATGTCGTTAAATAAATGTATGAGTGAAAAAGACATGGGACTGACCGCAAGGGAGGTGTGAGGGATACAGCATTTTAATAATGTCGGGGGTTTTTTTTCTGTGAAAAGTATTCGCCCAAACCCTTCTTCTGGATCCAATTAGCAATCCTGCCACAAGCATTCTCTGGAATCCAAATAGGTGCCTAATTAAGAGGCATAGCCTCATAATGCAGAGCTAGGAGGGGACCTCAGAAACTATCTAGTGTAATCAGCCCATTTTATAGAGAAGGAAAACTGAGGCTCAGAGGAGTTTCACTGAGGCCATGGATCATAAAACCTTAGCACTAGAAAGGACTTCAGAGATCATCTAGTCCAATCTGCCCACTTTACAGAGGAGGAAAATGAGGCTCAGAGAAGTTTCACAGATCATAGAATCTCAATACTAAAAGAAGGGACCTCATCTAGCCCAACCCACAGCTGAACAGTCACTTGTTGGACAACAGGGACCCATCTCACCTTTTCTGGGGCAGCTAGAGACTAGGAGAGATGGCCTTTGGGTGGTCATACTAAAGTCCATGGAGAGACTTGCCAAAGGTCATTGGATCCTAGGATTATAGACACAGAGCCCACTTAGTCTAAACTTCTGTTTTTACAGATGAGGAAACTGTCCCAGAGAAGAGGGCCACACAGGTAGCAAGTGGCAAGGCTAGATTCGAAGCCAGGTCCTGGGCCTCCATGTCTTCAGATCTGTGTCATGAGGAGGGAGAGGAAAGGAATAGGAAGGTAGTATGATACAAAAGAAAACATTGGCTCTGGATTCAAATCCAGTCTTTGACGTCTATACCTGTGCTATTTTGAGACAGTCACTTAACTTCCCCAACCTTCAGTTTCTTCACTTGGCCCAGTGCCTGACACATAGTAGGTGCTTAATAAATGCCTCTTTCCTTCCCCCCAGATGGGGTCCTTCCAGTCACAGAGCCGTCATTTGACGACTGGTTTGGAATTCTGATCTTTGCTACTCATTAGCTAAATAACCTTGGACAGGTCAAGTCAACACACCTCCATGAAGCTGCTACTATATACATCACTTTCTTGGGGAGGAGGGGAGGGAAGCCTCAGTTTCCTTATCTGTAAAATAAAAGGGTTGGACCAGTTGGCTTCTGAGGCTCATTCTAGCCATGGTTCCCATGGTCCTATTATACCTGCACCCTTGGCCAGACGTCCTGGATCAACAGGCTTACTTAGGGGGCTGGTTTCCGTCAACACTCCTCTCCTTGGTGCAAGGATTGGCAACCAGAGGCATTTAAAACTTGTGAGGAGGAAGAAAGCTGGGAGCTCCTTCAATTCCAAATCTTCCTGCCAAAGAGTAAAGATAAAGGGTGTTTATCTAGAGCTGATTAGGGTCCTGTTTCCTTCTTTAGCATGGAGTTCAGAAATCATTTCCTAAACTTTATCAATGAGAAAAAATGAAATCCTGTCTGACTGGACCTCAAATGGCCTCGTGGCTGGAGTTGTGGAGAAGGAAGGCATGTCTCAGATAGGGACTTCACACCTGTTCCTTAGTAGCCCCCAGGAGAGTCAGCAGAAGCAGTATGCAAAGCAGAGGCTGCCTGGGCATAGAAAGGAGCACAGGGCTTGGAGTCAGAGGGCCCGGTAGAATCCACCTACCTCTGGTTCTTTGGATGTTCTGTGTGAGCTTGGACAAACTACTTATGCATCTAGACTGGATGGTTTCTAAAGGTCTGTCTAACCCTAGATCAGCAGAAGTTAATGTGCAGGGGACAGTGAGAGACCTGTAGAACCTGGTCCCTACCAGTTCTGACTGTCTCTTCTATGTTCGAAAGTCCTTCCCACCTTTAACTTCTAATTTCTGAGATCCTTTTCAGCTCTGACATCCTACGTTCTGTGTTCTAAGATCTCTTCTAGCTCTAATGTTCTACGTTCTAAGGTCCTTCCCATCTCTGACATTCTATATTCCAAGGTTCTTCCAGAGTCAACATTTTACATTCTCTGTTCCAGATTGTGTCCTAGCTCTGACTTTCTATGTTCCCAGTCTTTGGACCCCCCACCCCTTTCCAAATTGGATGTGCTTTCTTGGCTCTGCTTTCAGCCCTTTGAAGGTAGGTTGCTATTAAGACTCTGGGACACTCTAGTACCCATTCAGTGGGCTTGGGTCATTAGCAGAGATTTCCATACCCTGAACAGCAGGCATCTGCTTTGTTGTCAATTACCCAACTGGACAAATCCACTCCAGAGGGGCTTTTGGTCTAATAAACACGGGGCTGGGATTGTACACCTTCTTGCTATTCTGGGAGAATTACTTTATAAACATTTGAGTTCATTTAAAGACCACAGGGGTGGGATTGGGGTTTATGAAGCCTCTTTAGAGTTACCCCGCCCTCCCTAGGACATACTGCCAATAAGTACATTGTGGGAAGAGTTAGACTGAGTCCTCTGGCTTCACACAAGCACACACACAAAACCAATAACAACAACACAACACTAAGAAAAAGCAATGGAAATTGGGAAAGTGGAAATGGCTTATTATGTTCATGGGGCTCAGAAGAAGGTTATAAAGGAAGAGTGAATAGCATGGGGCATGGGGGAAAGGGGGGGAGTAGAGGGCAGAGACTACCCCAGGAATCATAGTATTTCTCCATCCCCCAATTATGGAATCTCCTTTCCCTAGCTGCACTACCAGAAGCAGCTTCTGCTGATGGCCATCATGCCACTAGGATCCATTATAATCGGAAAGGGACCCTCCAATAATTAGCTGAAAGGGAGTGAGCCAAAGACAGAGTTTAGGCACCACAGACTCAGTTTCAGAATCCCATCCCACTCCCTGAGTAGTCCATCTTTTACTTTTAGTTGAGTGACCAATGAGGAACCCAAGAGTACTCTGGCCAGTACACAATAACGCCCTTCCTAAACTGTGTTCCCTTGACACTTTCAGGGACCTGAGGTTCAGAAGGACAAAACAGTCATGAATTTAAAGAGCACTTGAGGGTTTACAAAGCACAGTGTCTACTACTTAAGAATTGCCTGTTGTCTTGACCACAACCCTGTGAGATAGGTAGTAAAATTATCCCCATTTGGCAGATCAGGAAACTGAGGCAGAGAGTTAAGTGAATAGTCAATCCAGGGTCACAAAGCTAGTAAACCAAAGTTCAAACTCAAGTCATCTGAGCCTAAGAGGAATGCTCATATCACACAGTCTGTCACAGTACCTTTCAGCTCTGAAATTCTATGTCCTATATTCTAAGATTCTTTTCAACCCTGATAATTCTAAGATCTCTTTTTAAGATCTCTTCTAGCTCCAACATTCTATGTTCTAAGGTTCCTTCCACCTTCAACATCTGTGTTCTAAGATCTCTCCCAGCTCTGACATTCTAGGTTCTCTTTTCTATGGTCCATTTCACATTAACATCGAGAATTTATGGTCTTCCAGCTCCAACAGTCAATGGATATGATATGAATATTTTGAAGAGTCTCCTGGGGACCACTTGGGTCAGGGCTCTAAAAGCAGGACATGTGATTATGCTCTCAGTTTCTACACACATATATAGCTACTCAGTTCTGCTCCCAACATGCTATGTCCACAGAAGGGTATCCTCAGGAAGCTGTAGCAACCCTGCAGGGGCCTTTCTGGGTTCTGGCTCTCCAGATGGCCCTGCTGCCAGGTAATCTTGACTAGCACTCTGGATCAAGATGCTGGGCCTCATTACCATAACACTCCTACTCCTGGAGCCCCAGTGTTTCATGAATTACCCCTCCCAGAGAAATGAGCCCAACTCTATTAGGAGGAATAAAAGGTGCATTATTACAAGTGCTCAGATGCAGCTCTCATTTGAACACTTAATGGCTTGTTAATAAAGTCTAATTTGGGGAGCCTGGCGCACAGCCTCTGGGGGGGAAGGGCAAGCTCTGGTGATATTAATCAGGGGAGCTGAAGTCACTGCCTTAAGCCTGCTTGGCCTTTGGTGCCTTCACTGGAAAATGACAACTTAATCCATAACAGAAAAGACAGAGGGCACAGGGTGGGGGATGGAGGTGGGATGAAGGTATAACTGGTGCATACAAGCACAGGATATTAGCAATGTGGATGTGTGACTGTAAGTGCAGGATGAGAGATGGATGCAAACATGAGGAACCCAAGAGTATATGTGTGTGTGGGGGGGTGGTATGTAACTGTGGAGTAGGTATATGTATAGGATGACTGTATACATGTGTATAGATAGGGAGGATATATACACCTGCATATGTGCAGGATAACTGATGTATGTGTATGTTCTGGCTGACTGTATATGCATGGGAGGGAGGAGGACAGTAAGTGATTATTATGGACATGTAGGAGTGGGGGACTGCAGCGTGCATGCGTGGTGTGTGCGTGTGTGTGTGTGTGTGTGTGTGTGTGTGTGTGTGTGAGAGAGAGAGAGAGAGAGAAGAATCATAAGATTTAAAGCCAGACGGGACCTTAGAACACAGAATATAGAATGATAAATATGAGAGAGACCAGAGAACAGAGAGTATCAGAGTTGGCAAAGACCTTAGAACAGAGAATGTCAGAGCTAGAAAGGACCTTAGAATACAGGACATAAAATGTCACAGCTCAGAGAGATCTTACAGGGGTGGGGAATCTGTGGTCTCAAGGCTACATGTGGCCCTCTAGATCCTCAAGTGCAGCCCTTTGACTGAATCTAAATTTCACAGAACAAATACCCTTAATAAAAGGATTTGTTCTGTAAAACTTGGACTCAGTCAAAAGGCCGCACCCAAGGACCTAGAGGGCCATATGTAGCCTTGAGACCACAGATTTCCCCACCCTTGTGCTTAGAACATACAATATCAGAGCTGAAAGGGACCTTAGAACAGAGAATGTCAGAGCTGAAAGAGGTCTTAGACCATAGGATGTCAGAGCTGGGAGGGACCTTAGAACATAGAAAAATTGCTTGAGGTACTAAGTATCCAGGGTCACACAGCTACCATGTGTCAGAAGCAGTTATATATTTATACATATATACCCATTTACATATGGAGAGAAGCAGAACTATAATTGCATATATGGTAATACAGAATGTGTTATAAAGCAATACAATAAAGTTACATATAGAAATTTAACATAAAAGAAAGAAGTATCATTTCTCTGTTATATTCTGGATTATATAGGAAATATTTGTGAACAATTCAAAAAGTGATAAAAAAAATTATCTGTGGATGTTTTGTGTAGTATCTTGGCATTTGTATTAATAGTTAAAAGTTCTAATTTCACTTCCAAATAAAAATTAATTCACACACACACACAAAAGAAATTCAACATAATACATAGTAATATAATCATTTAAATATAATAGGAAGGAAAAAAAAGGAAACAAACATTTCATTAAGTTCCCACTATGTGCCAAGCACTGTGTTAGCCACTTTACAAATATTATTTCATTTGATCCTCACAACAATCCTATGGGGGTAGGTGCTGTTATTATCCCCATTTTACACGTGAGAAAACTCAGGCAGACAGAGATTAGATGACTTCTACAGTCATACAGCTAGCAAGTGACTTGGGCTAGATTGGAACTCAGGTCTCCCTGGCTGCGTACTGTCTCCACTGCACCACCTAGCGGCCTCTAATAATGTACTATATAATAATATGTATAAATGGCAATAAACATTGTATTATGATTATTATGCTATTTTATCTCTAATACTATATTAGAGATACGTATTTATGGTGCTGCTTCTGACACACAGGAACTGTGTGACTTGGGAAAAGTCAATTAACCACTCAGCACCCCAAGCAATTCTCTCAGTCTCTAAGTTGTACGGCAGATTCTGACCTGCTTCACTGGGAGATCTTCTTACTGGGAACTTCCTACCCCAATGAAATCGTAGGACTAGTCAAAAAAAAAAATCACATACACACATATAAAGTACATACAAGGAAATTTCAGGGTTTCAGTAGCACCATTTAGATATGATTTTGGCGGGCTTTGGAAAAACATTTTCTGTCATTATGGGTGGCTGGGGATGGGGGTCTTAAGGAGGAAGAGGAAAGGATGATCTGGCCAAGAAATTCCATTTCTATAAGCTTTTCCAAGGTGACTGAGGGCTTTCCCCAGAACCCTGTTGGGAAACAATCTTAGATCTCTGGATCCTAGGTCCAGAGCTGGAAGGCACTTCAGAAATCAGCAAGGTGAACCTTTTCATTTTACAGAAGAAGAAACTGAGTCACAGGGGTGGGGTCAGGCATGAAATGACTTTCCCAAAGTCTCACAGTTAGCAAGTAGCTGAGCTGAGTATTCAAACCCATGTCTGATACCTGTATTATTATCTTCATTTTACAGATAAAGATACTGAGGCTCAGAGTTGAAGTGACTTGCCTAGGGTCACCTAGCTAGGTAGTGTCAGCATCAGAATTTGAATTCAGCTTTCCTGACTCCAGACTTCTTGCCACTGTACACAGGACCATGGATTTAGATCTGGAAGGAACCTCAAAGGTCATCTAGTCCAAATCCTTCATCTTACAGATGGGGAAATTGAGGTCCAGAGAGGAGGACTAAGGGATTTGCCCATGGTCATACAACTGGTAATTGGCAGACTCAGGATTGGAACCTAGTTCCTCTGATCCCAAAGCCAGCTCTCTTTCTTTCTGTACCTGAGCAAAATCTCCTTCCTTGAAAGTGAGGATCAGGAGCTTCCCTTCATCCTCCCAGAAGTGGGGAGGAGAGCACTGCTCCAAATTTCTCAGCCCTCAGCCTAGACTCTCCCTCTCCTCTCCCAATGCCTCTCCCTAGCCCCTCCATCAGGGCCTACAGCAAATGCTGACAGGGCTTTTCAGTCACGGACACAAACACTGCCCGTCACCCCCAACATGTGCGGAAGCTCCCCTCCCAAGCCACTGGGTGCTGACTTAGCCCCACGACTCTTCCAAAGCCCCCGTTAAGATGAATCATTTTTCAATTACCACACTGAGGAATAAATGAGATTAAAGTGCTGACTTCAATTACCCTTATTAATGCTATTACCACCCTCCCCCTTCACCACCCCTCCCCACTGATAGGCTGTGTGCCATATTCCCAAACGGGACTGATTAAGAAACCATTACACCTTTAAATCAGAACGGTATAATTACCCTGCATTGACTGAGCAGGCCTAAAGACTAGACTTTTCAGGAGGTCCTGGTTCAGCTGGGGGAGGGGGGGGGGCGGTGCTTCACAGCAAAAGGCCCTAAAGACATTAGCAGACCCCTTCCCACCAGAGGGCCCCAGGAGCAAGTAGAGTGTTACTTTGCTCTCCCATGCTCTCCCCATTCTATCTCTAGTCCTTTCCTCCTCCCTTTCTCTCCTCTTTCTTTCCTCCCTCTCCCTCTTTCTTCCCTCCCCTCTCCCCTCTCTTCTTTTTCTCCCCTCTCTCCTATATTTCTTTTCCCTGTCTCCTTTCTTCCTTCCCCCCACTTCTCTTTTCCCTCTCTTTCCTTTCTTCTCCTTTTTTTCTTCCCCTTTTCTCCTCTCTCCCCTATTTCTCTTCCCCTCTCCTCTTTTCCCTCTTTCTTCTCTTCTCCCTTCTTTTCCTTCCTCTTCTCTCCTCTTCTTCTATTTCTCTTCCCCTTCTCTCTCTCCTCTTTCTCTCCCCCTTCTATCCTCTCTTCTCTTTCTCCCCCTCTCCCTTCTTCCTCTCCCTTTCCCCATTTATCTTCCCTTCCCTCTTTATCTTGTCCTCCTCTTTTTCTCCCCCCCTTATTCTTTTCTTCTCCCCCTCTCTCCTCCTCCTCACTCTCATCTTTTCCCTTCCTCTATCTCCTTTTTTCCTCTCTATACCTCACCATTTCTTTTTTTTTTTTACTGTTCTTTCCTCTTTCTCCCCCAGCCTCCTTCTCTTACCTTCCTCCAAGGCGGAGAATGCCTATCTTTCTTACTCAATTCTGGGGTTGAAGGGGTTGCCAAATGACCTGCAGTTGAGTAGGATTTATGAGGCCTCTAGGCCCCAGGCCAATAACCCACCATTTCCTCCGTGCTGCTCTCAGGACCCGAGGGTCTCAGCTGTGGAGGGCCTGGCCAGATGTGAGGCTAAGGTGGACCCCAGAGCTGAGTCACAAGAAGGCAGATGTGGGCTCAGCTACAACCAGGAAGGACTTCCTAACCATCGGAGCTTTCCAAAAACGGAGTGGGCCGCCTTGGGAGGAAATGAGCGCCCCATAAGTGAATCTCTTCAAGCTGCGTGTCAAGGGATATTCCAGAAGGGCCTTCCTGCTTCCACCAAGGGACTTCCAGAACCATCGTGCCTTAGGGTTGGAAGAGACTTCAGAGCCCCCAGTCTAGCATCTCAGCACCCCCTCTACACCTTCTCCAACAGGAGGGTATTTGGCTCTCAAAGACATCCCTTAAGGCGGATCCCCAACACAGCCCTTTCAGACAGCTTGGATGATTAGGAAGATTTGCCTTCTATCAAGCTGAAGTCTGCCTCCCTATGCCCTTCACCCATTGCTCCTGATTCTGGCCTCTGGAGTCAAGCAGCCTCAGTTTAATTCACCTTTCTTCATGACAGAAAACCCTAAGAGCAGTCAGGTTTATAGAGCTAAAGCTAAGACGAACTTCCGAGGTTATCCATTCCATCCCCCCCTTTTACAGATAAGGAAACTGAGGTCTGAGTGACTTGCCCAAGGTCACACAGTTGGTAATGATCAGAGATAGGCCTTGAACCACCAGGTCTGTTGACTCCAGAGTCTGTGTTTTCTACAGCCATCATGCCCCTCTCAGCCTCCTCTTCTCCAGGCTAAACATTCCCAATTTCTTCAATAAATTCTCATATACATACATGCATGCCCATACATACAAACATACACACATACCTTCACATACATACATACATAAATACATACACCATAAAATGTCATAACCGAAAGAGACCTTAGAACATACGACAAAGAATGCTAGAGCCATAAAGAAAGTACATGGACCACAGAATGTCAGAATTGGAAGGTCCTTTAGACCATAGGATACCAGAACTAAGAAAGAGCTTAGAAATAATCTAGAACTTGTCCCCAACACACATAAATACATCATTTTACAGATGGGAAAACTGAGGTCTCCAAGAGGTGAAGTAATTTGCTAGGTGGCACCATAGGTGTCAGAGCCCTGGGCCTGGAGTCAGGAAGACTCATCTCCCTGAGTTCAAATCCAGCCTCAGACACTTACTAGTTGTGTGACCCTGGGCAAGTCATTTGACCCTGATTACCTCAGTTTCCTCATCTATAAAATGACCTGGAAAAGGAAACGGCAAACCACTCCAATAGTTTTGCCAAGAAGACCCCCAGCGGGGTCACGAAGAGTAGAACATGACTAACATGACTGAATAACAAAAACATGGAATTAATGTATTCCATATAATAATTAATATACAACATTACTACATGGCATGCAATTACGCTATGAGATTGGATTGTGATAGTATTGGGTTTATTTTTATAATAAATAATAATTATTCCCATTTTACAGGTGAGACAGATAAACAGACTTGCTCAGGGTCTCACAGTGTCAAGAGCTGGTGACTGAAGAGGAGAATTGGACCATATAGACTTAGATATGGAAGAGACATGTCTAATTTGACAGATGAAGAAACTGAGGCAAACAGAGGTTAAATGACTTGCCCAGGGTCAGACAGCTTATATGTCTGAGATGGGACCTGAGTTCAGGTCTTCTTCACTCCACGTCCAGTCACCTACAGTTTCTCTTGCCTCCAAATCCAGCACCCTTTGTACCAAGCCCCAGCATCTCCTAGGAGAGCTACTCCTCCAGCCCCAGTACTATTTAGACCTAAGCCTCTTAGAGTAGAACAATGGCCCCTCCATCCAGACCCCTCCCCAGCTCACCCGCCCCCATTCCACACTTGTTCTGGAGCAGCCCAGTCCTTGGTGGCCGTCGCTGGTCTTCCCAGGGCTCTGCTGGAGATGAGAGGCTTTTTTGGGGAGGCAGGCACAATGCTGCGCTTTGTCAGTGGCCAGAAAGCCTTCTCTCAACCAGAGCCTTCCAGTAGCGGGCAGTCTGGTCTGGCTGGCGACCTCACTGCCATCTTCAGTTAAAGAGTCACGGGGGAAAAGACGATGAGGCATAGAAATGGGAAGAGGGGTGGAAAATTGCCTTGTGTAACTTGCAGCCTTGCTCGCTCCCCTAAAAACATCTGCAGAGCCTTTCTTGGGGCCCAGGGCGCTGGAAGCCGCCCCCCTCCTTTCACGAGGGGTTTAGGGAAGCAGAGCTGGGCTGGTATCCAGGCAACAGGTTTGGGAAATGGATCTCAAAACCCACTCAATTCACATTAGTACAAGTTAGGGCAGATCTCCCTGCAGACCCCAGGAAGGTGGTTAATTTTCAGTTTTCCAGCATGAAATAAAACTGAATAAAATAAAAGCAGGCACCATTACTCTCTTCTCTCCACAGGGATGTGTGTTGGGGATGGGGGGGTGTTTTCTTTCTAGCCTCTTCTTTTCATAGGGGCTTCTCTTGATCCCTTCTAAGCTCCATCAAAACTACTTCTATTACAGTGAATCTTCCTTTAATATTAATTTTCCCCAATCAAGCATGTTCCCTCGGGGTCAACTGTTTCTTCTTTGCACAGCTAGTATTGATTATGACATCACACATGTTAATTGAGCAGTTACTCATTTATAAAACACTTCTTGAATAGGAATCCTGTGAGGGAGGTAGAAAAAGCATCATTATCCTCATTTTATAAACTGAGCCTTACAGAGGGGAAGGAAATGCTCTAAGGTCACACAGCTGATAGGTGGCAGAGCTGGCCATGTCTACGATAGTTACTGATATAGGAATAACCTCTACTGCGGTGAACCATCATCATGTTGACAAGGTATTGGTATGCCCAGTGCCTGGTACTTAATAGGTGCTTAATAAATGTTTAGTAATTGATCGAGGCAGCCCAGGTGTTATAGTGGATACAAGTGCCAGATTTGAGGTTCCAAAGACTTGAGTACAATTCCCATCTCAGATATTTACTAGCTCTGTGACCCTGGGCAAGTCACTTAGCCATTCTCAGACTCAGCTTCCTCATCTGTGAGATGAAGAGATGAAGGATGATGTCCTTTTTCAGCTTTAAATCTATAATACTAGGTCACTGCATCAACCAGCAAGAATTATCATCATCACCATCACCATCACCATCATCATCATCGTCACCATCATCACCATCACCATCATTTTATTGTAAAGTATTAACTTGCTCTCAGTGCTGTGGAGCAGACAGAAACTTAAGACTGTGATTCTTCCCATTCCTCAAGGACCAGTTTTTAATTTGGGGGAGACCGCTGATTTGGCATCATTTGAAGGGATGCTGAAAGGACTCCTCCCCCAAATATCCACACAGCCTCTCCTAAATTAGTGAGGCCTAAAAATCTAGCCATTAGATATTTACTACCTGTGAGACCCTGGGCAGGTCCCTTAACTGCTCTCAGCCTCAGTTACCTCATTTGTAGATTTAGGATTGATCATCTAAATCCAACCCCATCCTTTTACAGAGCCAGGATTCAAACCCAGGTCCATTGATTCTTTCCATTATACCTTCTGTTTGGTTTTTAATCAGACCCGTGATCTCATTGACAGGGGTAGCTCTGGGGGAGGTTTTTTTTTCTACCAAAGCAGACCAATAACTGCTGGGCAACAACCTTAGAGTTTTTCCGAGTTGCCACATAACATGGAGAGATAAAATGATTGCCCAGAATCACACAGTCAGTCTATGTCAGAGGGTTATTGAACCCAAGTCTTTTTTCCTCCAAGGTCAGCTTTCTAGCTGGCACATCACACTGCTATATCTTTCATATGAGGAGAATAATGTTTGCACTCCCTGCCTCCCAGAGTTGTTGTAAAGAATGGACCTGTAACCACATGTATATGGAAATTCATTGGTATTCATTGGAACTCCTGAGTGGGGACAGTCCCTTTGCCCACCCAGTTCACCATCTGCTAGTCTAGCCCAGAGCACCTAGAGGCTGAGCGACTTGCCCAATGTCATACAGTCAGGATGCCTGAAAGGTAGGTGATGAGCCCAATTCTTCCTGGCTTGGAGGCTGGCTCACTGTGGGTTCTACCACCGCTGCCCCATTCTTTTTGTAAGCCTTAAAGTCCTGTGGAAAAGCATCTTATTGGTCACGTTTGCAATGACTTTCCTCCACAAACAAACTTCGAAGGGAGAAAAAGCAACTATTATTCTGCTCATTTTATAGACAAGGAAATAGAGGCTGTCCCAGGCTCCCAAGGCTAACAAGCATCATAGCTCCAATTCAAACCCAGGTCTCCTGACTCCAAACCCACTGCTTTTTCCATTGCCCTCTGTGGCCTGGCCCAGAACTGGCAGTTATGTCTTAGATGCTCAGGCCTGTGTGTGATCTCATCATCATGGGCACTTTATTCACTGGCATGTGGCTAAGCGCCTCCCCCCCCATCTCTGTCTCCTTTGGGATGTCTACACTCTTTTCCCCTTTTGGTGAGTGGCATCATTATGATCTTTAGATGGGATTATCCTTCTTCTGCACCCTCTTGTTGAGATGCAAACACTCCTGGAAGGGGTACAAATGATGCTACCGTCGGCCATTAATACCATAACTTGAATTGGTTTGTCCTATAAGCCCGGCACATTAAAGGGCCACGAGGGAAAAGGAAAGAGGATGGTAAGTTTGGATTTGTGGGGGCTGTGGAGACAGAGGCTTGCAAATGTGGGACATCTGGAACACCAACTGGGAAGAGACAGGTGTCAGTCGACAGTTTCCCAAAGGATAGCTTCAGGGTGCTAGGAGGTGGCACCTCGTGGCAGGGGGCAGGGCAGCTTTCGCTTCCCCATTTTATCTCTGGCCAGCGCCTGGGGGGAAATGGTAGTCAAGTAAGGGAAGTCAGTTCTGATTCACTTCAACAAGGCCATGAATACCGATGTCCAAAATTTCCCAGAAAGGCCCAGGAAAGGGAGAATTTGTCACATCAGCAAATGCCCTGAAAGAGTGGCCTGGAGGAAGGGAAGGGGGGCCCAGCCTGACACCATCACCGCTTTTCATTTCTCACTCCTTGTGGCTGGAGCTCTGGCATTCCCTTCTTCCTTTTCCCTTTCTTTCCCTCCTAACTGTGAGCAAATTAATCGAGCCAGCCTGCTGACATTATTTAAACACTGAGGTTACAAATTCAAACTCCCAGCCCTGGTTGGGGTGGGGGAGTGGAGTGGCAGTTGAGGGAAGTGGGGAGGGAGACAGAGTGGTTTAGGGAGTGAGAGTGAATCACTGATGCTGCCCAGATGCTGGGCTGGCTTCAGGCCACCTCCTCTGTGGATTGCTTTATGTCCAGTTAGGGCGGAGGAAAGCCCCAGACAGATGCTCCCAATGCCTAGGAGAGCCCACAGGTAGAGTCAAGTGAGGGAGAGCATGTCTTCTGGGATCTGTGACCATATATAGCTCTGGGAATGAATCCTCAGGGGGAATCTTTGGAGAAAAAAAGCTATGGACGGACAGGGGACTGATTCTGGGCCTTGTTTTCTAAGGGGGATATCACAGGACATGCAGCTAGGAGGGACATTAGGGGACAGAACATAAAATGCCCAGACTGGAAGGGTCCCTTAGCACACAGAAAATCGGAGCCAGGAGGGACCTTGGAGCATAGCATGTCACAGCTGAGCTGGACCTGAGGACATAGAAGGTTAGAGCTGAAAGGGACCTTAGGAAAAATACAGAGGCCTCCCCTAACCCCTTCTCTCTCTCTCTCTCTCTCTCTCTCTGTATATATATATATATATATATATGTGTGTGTGTGTGTGTGTGTGTGTATGTGTGTGTGTGTGTTGTCTCCCCTATTAGATTGTAAGCTCCTTGAGGGCAGGGACTGTCTTCTTGACTCTTTTTGTATCTCCAGTGCTTAGTATAGTGCCTGACACATAGTAGGTACTTAATCAGTGTCTGTTGATTGAAAGGAACCTTAGAAATTATTCAGAACAAGGGTTCTCAAACCGGGGTCCATGAACTTGTTTTACTAATATTTTGGCAACTGTATTTGAAGATAATTGCTTTCCTTTGTAACTCTATATTTTACTTTATGTATTTAAAATTATGGTTCGGAGAAGGGGTCCCTAGGCTTCCTCAGATAGTCCAAGGAGTTCAGGGCATACATAAAGATTT